>NC_067246.2:352179735-352484467 GCF_019359855.2 Lolium perenne
CCGCATGTCATCCTCTATGTACTATAAAACTTTCTTTTCTTAGATTTTTTTTGGCACCTCATATTTGGTCACTTGCCTTTTTCTTTCGATCCCCTGCCGCCTCTCAAACGGTGATACCGCTGCTGCTAAATGGAACCCGCATGTCATCCTCTATGTACTATAAAACTTTCTTTTCTTGGATTTTTTTTGGCACCTCATATTTGGTCACTTGCCTTTTTCTTTCGATCCCCTGCCGCCTCTCAAACGGTGATACCGCTGCTGCCAAATGGGACCCGCATGTCATCCTCTATGTACTATAAAACTTTCTTTTCTTGTATTTTTTTTGGCACCTCATATTTGGTCACTTGCCTTTTTCTTTCGATCCCCTGCCGCCTCTCAAACGGTGATACCGCTGCTGCTAAATGGGACCCGCATGTCATCCTCTATGGACTATAAAAATTTCTTTTCTTGAATTATTTTTGGCTCCTGATATTTGGTCACTTGCCTTTTTCTTTCGATCCCCTGCCGCCTCTCAAACAGTGAGACCGCTGCAGCTAAATGGGACCCGCATGTCATCCTCTATGAGCAATCAACTTTCTTTTCTTGGAGTTTTTTTGGCACCTCATATTTGGTCACTTGCCTTTTTCTTTCGATCTCATGCCACGTTTGAAACGTTGAGGAACTTGCTGGCTCATGGGACCCGCATGTCATCCTCTATGTGCTATAAAAGTTTCCTTTGTTGGATTTTTTTCACCCTCTGATTTTTGGCTTGCCTTTTTCTTTTGATCCCCTGCCCCCTTTGAAACGTTGAGTAAGCTGTTGGCTCAAGGGACCCGCATGTCATCCTCTATGTCCATCAACTTTCTTTTCTTGGATTTTTTTCACCCCCTAATTACTAGCTACTTTCTTTTTCTTTTGATCTCAAGCCGCATTACAAACATTGAGACCGCTGCTGCAAAATGGGACCCACATGTCATCCTCTATGTACAATAAATCTTGGATTATTTTTGGCTCCTGATATTTGGTCACTTGCCTTTTTCTTTCGATCTCATGCCACCTTTGAAACGTTGAGTAAGCTGCTGGCTCATGGGTCCCGCATGTCATCCTCTACGAACAATAAAAGTTTCCTTTCTTGGAGTTATTTTTTACCCCTAATTTCTGGCTATTTGCCTTTTTCTTTTGATCCCCTGCCCCCTTTGAAACGATGAGGACGCTGTTGGCAGGTCGGTCCCACATGTCATCCTCTATGAACAATAAAAGTTTCCTTTGGTGGATTTATTTTTGACCCCTAATTAATTTCTGGCTATTTCCTTTTTTTTCTTTTGATCCCCTGCCGCCTTGGAATTGTTGAGAATGCTGCTGCCTCATTTTTCTTTTGGTCCTGTGCCGCCTTGGAAACGTTGAGACCGCTGCTACAAAATGGGACCCGCATGTCATCCTCTATGTACAATAAAGTTTCTTTTCTTGGATTATTTTTGGCTCCTGATATTATGTCACTTGGCTTTTTCTTTCGATCTCACGCCGACTTTGAAACGTTGAGGATGCTGCTGCCTCATGGGTCCCGTATGTCATCCTCTCAGAACGATAAATATTTTCTTTTCTTGTATTTTTTTACCAACTGATTTTTGGCTTTTTTTTATTTTCGATCCCCTGCCACCTTTGAAACGTTGACGACGCTGCTGGCTCATGGGTCCCCGATGTCAGCCTCCCCGTACAAGAAACATGTGATATTTTATTTTGCAGACAATAAACGTTGTATTTCGCTCTGAGCTATTGCAAACGGATAAATTAAATCTTTATATCTACATAAACAAACTTATATGTTGAATCTCCTTGTTTTTTGTTTTTGCGAAGCATAGGACTTTCCTGTTTTTTTTTGAGAAAAATCCGACCTTTCCTGTTTTGGAGTGGGCTGAAATTGTACGAGTCAAAAGGCCCAGCAGGATAGTTCGAAGGCCCATATGTCCAGATACAGCCCAATTGAAATCTTTCTTTTCTTGGATTTTTTTTCACACCCTGATTTCTGGCTACTTCATTTTTCTTTCGGTCCTGTGCCGCCTTGGAAGCGTTGAGACCGCTGCTACAAAATGGGACCCGCATGTCATCCTCTATGTACAATAAAGTTTCTTTTCTTGGATTATTTTTGGCTCCTGATATTATGTCACTTGCCTTTTTCTTTCAATCTCCTGCCGACTTTGAAACGTTGAGGAAGCTGCTGGCTCATGGGTCCCGCATGTCATCCTCTATGAACAATAAAAGTTTCCTTTGTTGGATTTATTTTTTCCCTAATTTACGGCTATTTGCCTTTTTCTTTTGATCCTCGCCCCCTTTGAAACGATGACGACGCAGGCCGGCAAGTCGGTCCCACATGTCATCCTCTATGAACAATAAAAGTTTCCTTTGATGGATTTATTTTTGACCCTAATTAATTTCTGGCTATTTCCTTTTTTCTTTTGATCCCCTGCCGCCTTGAAATAGTTGAGGATCTGCTGCCTCATGGGTCCCGCATGTCATCCTCTCAGAAAGGTAAATGTTTCTTTTCTTGAATTTGTTTACCAACTGATTTTTGGCTTATTTTTTCTTTCGATCTCCTGCCACCTTTAAAACGTTGACGACGCTGCTGGCTCATGGGTCCCCAATGTCAGCCTCCCCATACCGCAAATCCTCTTTCTCGCAAAGGTTGTATTTCTAGATAGATAAGGTGGATTCGAATCTGCCATGGTTCAGCAGCTCGGGTAAGCCTTCTTGCAATCGATTAATGGAAGTACTGTATAGCAAGGTCAAGACATGTGGCTCGGTGTAATGAATCTATTTGAATCATGTTGTGGGTTCAATCTGATAGTTCTCTAACAGGTCAGCCAAAATAGAAATTAAGTTTTTTTCTAAAACGGAAATGCAAAATAAGATGAACACAAACATTAGTTATCATAATAGCTGATCATACATACATACTTGCTAAGAGCAAAAGCTTGCCAGAGTTTTACCACCCATACAATTAATTAGCAGTTCAGATAAGATAACCTTATATAAGTATAACTACAAATGCATTTGCTAAGGGCTCATGGGGCAACAGAACTAGACAACCGCGAACTTTATGACCAGCATGTCACAAATGGCATCGAAAGATCTTGACCTTCAACTTTGATCCAATGCGAAGTTTGGCACCGTCAATGAACTTTTTCCACCTGGAAGTAACAGCCAAGCGGCCATCTCTGTGGATCGACGGAGTACCATCCCTCCACGGTGAGACCTTCACTCTCCATGACGAGGGATATCTTGCCCCTTCGGCCAGCATTGAGATCTTTGGAGATACTTTTAGGCAATTTCTGATTCAAAGCAAGAGATACCACCAAAAATTAGTCAATGGCACCAATGCACTGAACCATGTGAGACTTTGGGCAGAGAAGACATCAAGATAAGAGCAGTTATGCTGTCATATACTCACGAACATAGCCTTCAGATGCGTCCTGGTCACCACACGGGTGGCCACAGCAATGAGCTGAGACCTCGGTGATCCGGGCCGGGGCAGGTGCAGGAGCCTGGGCTGGTACATGAGCTGGTGCTGATGCAGGAGACTGCTGGGCAGGTGCAGAAACGGTGCCTCTAGAGGAACCGGTGCTGATGCAGGAGATCACAAGGCAGGTGCAGAAACGGTGCAGCTAGAGGAACCAAAGGTCGATGCAGAGCTGCTGGGCAGGTGTAGTATATGGGGCCTCTACAGAACCAATGCTGATGTAGGGGACTGCGGGTAGATGCAGTAAACGGAGCTGGTACAGGAACCGGTGCTGATGCAGGAGAGTGGGAAGCCGGTGCCTGTGCTGGTGTGGTTGCCCTTTGTGACATCCGCTCATGTTCCATCAGGGGATCTGCAGCTTTGATCATGTTAAACCCAGCAAGCTAGAACAGAGGGAATGGTTTAGAACAACTGCTCAGAACAGTTATCAAAAGATATGAGTAGAAAAAGTTACATATTATATATTTGGAAGTGTCTCCAACTCTGTAAGCAGTTACGTATATCTGCCCGTTTGAGTTTCTGATCCTCAGCTCGTCGCCCTTCTTCAGACCGTAGTCAAAAGCAAACTTTCTCCAATCATGTCCATACAAATATGTGATAGCCTGCGTCTTGTAGACATACACCTCATAGACCATGTAGGTGTTCATCAATTTGCCATTGCCATGCATAGTGAAAGACCCTTCATGCGGACACATCTGGTTAATCATTGGACGAAGTTCACAAGGTACAGTCTGCATGTGAAAATTGATACAAATGTAAGAAGTAGGAAGACTAAAAACAAGACTTTATTATATGCCAATTCATGCTAAACCACTGAGAATACATACCTGTAACTCTGTGAAGGAGCTACTAGAAAGGTAGATAGAGCCATAGGAGGTGTTATATGCGGGGTATGTACATGGGCCCGCCATATTCCCGCAAGCTCGGCATCGGGATGGTGAAGGAAACATGGGAGGTACTACTGGTGCGTAGCGCTGAATGTAAGTGGAAGAATTAGGTTGTGTAAAGTGCATAGTTCAGAGCAATGCAAATGTTTACAAGCGAGTGCATAACACTATGTTACAAACTGAACAGTGAAAAATTATTGTATGATGAATATAAGCATGCTAATTTGGTGTTTCCGAATACCAAAAAGCATTAGACAGAGCCGGTGATAATATCAGACATAAATCATGGCATGTATATGTGGCTTAAGAAAATATACCCGAACCCTTGGATGGTTACGGCCCGGCTGGTCCTTGGACTTGAGCTTATATAAGCATCCAGAAGGTGGGGCTGACAGTAACTTGGTGGCAGCCTCTGCAGATGCCTCATCAGCAGCAGTTGGAATCCTTTTGACCAATGAAGGGTTAGCAGTTTCAGTCTGCATATGAAAATTGAAGAGCAACAGACATCAGCAGTGATATATAAAATGAATCTATGAGACACTGATGCATATAGTGCTGGATGTAAGTGTAAGAATAGGTGTGTGTGTTTCTGAACTATTGGTAAGCATTAGACAAAGCCGGCAATAAACAGACAAAAATCAAATCATGTATGAGGATTAAGAAAATATACCTGCTTACTGAAAAGGGTACCACCCAGCTGGCCCGTGGCCTTGTGCTTGAGGAGGTTTTCAGAAGATGGTGGCGGCACCATCATCTTCACAGCAGCCTCATCAGGATCATTTTTTATCCATTTGAGTAGAGGCACAGAAGTTTCATCCTGCATATGAATAGCAACAGAACTCATCATTGATATTTAATAAATCTATGAGATAGACTGATGCAAATAGTGCGGGTGTAAGTGGAAGAATAGGGTTGTGCATAGAGAACAGTTGACAACAATGCAAATGATTACAAAAGAAGCCAATGTAAATCAACAGTTTATATACTGGATGAGACAGACTGAAAAGTGAAAAATTAGTGTATGATGATTGTAAGCAACCGCAGTGTATTAGAACTTTTGGTAAGCATTAGACAAAGCCAACAGTAATTAAACAGATAATAATGAAATCATGTATGTGGATTAAGAAAATATACCAGATTCATTAAAAGGTCACCACCCAGCTGGCCCATGGCCTCGTGCTTGTAGAGGTTTTCGGAAGATGGTGCCGGCACCATCGTCCTTGATGACCCACAAGTATAGGGGATCGCAACAGTCTTCGAGGGAAGTAAAACCCAATTTATTGATTCGACACAAGGGGAGACAAAGAACACTTGGAAGCCTTAACAGCGGAGTTGTCAATTCAGCTGCACCTGGAAACAGACTTGCTCGCAAGAGTTTATCAGTAGTAACAGTTTTATAGCAAGAGCGTAGTGAAATAACAAAGCAGCAGAGTAACAAAGACAGCAGTAGTGATTTTAGTAAACAGCAGGATTAAAATATCAGAGGCACGGGGACGGATGAACGGGCGTTGCATGGATGAGAGAAACTCATGTAACAATCATAGCAGGGCATTTGCAGATAATAATAAAACGGTGTCCAAGTACAAAGCAATCAATAGGCATGTGTTCCATATATAGTCGTGCGTGCTCGCAATGAGAAACTTGCACAACATCTTTTGTCCTACCAGCCGGTGGCAGCCGGGCCTCAAGGGAAACTACTGGATATTAAGGTACTCCTTTTAATAGAGTACCGGAGCAAAGCATTAACACTCCGTGAACACATGTGATCCTCACATCGCTACCATTCCCTCCGGTTGTCCCGATTTCTGTCACTTCGGGGCCATCGGTTCCGGACAGCGACATGTGTATACAACTTATAGGTAAGACCATAAACAATGAATATCTTGATGAAACAATAACATGTTCAGATCTGAGATCATGGCACTCGGGCCCTAGTGACAAGCATTAAGCATAACAAGTTGCAACAATATCATCAAAGTACCAATTACGGACACTAGGCACTATGCCCTAACAATCTTATGCTATTACATGACCAATCTCATCCAATCCCTACCATCCCCTTCGGCCTACAGCGGGGGAATTACTCACACATGGATGGGGGAAACATGGCTGGTCGATGGAGAGGCGTTGGCGGTGATGGCGGCGATGATCTCCTCCAATTCCCCGTCCCGGTGGAGTGCCAGAACGGAGACTTCTGGCTCCTGCGACGGAGTTTCGCGATGTGGCCGCGTTCTGGAGGGTTTCTGGCGACTTCGACTTCTCCCCGTGCGATTTTAGGTCGAGGCCGATAAATAGTCCGAAGGAGGGCGTCGGAGGCCGGCCGAGGGGGCCACACCACAGGGCCGTGCGGGCCCCCCTGGGCCGCGCCGCCCTATGGTGTGGGGCCCTCGAGCCTCCACCTGGTTCGTCCTTCTGGCTCCGTCAGTTCTCTGGGAAAATAGGGCCTTCTGCATAAATTCCGAGGATTTTCCCGAGAGTTGGATTTCTGCACAAAAACGAGACACCAGAGCAGTTCTGCTGAAAACAGCGTTAGTCCGTGTTAGTTGCATCCAAAATACACAAATTAGAGGCAAAACAATAGCAAAAGTGTTCGGGAAAGTAGATACGTTTTGGACGTATCAACTCCCCCCAAGCTTAGCTTATTGCTTGTCCTCAAGCAATTCAGTTAACAACTGAGCGATAAAAGAACTTTCACGAACACATTTGCTCATATGATGTATATATTCTCATGCTATGGCTAATACTTAAGCAGTTCATAATGAGATACATGCAAATAAGATCATCTAACAGCTATGTCAATCATGAAGAGGTACCAACAATTAATAATAAGCATCATGAATCATGTATATAAGCAGGATTGCAATGTTCATAAGAGAGTATGATAAAGTGGTATCTCGCTTGCCTGTATTTGATTGGCAAAACATAAGTGCCCGGGCACCTCTGGAGTTCATAAAAAGACTAGAAGTAGTGATTGTCACAAGATAAATGCATCAAAGTTATACCACAATCAATCATATTTTGAGACAAGCATATTATACTAAGAATGACAGTTGTGCTCTCAAGATAGTGCTCAAAGAAATAATGGAGACACAACATAAAAGTAAAAGATTGACCCTTCGCAGAGGGAAGCAGGGATTAACATGCGCTAGAGCTTTTCATTTTTATAAAGACAGGAGTAAAATTATTTTGAGAGGTGTTTGTTGTTGTCAACGAATGGTAATGGGTACACCAACTACCTCGCCAACCAGACTTTCAAGAGCGGCTCCCATGAATTATTGCATATTTATTTGGCACTCCTTCCAACCTTTCTTTCACAAACCATGGCTAACCGAATCCTTCGGGTGCCTGCCAACAATCACATACCATGAAGGAGTGCCTTTTTATTTTATTTTTATTATGATGATGACACTCCCCCCAACCTTTGCTTACACAAGCCATGGCTAACCGAATCCTTCGGGTGCCGTCCAACAATCACAAACCATGGAGGAGTGTCTATTTAAGTTAATTAATTCGGGACTGGGAATCCCATTGCCAGCTCTTTTTGCAAAATTATTGGATAAGCGGATGTGCCACTAGTCCATATGAGAGTCCGTCAAAAGTAAATGACAAGGTTGAAAGCTAAACACCACATACTTCCTCATGAGCTACGAAACATAAACACAAATTGAGAAGCATTTTGAAGGTTTTAAAGGTAGCGCATGAGAATTTACTTGGAATGGTTTGAAATGCCATGCATAGGTATTTATAGTGGACACTCTGGAATAACTTGGTTTTCATGTGTTTGGAAGCACGAGCAGCGTTCCCGCTCAGTACAAGTGAAGGCTAGCAATAGACTAGGGAGCGACAAATCAAGAGAGCAGTAACTGTCATAATCATGCTTGCGGCAAAATAAATTAACGGAGGCATAAAAGTGATACAAGAACTCTGAAGCAATATAGATCATCGAGGCTTAATTGACTTTTTGTTCAGTCATATGCATGCGTGAGCATGTGCCAAGTCGATATAAATGAATTATTCAGAGGAGGATACCACAATGCCATACTTACTTATGAATAAAACAATGCAAGCAAACATCCATGACATGCTACTCATATTAATAGATTGGAGCTAATCATGAGAGATCAAAAACTACTAGACTTTCTCAAATAACATATACCTCACATGAACCAACTAAGCATGCTCACATGGATGAGTATATGTACAAAAATGAAAACAAATAGAGTTCATACCAGCCTCTCACCACAATCAGATTGTCGTAGATCGTCATTATTGCCTTTTCACTTGTGCAGCTTGGATAATATGAAATGAAAACCACGCTCCAGCCACCGAAGACCATTGAACTCATAAAGAACTTTACAAAACCAAAGAAGATCAGCAAATATTTTTGGTGTTTTCGAATTTAAGAACAAGAACAAGAGGAAACAAGCAAACAAAGCAAAATCTTTTTGGGTTTTCTTGTAGCAAACTAGCAATAGCAAATAAAGCGAAACAAATGCAAGAAACCAAAGCAAACAAATGGTGAAGAGAAACAACAGAAATATTTTTGGTCTTTTCATGTTTTGGGAAAGAAACAAAGCAAAAACAAGAAGTAGCAAACTAAAAGAAACACAGAAAAGCGAGATGGCAGAAATCTGCCAAAACCTGACAGCAGTACAGAAATCGATTTTTACAAAAATCTTACATTGCTCAGCTCGAAAAGTGTTCAACTAATGAAAGTTATATAACAACCTGGGGAACCTGCACAAAAATTGGCAGCTCAAAATAACGCTCTGGCTGTGCGTACGAATTTTTCTAGTAACAGTCCAGAATCTGTTTTCAGGCAGCACTTCCCCAAATATTATCCTCCTCTCATTAGAAAACCACTCAAACGAACAAAACAAGTATGTGCAAGTATCCAGCAACCATAATATGCAAAGAATGAGTGATGCCGGTATACCTCCCCCCAAGCTTAGTCTTTTGGCCTAAGTGGAGTTCAATCCCATCGATCCCATGAGGTAATATCTCCGTAGTATGATGAAGATGGATCGTATTCCGGGTATGTGCTAGAAGAAGCACCGGGATATGTGATGGTGTAGTCGTGGGAGGCCTCGGCATCTTCGGAGTCATGCTGCTGGTGGAAGTCTTGTATCTTCATATGTTCATCCACCTCCTCCTTAGTGCACGACCATGATTGCCTGTCAATACTGAACAAACCTGGTTGGGGAAGAGGAATTTCCTTCTCATCCCCGTTAGAAAACAACATTCTATAGACCATATTATCTAAAGTAGAATCAGCGGTAACAAAATGGTGACTCTTCATAGCAGCAATATCATGTTTCCTAGGGGCCAATGGCACATCATTAGGATCAATAGGAAGCCTTAGATAAGTTAAAACACGCAGTGCAATAGTTCCTCCAAAAATAGGCCCCCTGTTAGTCAGGCGGCGAGCAATAAGAGAACCAAGATGATAAGATGTCTGACCAGTAAGTGTAATATTCAAGAAAGCAAGATGATAACTAGAAATATTGCTAGTGTTCTCCCTACCAAGAATGCTAGTAGCAATGTAATATGCAAAATACTTAATGGCGGGGAGTTGAATGTTCCTTATCTTGCCACGCTGAATGGTGCGACAATCATCATCGGTAATCCCTCGATAGAGCTCCAACAAGTCCCGGGGGTTGTCATCAATCCTACTTGCTGTACCTACAGGGGCAATATCCAATGCACGACAAAAATCTTCCAATCCCATAGTAACAGGATTACCATAGATCTTGAATGCAACTGTCGGCTCATATTGCTTGTTGTGGAACTTGAAGCTCTCAACGAAGATCTTGGTGAGCATGTAGTATTGCTCCCTTTCATCTCCCACATAGGTGGTTAAGCCCGCCCTGTTGACAAGGGTGGAGAAATCCTCCAATATCCCTGCATTCCTCAGAAAATCATAGCATGGAAAAGACGAAGCATTAGGAGCCCCGTTGTCCTCTTCGGGCGCGAAGCTAGGCGCGATGATATCCTCGTTGTACGATCGCCTAATCCGGGTGGCGGCCCTAGAAGGCCTCCCGGTGTTGGTTGTTCCTTTCTTGAACAACTCTCCAAAGTTAAACTTCTTCATCCCTTCTCTGAAATTTTCAACAAATGATATAAAAAAATTGATTTGGTGACATATAATTGAGGGAAACTACCATAGGAACTTGCTAGAGTACTAATCATGCATCAAAACTAGTTTCTACCACTTAGAACAAGCATGCAAGCTCACTAAACATGTTACCTACAGCAGCAAAATATTCAAGATATACTCAACCAAACAAAATTCTACTTGGATGGGTGGAGGAGTCACATACCAAGGAGCAAATGTGCCAAATTTCAGCAAGAAATCTGGGCTGAGCAAAGAGATCGAGAAATCTGGAGCTCTGGAGCAAAAACGCGAGTGAGAGGAACTTGGTACGAGTTTTTTCGGGAGAGAGAAGGTGCTGGGAGAAAGAGATGGCAGAGTGGGGCAAGGAGGGGCCCACACCACATGGTGGCGCGCCCACCACCTTGGCCGCGCCGGCCTGTGGTGTGGCACCCTCTGGTGCCCCACAGGTCATCCTCTGGTGCTCCCAGGTGCCTCGTCGAAAAATAGGACCAACGGTATAATTTTTGTGAATTTTTTAAAACTTTGAAAAATGCACATTTATGGGTATTTAATTCATTATTACTGGCCAGGAAAAATTTTGAAATCTCAAATTAACTAAGGAACTTTGCAAATTAAAAGTGCTACAGCAACTAGAGCAAGTGGAGGAAGAAAGAGATGTTTTTTTTACCTCCTCTATGCATATAAAAAGTATTTGTTAACAAGGTTGATCAAGTCTTGCCACCAAATAAATTTTACATAGCATAAGAAGAAATAAACCTCAAATCAATCATGTTACCTTGAATTGTATTAATATGGATCCAATCATGAGAGTTTGATATTCTTCTTTAGGCTCATATATAGGACAATCAATAGTTCCCACTTTGATAGTTCTCACATTAGAAATAGTATTAACTCCACACGCTTTCTCAATCCTCTTGGGGAAATAGACGGTATGCTCCCTATCATCAACATTGAAAGTAACCTTTCCTTTATTGCAATCAATAACAGCCCCTGCGGTGTTAAGAAAAGGTCTCCCAAGAATAATAGACATATTATCATCTTCAGGCATTTCCAACACAACAAAATCAGTTAATATCAAGCAGTTAGTAGTAACTTGAACAGGAACATCCTCACATATACCAACAGGAATAGCAGTAGATTTATCAGCCATTTGCAAAGATATATCAGTAGGTATCAACTTATCTAAGTAAAGTCTCTTATAAAGAGAAAAAGGCATAACACTAACACCGGCTCCCAAGTCACATAGAGCAGTTTTAACATAATTATTCTTGATAGAACAAGGAATAGTAGGTATACCTGGGTCGCCCAACTTCTTTGGAACTTTGCCATTGAAAGAATAATTAGCAAGCATAGTGGAAATTTCCTCATTGGGGATTTTCCTTTTGTTAGTAACAATATCTTTCATATACTTTGAATAAGGAGGCAATTTAATAGCATCAGTCAAAGGGATTTGCAAGAATAAAGGTTTCATCCAATCACAAAATTTATTATAGTGTTCTTCTTCCTTTGATTTTAGTTTCTTAGCAGGAAAAGGCATTTGCTTTTGAACCCAAGGTTCTCTTTCATTACCATGTTTCACAGCAATAAAATCTTCTTTAGTGTACTTTTTATTTTTAGCATGCTTTTCAGGTTCTTCTTCAACCTCTTCTTTATCAGGAGTATCATTCTTATCATTATCTTTATCATGTTCATTACCACTTTCAGTTTCAGCATCAGAAATAGAAATACTATTAGGATCATTAACAGGTTCAGAGGATTCTACAACATTTTTATGTTTTTTCTTCTTTTTCTTCCTAGAATGAGCACTAGGTTCAATGTGTTGAGAATCTTGTTCAATTCTTTTGGGATGCCCTTCAGGATATAGAGGATCCTGGGTAGAGACACCACCTCTAGTTGTTACTTCATAAGCATGTTTAGAATTACTCCCTAACAAGTCATTTTGCACTTTAGTGAGTTGATCAATTTGAGTTTGAATCATATGAAAATGTTTAACAAGCATCTTAACATCATTGGATGTTCTCTCTACAATATCATGCAATTCACTAATAGCTCAAGAATTTTCCATTAAATGATTCTCTACTCTCATATTAAAATTTTCTTGCTTAACAATATAATTATCAAACTCATCTAAGCATTGTGCAGGAGGTTTTGAATACGGAATATCTTCCCTAGTAAAGCGTTGAAGGGAGTTTACCTCAATCATGGATGAAGGGGGAATTATCTCACATATATCTTCTATAGGAGGTAGATTCTTCACATCTTCAGATTTAATACCTTTCTCCTTGAGAGACTTCTTGGCTTCCCTCATATCTTCATCATTTAATTTAATCATACCCCTCTTCTTCAATATTGGCGTTGGAGTTGGTTCAGGCGTAGTCCAATCATCATGATTCCGGCCTATTTTAGCCAATAATTCTTCAGCGTCGTATGGAGTTCTTTTCCTGAAAACACAACCAGCACAACTATCCAGGTATGCCCTAGACTCAATGGTTAGTCCACTATAAAATATATCAAGTAAATCATGCTTTTCCAAATCATGATCATGCCGAGCTCTAATAAGAGAGCAAAATCTCGCCCAAGCCTCAGGCAATTTCTCTCCATCTTCCTGGTTGAAATTATAAATTCTCTGCAAAGCTATATGTTGAGCACTAGCAGGAAAGTATTTACGGAAGAAAACATCAAGCAATTCTTTTGGACTTTTAATAGAATTAGGTAGCAAACTATTATACCAAGTTTTAGCGTCATCCTTTAATGAGAATGGAAAGATTTTAGCAACAAAGTAAGTACGCATCTTGACATCATCAGAAAACAAGCTACTTAGAGTAGATAACTCAGTCATGTGTTCAACAGCACTCTCTTTTTCAGTACCACAAAAGGGTGTTTTCTCAACAATAGCTATATGAGAGAGATCAAGAGAAAAATCATAATCTTTATCCTTAATGTTTATAGGAGATGTGGCAAACTTAGGATCAGGAGACAGTTTATATCTAATAGCATGTTCTGCAAGCAACTTTTTAATTTTTCTTGCATCAGTAGTAGCATTGCATTTTTCAATAAAATCATCATTAAGCTCCACATAATCTTCATCAGGATCATCACTAAAATAATCAAGTTCAGGTGAATTAACAGGTGTAGTAGCATTAGGAGTTTCAGTATTTTCAATATGTCTAGACCTAGAAATTGTAGCATCTAGAAAAGATCCCAATGAACCACTATCATCAAGCACAGCAGAAATATTATCAATATTATGAGAATTTTTAGATTCAGCAGAAGTACCCGCATGTGAAGCATGCGGCGGTGAAACAAGTTTATCAATCACAGATGGTGAATCAAGTGTAGCGGAGGTACTCAGAATTGTACCTTTTCTTGTAGTGGATGGTAATATGGCAATCTTAGTATCGCGAGGTTTACCCATGATGGAGAATTTGCAGCGAACAATATTAATCCAAGTGAACTTCCAAATAAAGCTATGCTCCCCGGCAATGGCGCCAGAAAATAGTCTTGATGACCCACAAGTATAGGGGATCGCAACAGTCTTCGAGGGAAGTAAAACCCAATTTATTGATTCGACACAAGGGGAGACAAAGAACACTTGGAAGCCTTAACAGCGGAGTTGTCAATTCAGCTGCACCTGGAAACAGACTTGCTCGCAAGAGTTTATCAGTAGTAACAGTTTTATAGCAGTAGCAGTAGTGAAATAACAGCAGCAGAGTAACAAAGACAGCAGTAGTGATTTTAGTAAACAGCAGGATTAAAATACTGTAGGCACGGGGATGGATGAACGGGCGTTGCATGGATGAGAGAAACTCATGTAACAATCATAGCAGGGCATTTGCAGATAATAATAAAACGGTGTCCAAGTACAAAGCAATCAATAGGCATGTGTTCCATATATAGTCGTGCGTGCTCGCAATGAGAAACTTGCACAACATCTTTTGTCCTACCAGCCGGTGGCAGCCGGGCCTCAAGGGAAACTACTGGATATTAAGGTACTCCTTTTAATAGAGTACCGGAGCAAAGCATTAACACTCCGTGAACACATGTGATCCTCACATCGCTACCATTCCCTCCGGTTGTCCCGATTTCTGTCACTTCGGGGCCATCGGTTCCGGACAGCGACATGTGTATACAACTTATAGGTAAGACCATAAACAATGAATATCTTGATGAAACAATAACATGTTCAGATCTGAGATCATGGCACTCGGGCCCTAGTGACAAGCATTAAGCATAACAAGTTGCAACAATATCATCAAAGTACCAGTTACGGACACTAGGCACTATGCCCTAACAATCTTATGCTATTACATGACCAATCTCATCCAATCCCTACCATCCCCTTCGTCCTACAGCGGGGGAATTACTCACACATGGATGGGGGAAACATGGCTGGTCGATGGAGAGGCGTTGGCGGTGATGGCAGCGATGATCTCCTCCAATTCCCCGTCCCGGCGGAGTGCCAGGACGGAGACTTCTGGCTCCTGCGACGGAGTTTCGCGATGTGGCCGCGTTCTGGAGGGTTTCTGGCGACTTCGACTTCTCCCCGTGCGTTTTTAGGTCGAGGCCGATAAATAGTCCGAAGGAGGGCGTCGGAGGCCGGCTGAGGGGGCCACACCACAGGGCCGCGCAGCCCTATGGTGTGGGGCCCTCGGGCCTCCACCTGGTTCGTCCTTCTGGCTCCGTCAGTTCTCTGGGAAAATAGGGCCTTCTGCATAAATTCCGAGGATTTTCCCGAAAGTTGGATTTCTGCACAAAAACGAGACACCAGAGCAGTTCTGCTGAAAACAGCGTTAGTCCGTGTTAGTTGCATCCAAAATACACAAATTAGAGGCAAAACAATAGCAAAAGTGTTCGGAAAAGTAGATACGTTTTGGACGTATCAGTCCTCACAGCAGCCTCATTAGCCTCATTTTGCATCCACTTGAGTAAAGGCGCAGCAGTTTCAGCCTGCATAAGAATGGGAACAGATCTCAGCAGTGATATTGAATGACTCTGAGACAGACTGATGCATATAGTGCTGGATGTAAGTGGAAGGGTATGGCCGTGTATGGACAACAGTTCACAACAATGCAAGGGTGTGTTCGGTTCTGAAACAGCGTGGAATGGAATGGAATGGTTCCATTTCAGAGGAATGGAATGGTTAAATTTTTGTTCGGTTGGGATAAATGGAGAGCAGAAGAGATCGAGGTTAAACTAACCATTTGTCTCAAAATTGTAATTAACAATTGCAAATGACATTTTAATCTCAAAGTCGTAATTAACAGCGCCTAATGGTGCTCTTTTAATCTAAAAATCGTAATTAACATCATTTTTTGTTGGGTTAGGGGAACTGGAGTAGATGAACATTACTGTATGATGATTGTAAGCAAACGAATTTGGTGTTTCTAAACTTTTGGCTTTGAGATCTTATGGGTTTCAACTCTAGCCTACCCCAACTTGTTTGGGACTGAAAGGCTTGGTTGTTGTTGTTGTTGTTGTAAACTTTTGGCAAGCATAGAAAAAACCGACAATAAACAGAGAAAAATCAAGGCATGTTTTGTGGATTAAGAAAATATACCATATTCATTAAAAGATCACCACCCAGCTGGCGCGTGGCCTTGTGCTTGTAGAGGCATTTAGAAGATGGGGCGGCATCAACATACCGGCAGCCCGATCACCAGCTTTTGATCTTCCTTTTGAGTAAAGGCCCTAAAGTTTCAGTCTGCATATGAATAGCAAAACAAAAGGCAGACCTCAGCAGTGATATTGAATTACTGTATGAGATAGACTGATGCATATAGTGGATGCTCTTAGCCTTTTGCAGCGTGAACACTAGCTATGGACAGACAAAAAACTAGTTAACTCAGCTTTGTCTAGATATGAATGTACTACCACCATCCAAAAGCTTAAGCCTTATTTATTTTTGAGAAATCAAAACAAGCAAAGTTTGACCAAAATTTTAGAACATTCTATCAACAAATATAATACTGTGTAGATACCGTAGGAAAATATATTTTATTATCTATTTAATGATATTAATTTTGTATTTTGCATGTTACTGATTTTTGGTAAAAGCTTAGTCAAACATGGTATAGTTTGACTTTCTAAAAATAATATAAGCCCAAAGCTTTGGGATGGAGGCAGTAGTATCTAGAGCTAAAACACATCTAGATACATCCGTATCTACAGATAGTTGAGTCAATTAATTTGGATCTGAGGGATAATCATATTCAGACTACATCATGGTAAGTTGGTTAAAAAAAATTACCCCTGGGCGGTCCTTGCCCAGCTCGGCAGTGGCATTTCGCTTCTTGTGCTGCAGATCGGGCCATGCTCCTGCAGCAGGTGGGGCGCTATTCTCGTTCCCCATAGCCTCAGCACGGAACCTGGAGGTACCAACCCGATACAGAGAATATAGAGCATGGTGTCACAGAGGCTTTACGCACAAACACCTGAAGACATGTGCTACTTTAAGCATATTCCAGAACAGGAACAGATTGAGGATGCAGAGAGACACTTAAAAGGTAAAGAGTGGATAAGCAAACGGAGTACCTGCTTCGCGGGGCTGGGGACGCAGCTCAGGCTCAGCCAACTGCCCACATGCGTGGTGGCCTTACGCTCCATTGCCCCCACCGCCGAGGTCTTACCTTTCCTGTACAAGCTGACAAAAGATACAGTGAGGATCAGCAGAAACTACAAAGGTTGCAAATGTCGACAAATAAAGGAAGAACACCCCAATCCAAGCAAAGGTAGCCCCCGCCCCCACCCCCTTCAATCACTCCCAAAGACGAGGGTGACCAGAAAGACACCCCTTCGCCCAGAATAGGAAAGAGATGCGCAAGATATCGAGGAGAGGAAAAAAGAACCGATCTCGAGAAAGGAAAGAACATTACTAGTCCTACCTAATCCGCTTGGTCTAGATGCAGCTTGCCCCTCCAAGCTGGATGCCTGGACGGTGGAGGCGAAAGGAGGGGATCGAGCTAGCGGCTTGCATCCGTCGGCAATCGGCACTCGATCGGGAGAGAAGGGGTGCTACATAAAGGGGAGGGGTAACATATTTTATTACACAGTGAACTTACTGATGTGACTAGTCATTACATGTCTCACTGAAACTAGGGCCCATAGCGTGGCACCCCAAATTCACTTGAAGCTGCCCGGCGGGACGCATTGGCGCGTCAAGAAACCCCCGAATTGTAGCGGGGAAATGAAACATTTCACAAAAATTCGAAATTCAAGCACACCGCCACGCGCCAAGCACGCGGCTGTTCCTTCCTCTTCCTCGGTTCCTCCTCCCCTATCCGAAAAAACCCCAAATCCCAAGCTCAAACCAAAAAAAAAAACAAATCCCCTGGCCGCCATGCATGTCCTCGTTAACCCGCTAGAGATCGTTCCCGGACGATGCGGACCCCCCGCCCTAAGATCCAGAATTCCGTCCACCTCGAGGCACTGCGTGCTGTATCGCAGCAGCGGCTTGAGGGCGCTGAAGAGGAAGTTCCGTCGGAAAGTGCTCATGGCAACCGTGCAAGCTCACCGGCGTGCTGCATCCCGAGAGGAACTGGTCAAAGCTTTGCTATTCGCCACACACAAAAAATTGCGGGCCAAGATCTGGTCAAAGCTTCGTCGATGGCTTGCCGCGAGAGGCTTGGAGTCCAGAGTCAATAAACTAGCTGCTCGAGGATCAAGGCGGTTTACACGGATTCATATTAACTGACTCAAGTTTGTTAGTCTAGTTAACAAATGCATCTAGATACATCCATATCTAGACAGAATTGAGTCAATTAATATGAATCAGAGGGGAGTACCTGAAAGTGTTTCATGCTACCAACTAATGCGCTGGCAGGAATCGCTGTAGAAGTAATTGTGCTACTACTCATACGATGAACTGATTGTGTGGGTGTCAAATTTTGCAACGCGGTCATCCACAGAATGCTTAATCTAGCGCCAAAGGCGTACAAATCGTAACATACTACATCACCAGAACATAAGAGTACGAATCATAAAGTAGCTCAACATTTTGCATCAGGGCTGGGTGGTCCTGAGACTACCGGGACGCCCCTGATGATCTCCGGGTGTGCATCCTCTTCAACGCAAAGCTGTGTACTCGGTCCACGGCCTCCTTCTGTAGGCTGGATAATCTCAGGTGCAGGACCTTCGTCTATGAGAGGCTCGTCATCAGTACCATCCACAGGTGCATCAGGGCTGGGTGGTCTTGAGACTACCCGGACGCCCCTGATGATCTCCGGGCGTGCATCCACTTCAACGCAAAGCTGTGTACTCGGTCCACGGCCTCCTTCTGTAGGCTGGATAATCTCAGGTGCAGGACCTTCGTCTATGAAAGGCTCGTCACCAGTACCATCCACAGGTGCATCAAACTGAGATTCATCTTCAAATCTCCCATCAAACTGAGAGACCTCTTCAACTCTATGCTTCTGCAATTAGTACATCAACCGATTAGACAAACATCTAAGGGATGCAACCTGAACAAATGCCGTTTTACATATTTACCTTCTCATCTGGCACAGCACATGTCCCAGAGCTGAAACCCGTTTCCTAAAGCAAGCGCTTTTTCTCTCCTTCCCGTCCATCCATCTGCAACAAGTTAAATTTGAGTACAGAACCTTGCACAGCAATGCAAACTATTGATTGAAACAGCGGCAGCATCAATATAAATAATTAACTACATATGCTAGCACACATACAGTGTGAGCAAGATCTGCTTCTCCTGCTAAAGGATCATTATATGGTTCACCATGCTAAACCCGCCTAACATATGTGCGGTCCATCCCAAAAATGTGTAAATGATCTGCCACTACAGGGTGAGGCCTCTTCTCACCATTCATACATGTGCAGCGCGGGCAATACACGTCCAGGTTGTGACCTTCATGAGCTCTAATAAACCCCATAAAGGGTTGAACACCATTTATATATGAAGGGGAACATAAGTGTCCATGCAGTATCCAAGTTCTATCCATCTGTTTAATTATGAGATACAGTGGTTGGTGATTAATTTAAGGCGAAGTAGGAAATGTATATCCATCGAGTACAAAACTATACTACATGATTATGCATTTCAGCAATCATGTCAAGTACAAAACAAAAAATGCCCATCGACATTTTAGCAAACAGATCGTGTACAAAAATCTGCCATGGCATTTCAGCAAATTAACGGATCGAGTGCAGAACTGACTCTATATGCCCACGCAAATGAACAAATTGATCGATGACAAATCGAGCGGAAAACTATAAAGTGCCAATTAGTTCGAGCATACTGACGAATTTTTTTAGCAACATCAAGAAAATATAAATCGTTAGGCCGTCTTTCCCGATACATGATTGAGCTAGAGATAGCAGCCCTACCGTGGATCAACTTGACCGCCGGTGCGTCTCGAGAAGAACGACGGGGAGGGGAAGCTTCTTCTTCGCACGGACGGGACGGGACGGGGATAAGTTGTGTAGGGGTGGGTGGGGGGTCATGCGGCCGGGCCGCCGGGGTGATAATTAAGGTCGGTAGGTGGCGTTTAATGGAGTTGCGTGTGTAATTTGCCGTGCACAAGGTTGAGGAATAGGCGGTTCCCTTTGCCGCGCGCACAATTCAAACTATCCCGCCCATGTAGTTTAAATTCACCATATTTTCGTTAAATCGACATAAAGTCATGTGAGTGGGGGAAAATTAGCAAAGTTGCTTGAAAAATAGTAAAACTCTGGAATTATCCTTTAAATATGCTCTACTTCGTGTGGAAATCGGGGTGTGGAAGCATGTTGAGCTGTTTTATTTGTACTTTCTTCATTAAAACTCCCATTTTATGCACTTTGGATGGAAAGAAATCATTTGTACATAAATTTTGACAACGCCATTTGCAAACACTAATTGTTTTACATGCCAAGATACACCCATCCACCAAATATATATGGGGCAAAAGTTTATCACAATCTAGCAGATATGCACAATTAGTGAGGGACCCCTTTTGATTTTGTGCAATTTCCACTAATTAGGTAGAGAGAAGGGGTTAATTAATTAGGCCATGTTAGGGGTTATGTGTTTTAGATTAGGTTGTGTGGATTCAAATACAACTTCTTTATTTGTGTGCTATGATTAATCGAAACTAGATTGATCGACTGCGCACACATTATTAGAGGCGCATGCCTTTGCGCACAAAGTGCATGTGTGTGTTGTTGGCCACCAATTAACGAGAGAGAGAGAGAGACAGAGAGAGAGAGGTAGAGAGAGATCTACATACGAGAGAGTGATTGAAATTCCCAAATTAAACACATATATATATATGCATGGCACATTTAATTTAATTAGAGGACCGCGAGCTAAGGCACCCCTGGCCTGCTTGATGCACAATTAAGTGTCATTGGCCTATATATAGGGTTTAATTAGGGTTTAGGGTTAGGAGGTTAGGGTTTAGGGTCTAGGGTCTAGGGTTTAATGTTTATGGTGTTTAGGGGTTTAGGGATTAGGGATTAGGGTTTATTTAATTAGGGTTTAAGGTTTATGGATCATCGATCGAGTGCGCACACACACATTATTAGAGGCACACGCGCCTTTGCGCATAAAGTGCATGTGTATATGTGTGTGTTTTTTTGGCCAACAACGATATATAGATGATCGAGAGAGAGAGAGATTGAAATCCCCAAGAATATGTTCAAATATATATTAAAATATATGCACGAATGCATGCATGGTAGGCCATGCATGCACACTAATTATATATATATTATGAGGAAACTTAATCAAATGTGTTTTCATTCGAGAGAACTTGTCAAAATTCAAGTTAATTAATTTATCATCGATAATTATATAATTAATTAATGAATCTCAGGGAGATGTTATACAACATATGATCGATATAGGCCATGTCGTATATATTAATTGGTGTTAATCTACCGTTTAATTTGCTAGCTAGCTGCTATATATAGATCGAGCATGTTTTTATTAGATCGGGTTATAGCTAGCTAGTATAGTTTAGGGTTATGTGTTTTAATGAACTAGGGTTTGATTAGCTAGGGGTTAGTACTTATATATATGGTTTAGGGTTAATGCATGGCACATTTAATTTAACTAGAGGACCGCGATCTAGGCACCCCTGGCCTGCTTGATGCACAATTAAGTGTCGTTGGCCTATATATAGGGTTTAATTAGGGTTTAGGGTTAGCTAGGGTTTAGGGTTTAGTGTTTAGGGTGTTTAGCTAGGGTCTAGGGTTTAGTTTAGGGTGTTTAGGGTCTAGGGTTTAGGGTTTAATTAGTGTTTAGGGTGTTTAGGGTTTAGTGTTTACGGTGTTTAGGGTCTAGGGTTTAGGGTTTAGTGTTTAGGGTGTTTAGGGTCTAGGGTTTAGTGTTTAGGGTGTTTAGGGTTTAGGGGAGTTTTAGGGTTGTTTAAGGTTTAGGGATCATCGATCGAGTGCGCACACACATTATTAGAGGCACCCCGCGCCTTTGCGCATAAAGTGCATGCGTATATATGTACGTGTGTGTTTTTTGCCACTAACAACGATATATAGATGATCGAGAGAGAGAGATTGAAATCCCCTAGAATATGTTCAAATATATATTAAAATTGATATAGGCCATGTATATTTTAATTGGTGTTAATCTACGGTTTGCTAGCTAGCTGCTATATATAGAGCATGTTTTTATTAGATCGGGTTATAGCTAGCTAGTACAGTTTAGGGTTATGTGTTTTAATTAAGTAGGGTTGATTAGCTAGGGTTAGTTACATATATATGGTTTAGGGTTAATGCATGGCACATTTAATTTAATTAGAGGACCGTGAGGCACCCCCTGGCCTGCTCGATGCACAATTAAGTGTCGTTGGCCTATACATAGGGTTTAATTAGTGTTTAGGGTTAGCTAGGGTTTAGGGTTAGGGTTAGGGTTAGGGTTAGGGTTTAGAGTCTAGGGTGGTTTAGGGTCTAGGGTTTAGGGTTTAGGGTTAGCTAGGGTTTAGGGTTAGGGTTAGGGTTAGGGTTAGGGTTTAGGGTTTAGTGTTTAGGGTGTTTAGGGTTTAGGGATTAGGGATTATTAGGGATTAGGGATTTAAGGTTTTAGGGGTTGTTTAAGGTTTAGGGATCATCGATCGAGTGCGCACACACATTATTAGAGGCACCCGCGCCTTTACGCATAAAGTGCATGCGTATATATGTGCGTTTTTTGGGCCACCAACGATATATAGATGATCGAGAGAGAGAGATCGAGACTGTAATCCCCAAGAATATATGTTTTCAAATATACATTAAAATATATGCACGAATGCATTGTAGGCCATGCATGCACACTAATTATATATATTATGAGGCAACTTAATCAAATGTGTTTTCATTCGAGAGAACTTGTCAAAATTCAAGTTAATTAATTTATCATGATAATTATATAATTAATTAATGAATCTCAGGGATATGTTATACAACATGATCGATATAGGCCATGTATATTTTAATTGGTGTTAATCTACGGTTTGCTAGCTAGCTGCTATATATAGAGCATGTTTTTATTAGATCGGGTTATAGCTAGCTAGTATAGTTTAGGGTTATGTGTTTTAATTAAGTAGGGTTGATTAGCTAGGGTTAGTTACATATATATGGTTTAGGGTTAATGCATGGCACATTTAATTTAATTAGAGGACCGCGAGGCACCCCCTGGCCTGCTCGATGCACGTACAATTAAGTGTCGTTGGCCTATACATAGGGTTTAATTAGGGTTTTAGGGTTAGCTAGGGTTTAGGGTTAGGGTTAGGGTTAGGGTTAGGGTTAGGGTTAGGGTTAGGGTTTAGGGTCTAGGGTTTAGGGTCTAGGGTTTAGGGTTTAGGGTTAGCTAGGGTTTAGGGTTAGGGTTAGGGCTAGGGTTAGGGTTAGGGTTAGGGTTAGGGTTTAGGGTTTAGGGTTTAGTGTTTAGGGTGTTTAGGGTTTAGGGATTAGGGATTATTAGGGATTAGGGATTTAAGGTTTTAGGGGTTGTTTAAGGTTTAGGGATCATCGATCGAGTGCGCACACACATTATTAGAGGCACTGCGCGCCTTTACGCATAAAGTGCATGCGTATATATGTGTGTTTTTGGGCCACCAACGATATATAGATGATCGAGAGAGAGATCGAGATTGAAATGCCCAAGAATATATATGTTCAAATATACATTAAAATATATGCACGAATGCATTGTAGGCCATGCATGCACACTAATTATATATATATTATGAGGCAACTTAATCAAATGTGTTTTCATTCGAGAGAACTTATCAAAATTCAAGTTAATTAATTTATCACGATAATTATATAATTAATTAATGAATCTCAGGTATATGTTATACAACATGATCGATATAGGCCATGTATATTTTAATTGGTGTTAATCTACGGTTTGCTAGCTAGCTGCTATATATAGAGCATGTTTTTATTAGATCGGGTTATATCTAGTATAGTTTAGGGTTATGTGTTTTAATTAAGTAGGGTTGATTAGCTAGGGTTAGTTACATATATATGGTTTAGGGTTAATGCATGGCGCATTTAATTAATTTAATTAGAGGACCGCGAGGCACCCCTGGGCTGCTCGATGCACAATTAAGTGTCGTTGGCCTATACATAGGGTTTAATTAGGGTTTAGGGTTAGCTAGGGCAGATGGTTAGGATTAGGGTTTAGGGTCTAGGGTCTAGGGTTTAGTGTTTAGGGTGTTTAGGGTTTAGGGATTAGGGATTAGGGATTTAGGGTTTTAGGGTTGTTTAAGGTTTAGGGATCATCGATCGAGTGCGCACACACATTATTAGATCGAGGCACCCGCGCCTTTACGCATAAAGTGCATGCGTATATATGTGTGTTTTTTGGGCCACCAACGATATATAGATGATCGAGAGATAGATTGAAATCCCCAAGAATATGTTCAAATATACATTAAAATATATGCACGAATGCATTGTAGGCCATGCATGCACACTAATTATATATATATATATTATGAGGCAACTTAATCAAATGTGTTTTCATTCGAGAGAACTTGTCAAAATTCAAGTTAATTAATTTATCACGATAATTATATAATTAATTAATGAATCTCAGGGATATGTTATACAACATGATCGATATAGGCCATGTATATTTTAATTGGTATTAATCTACGGTTTGCTAGCTAGCTGCTATATATAGAGCATGTTTTTATTAGATCGGGTTATAGCTAGCTAGTATAGTTTAGGGTTATGTGTTTTAATTAAGTAGGGTTGATTAGCTAGGGTTAGTTACATATATATGGTTTAGGGTTAATGCATGGCACATTTAATTTAATTAGAGGACCGCGAGGCACCCCTGGCTTTGCTCGATGCACGTACAATTAAGTGTCGTTGGCCTATACATAGGGTTTAATTAGGGTTTTAGGGTTAGCTAGGGTTTAGGGTTAGGGTTAGGGTTAGGGTTAGGGTTAGGGTTAGGGTTTAGGGTCTAGGGTTTAGGGTCTAGGGTTTAGGGTTTGGGTTAGCTAGGGTTTAGGGTTAGGGTTAGGGCTAGGGTTAGGGTTAGGGTTAGGGTTAGGGTTAGGGTTTAGGGTTTAGGGTTTAGTGTTTAGGGTGTTTAGGGTTTAGGGATTAGGGATTATTGGGGATTAGGGATTTAAGGTTTTAGGGGTTGTTTAAGGTTTAGGGATCATCGATCGAGTGCGCACACACATTATTAGAGGCACCCGCGCGCGCCTTTACGCATAAAGTGCATGCGTATATATGTGTGTTTTTTGGGCCACCAACGATATATAGATGATCGAGAGAGAGAGATCGAGATTGAAATCCCCAAGAATATATATGTTCAAATATACATTAAAATATATGCACGAATGCATTGTAGGCCATGCATGCACACTAATTATATATATATATTATGAGGCAACTTAATCAAATGTGTTTTCATTCGAGGGAACTTGTCAAAATTCAAGTTAATTAATTTATCACGATAATTATATAATTAATTAATGAATCTCAAGTATATGTTATACAACATGATCGATATAGGCCATGTATATTTTAATTGGTGTTAATCTACGGTTTGCTAGCTAGCTGCTATATATAGAGCATGTTTTTATTAGATCGGGTTATAGCTAGCTAGTATAGTTTAGGGTTATGTGTTTTAATTAAGTAGGGTTGATTAGCTAGGGTTAGTTACATATATATGGTTTAGGGTTAATGCATGGCACATTTAATTTAATTAGAGGACCGCGAGGCACCCCCTGGCCTGCTCGATGCACATACAATTAAGTGTCGTTGGCCTATACATAGGGTTTAATTAGGGTTTTAGGGTTAGCTAGGGTTTAGGGTTAGGGTTAGGGTTAGGGTTAGGGTTAGGGTTTAGGGTCTAGGGTTTAGGGTCTAGGGTTTAGGGTTTAGGGTTAGCTAGGGTTTAGGGTTAGGGTTAGGGCTAGGGTTAGGGTTAGGGTTAGGGTTAGGGTTAGGGTTTAGGGTTTAGGGTTTAGTGTTTAGGGTGTTTAGGGTTTAGGGATTAGGGATTTAAGGTTTTAGGGGTTGTTTAAGGTTTAGGGATCATCGATCGAGTGCGCACACACATTATTAGAGGCACCCGCGCGCGCCTTTACGCATAAAGTGCATGCGTATATATGTGTGTTTTTTGGGCCACCAACGATATATAGATGATCGAGAGAGAGATCGAGATTGAAATCCCCAAGAATATATATGTTCAAATATACATTAAAATATATGCACGAATGCATTGTAGGCCATGCATGCACACTAATTATATATATATATTATGAGGCAACTTAATCAAATGTGTGTTCATTCGAGAGAACTTGTCAAAATTCAAGTTAATTAATTTATCACGATAATTATATAATTAATTAATGAATCTCAGGGATATGTTATACAACATGATCGATATAGGCCATGTATATTTTAATTGGTGTTAATCTACGGTTTGCTAGCTAGCTGCTATATATAGAGCATGTTTTTATTAGATCGGGTTATATCTAGTATAGTTTAGGGTTATGTGTTTTAATTAAGTAGGGTTGATTAGCTAGTGTTAGTTACATATATATGGTTTAGGGTTAATGCATGGCGCATTTAATTAATTTAATTAGAGGACCGCGAGGCACCCCTGGGCTGCTCGATGCACAATTAAGTGTCGTTGGCCTATACATAGGGTTTAATTAGGGTTTAGGGTTAGCTAGGGCAGATGGTTAGGGTTAGGGTTAGGGTTTAGGGTCTAGGGTCTAGGGTTTAGTGTTTAGGGTGTTTAGGGTTTAGGGATTAGTGATTAGGGATTTAGGGTTTTAGGGTTGTTTAAGGTTTAGGGATCATCGATCGAGTGCGCACACACATTATTAGATCGAGGCACCCGCGCCTTTACGCATAAAGTGCATGCGTATATATGTGTAGCTTTTGGGCCACCAACGATATATAGATGATCGAGAGAGATTGAAATCCCCAAGAATATGTTCAAATATACATTAAAATATATGCACGAATGCATTGTAGGCCATGCATGCACACTAATTATATATATATTATGAGGCAACTTAATCAAATGTGTTTTCATTCGAGAGAACTTGTCAAAATTCAAGTTAATTAATTTATCACGATAATTATATAATTAATTAATGAATCTCATGGATATGTTATACAACATGATCGATATGGGCCATGTATATTTTAATTGGTGTTAATCTACGGTTTGCTAGCTAGCTGCTATATATAGAGCATGTTTTTATTAGATCGGGTTATAGCTAGCTAGTATAGTTTAGGGTTATGTGTTTTAATTAAGTAGGGTTGATTAGCTAGGGTTAGTTACATATATATGGTTTAGGGTTAATGCATGGCACATTTAATTTAATTAGAGGACCGCGAGGCACCCCTGGCCTGCTCGATGCACAATTAAGTGTCGTTGGCCTATACATAGGGTTTAATTAGGGTTTAGGGTTAGCTAGGGTTTAGGGTTAGGGTTAGGTTTAGGGTTAGGGTTTAGGGTCTAGGGTTTAGGGTTTAGTGTTTAGGGTGTTTAGGTTTAGGGATTAGGGATTAGAGATTTAAGGTTTTAGGGTTGTTTAAGGTTTAGGGATCATCGATCGAGTGCGCACACACATTATTAGAGGCACCCGCGCCTTTACGCATAAATTGCATGCATATATATGTGTGTTTTTTGGCCACCAACGATATATAGATGATCGAGAGACAGAGATTGAAATCCCCAAGAATATGTTCAAATATACATTAAAATATAGGCACGAATGCATGGTAGGCCATGCATGCACACTAATTATATATATATTATGAGGCAACTTAATCAAATGTGTTTTCATTCGAGAGAACTTGTCAAAATTAGAGTTAATTAATTTATCACGATAATTATATAATTAATTAATGAATCTCAGGGATATGTTATACAACATGATCGATATAGGCCATGTATATATTAATTGGTGTTAATCTAAGGTTTGCTAGCTAGCTGCTATATATAGAGCATGTTTTTATTAGATCGGGTTATAGCTAGTATACTTTAGGGTTATGTGTTTTCATTAAGTAGGGTTGATTAGCTATGGTTAGTTACATATATATGGTTTAGGGTTAATGCATGGCACATTTAATTTAATTAGAGGACCGCGAGGCACCCCTGGCCTGCTTGATGCACAATTAAGTGTCGTTGGCCTATATATAGGGTTTAATTAGGGTTTAGGGTTAGGGTTAGGGTTTAGGGTATAGGGTTTAGTGTTTAGGTTTAGGGATTAGGGATTAGAGATTTAAGGTTTTAGGGTTGTTTAAGGTTTAGGGATCATCGATCGAGTGCGCACACACATTATTAGAGGCACCCGCGCCTTTGCGCATAAAGTGCATGCGTATAGTTTAGGGTTATTTGTTTTAATTAAGTAGGGTTTGATCAGCTAGGGTTAGTTACATATATATGGTTTAGGGTTAATGCATGGCACATTACATATAGTTTAAATCTCAAGAATGTTCATACATGATAGGCCATATGTGCAAAGGAATTTTTTTCCCTGTGAACTTGTCAAAATTCAAGTTTATCAGTGCCAATGGAAACTAGTCCAAAAAATTACATAGAGGACCAAAAGTACTAGACAATAACTAATAGAACCTGCAACTTTACAAAAAGGACCCCAAAACATATAGAAGAAAATCAATCGAGTCCTTCTCGACCGCACATCAGATCTCTGCTCTGCATCCTTTCCAGCAACTCCATCACCGGGGACGCACCACTTGGGACGGTGTCGCCGGTAGTCACCAGGACGAAGGAGAAGAAGGGCCTCAGCAACGGCATATTGGCTCTGAGAAGGGCCGCTTGAAGGCCAAGATGTGCACGGGCAAGACGGATGACGCCGTCGTATGCCCCGAGCTTGTGAACTTTAGCAGCTTGACTTCCCCATTGGCCAGATCTGAAGCACTGACCAAAGCAAGCCTCACCGTTAGCGCCATCACATTGATGGCACCAGATCGGGGTTTGGCCGGCAAGATCCGCCAGATTCACCATAGGCCAGATCTGAAGCCGATGACGAGATCCCCGACTCCATTGCGCCATTCTGCTCATGGGAAACACTGGATCTAAGCTTACAACAACACTAACTCCCTCGGATCCAAATTAGCTGACTCAACTTTGCTTATCTAAATATGGATGTATCCACACATGTTTTTACTCTAGATACATACACGTCTAAGGAAAGTTGAATCAATTAATTTAGTTCGGAGGGTGTACAATATACAGAGAGAAGTCGGCCTCGTCTCCGGCCCGCGAGGCCGCCGGAGAGAAGGGGGAGAGGAGCCGGGGGAGTGGGAGAGACTCGAGAGAGAAAGAGAAGAGGAAGAAATGAGAGCTCCCTGGGGAAGAACATTATTTTTGTCGTTCTGCTCGTAGCTTGAAACTGAAAATTTCGGCCGCGCGCCAAATCATCCCGCCGCATCCATTCGAAAATCCCGTGACCAGTTTTACCCTTTTAACCCTGGTCCGGAAGCTACAACCCACCGACCATGGAGGGCTCATTCGGTAACAATGAAATATCTTGCCTAGATCCCGAACCCTCCCCACAGACCCACACCCACCCACCAACCATTCGCCCCATTAGCTCAAAAATATCTCACACGCCAAAGCTCTGACTCTCTACAGTACTAGATCTGCTTCGCCGCCGGCATACTCCTCCACAGCGTAGCCTTGATCGTGTTGGTTGTCCACCCACCTGATCCGCTCCCCCGCCGCCCTCGTCACCGACGGATCTGCTTCACCGCCGACCTCGCCACCGACGGATCTGCTTCACTGCCGACCTCGCCACCGACGGATCTGCTTCACCGCCGACCTCGCACCGACTACCTCGGCGCAGCGGCTGTATCAACTTCACCGAATCCCTTGCCAGCCAACCAGATCTGCTTCACTAACGCCCACTTCTACTGAAACAGGGTCGATTCATCGTCTCCCGCGTTCGCCGCCACTGGAATGCAAGTTGCCGCCCCCGTCCACCCCGCCGCAGCTTGGTTAGTACGCTGGCCCGTTAGATCGCGGTGTTTCTTTAGCCATGTTTTGTGTAGTTATTTGCAGATCTCATATGCCGTTAACTTTCTTGATGTGTTGCTTCGCATGAAGTTTGTTTAAATATTGTACAGTACAAAAGCATTATCCGGTCGCTACCATCCTGTTCATTCTACTGACACCTGTGTGCATCCACATATTTATAGCCTTATACCCATTCATTTGCTGCCAACTGTTTTTGTACTGCATGCTATTGTCGCACTGCTTTTATAGTCATGCTATGGGCATTTCCAATCTGCTTGTTCTTATACCACGTCATTAGCTCACCGCTAGCTGCTAGCTGTTTTCTCGTGTCTGCTATTCTCACACTGCTTTTATAATCATGCTATGTGCATTTCCAATCTGCTTGCTCTTATACCTCGTCTTTAGCTTATATAGTTATTGCTGCGTGCATGTCTGGTCTTTGTATTATCGTAGACTGACTTGTCAATGTTATTTTTCCTAGGGATTGATCATGCGAACCACTTATTAGAACATCCAACATTAACAGCGGGGACGCTAGGGAAGGTTGGAATCTGAGTTCTTGGTTGGTAATTTTGGCAGTTTACTTCCGTTATTATCTATAACCTATATGCATTGTTCCTTATGCAAGAGATTAACACTTGGAACCCTGCCATAGCAATGCCATTCATGCTTTACTATGTTTCTGCCTATTTGATATGCTTGTCTTGGAGAAACTGCGAAGGTGATTTGAACCTGACATTTGGTCATTCTTAATGCCAGTTTACTTTATGTGGAAAACCTTGGCATTACCCTACTCTAAATCTGAATGTCTGAAATTCGTATCTCATGCAAAGCAACATCTAGTTGGTTTTAATCTGATATCTGGTAAATATTGGCTTATTCATTTGGCAGCTCAAGTTTTTTGTTATTTGAAACCAGCTGACTTGTTCTTAAATGTGATATCTAAACACAGATTAAGGACAATGGAGCAGGAGGATTAGCATTTCACTTGATGGCTGAACCTAAAATGACAGGCATGTTGACCACGACTAGTGCACGCAAGAGAAGGACCTGCAGCGAGCCAGTATGTGCTTAGTACATGCATCTTATCTTATCTTGTGCTTATTTATGCTACATGTTGTTATCTGATCTCTACATTGCGTAATACATGTTTGAATAGTTAATTGTTGTAACTATGTTTGCAATGTTACCAGAATGCAGTTTTAATGAAGCAGTCATCATTAGAAGATAGTCGCCAAAAAAGGATCTGTAGCGATCCTGTGCAACATTATGATGTAAGTTTGTGCTTAGTACAAGTTCCATACATTGTCTTATTTATGCAACTTGTTATTATCGTATATCTACATTGCATAATAAATGTTTGCATAGTTCATCGTTTAACTCTTTTTGCATTATTATCAGAATGCAGTTGTGATGAAGCAATCTTCATTAGAAGTGAGGCCCACAAAAAGTTCTGATATTTCTTCTGATGCATCTTCTCATAGCCGTCAACCTAGACCATTGCTTTCATCAAACAGTAAATATCTCAAGGCTGTACTTTATAAAAGACATGGTATTGCTGCTTTAAGATCTGTAGCTGATATGTTGACAAAGAGTACACAAGATTCAATCAAGGCGATTGCCAAATGTCAACGTGTTATTGATGATGCTAATAGAAGTCCTCAATGATTCTATGTAATTTTTTTATTTGGGCACATTAATTGCCTTGTAATTTTCCTACTTGTTTTATTTGTGTATGTAATTGTGTGTATCATTGATATCAGATTTTAGGCTCATGAAATTTAATGCAAGTTGACTAGTCAAACAAGTAGGGCACTACAACAGATTGGGCCGGCCCACTTACAGTAGTGTGGGACCCACTTTCATTTTGGGCTAGCCCACTTCTTTAGTAGGCCGGCCCGGTTACACGATAGTGGGATCCACATGCTTATTGGGCCGGCCCACTATCTTGTTGGGCCAGCCCATTTGCTATATGGTGGTCCCACATGGTAAATGGGCCGGCCCTTTAACAGGAAGGTGGGACCCACCTGTGTTTTTGGCCCGTCCACTATCTTGTTGGGCCGGCCCACTTGCTATATGGTGGACCCCACATACTAAATGGGCCGGCCTTTTAACTGGAAAGTGGGACCCACCTGTGTTTTTGGCCCGGCCCACTATCTTGTGGGGCCTGCCCACTTGCTATATGGCAGTGGCGGAGGCAGAAAAAAATTTAAGGTGTGGCGGAAACCAAACAATTAATCATTGGGAGCAATGTAGCAGACCTTGTAGTACTGAAGATTATTTCAGTCAACAACGAGATAAGTTTCAGAATTTGAAGCAAAAATTTAGTTCTCAAATACCTTGCATTATGTACTGGGTGTTCTTCTTCGACGCCATATCGGCTCAGTCGGCGGAGCGGTCTTGCCGTTCCCGAATCGAGGACTCGTCTCGTCGGCCGGCGGCCACGGTTTTGGTTCCTGCTGGCTGCTGCGTGCTTGCGCCCTGCCGCACTGCCGGCTCTCCTCGACACGATCGTGAGTGCCGATCGGTTTCTGAGTCGGCGGCAGGAAGGTGTTTCATGTGACGATCGGTTTCTGATTCTAGATGCCAATGAGCACAGGCAGTCACGCACAGCCCAAAATCCCTACCCATATATTTTACCTAAATGGCCCAACTGCTCACCAGGCCCAATACGGCTAATTACTTACCGGTTCAATTCCCTTCCCTGGCTCTCAAACAACAGCTCTTGTCGATGTTAAGTAGTCAACAGAAGACAAATCTGAATGATATCTCATATCTGCACATATATACCTAGTATTGGTGCAAAAATTGAGGTATGGCGGCCGCCAAACCTTGCCATATAGCTAGCTCCGCCTCTGCTATATGGTGGACCCCACATAATAAATGGGCCGGCCTTTTAACAGGAAGGTGGGACCCACCTGTGCTTTTGGCCCGGCCCACTATCTTGTTGGGCCGGCCCACTTGCTATATGGTGGACCCCACACACCAAATGGGCCGGCCCTTTAACAGGAAAGTGGGACCCACCTGTGTTTTTGGCCCGGCCCACTATCTTGTTGGGCCGGCCCACTTGCTATATGGTGGACCCCACATACTAAATGGGCCGACCTTTTAACTGGAAAGTGGGACCCACCTGTGTTTTTGGCCCGGCCCACTTGCTATATGGTGGTCCCCACACACTAAATGGGTCGGCCCTTTAGTAGGAAAGTGGGACCCACCTGTGTTTTGGCCCAGCCCACTTGCTTCTTGGGCCGGCCCAGTTGCTGTAAGGTGGACCCCACATGTTAAATGGGCCGGCCCATTTAAGTTTTGACCAGTCAACCTTAGAGGTTAGGCCCGGCCCACGTAACTAATGGACCAGCCCAGCTATATAGTTGACCGGTCAAACTATGTCAGCTGGCCCGGCCCGCTTAAGACGTGGCAGGCCTCGTGTGGGCCTACCATCTACCACGGGGTTTCAGCTGTTAACGCCGTTAATCGCCGATTAACGGCGTCTGCCACGTGTCAGTTTGCATGACATCAGCAGTCAACGGGCTCCCGGAAACACTTGCGCAACGGTCCGATTTTCCGTGGCGGAAGGGCGCCCAAGCGCGACGGACCGAAAAAAACGTCGTTGGACTTTGCCTGACGCAGTTTCCACAAGAGAACCCATATCGTTGGGTTAGGCCCATAGGCGACGAAAAATACCCCTTAGCGGACGATTTTGAGACGTTGTCGAACTTTTCTTGTAGTGTGTTGCTACTATTATATGAACGATACTTGATTTAATTAAACCGGTAAATTGCTTACCAGTTTTTTCTCCAACGCCAGGACCTTCTTGTCGTTCGTGAACCAAATTATGTCGGTTACGACCTTCGGGTCCGTGACAAGTTCCCCGGTTAGTTTCTTCTTATGGTACCGGGACCTGATGAATCTTCTTTCAAGCGGGTCCTTGTACTTGAGCCAGGGGTTCTCAATGCCGGCATTTACATACGCCTCGTCCTCCTTCGCCCAATAGGGCTCCTTTCCCTCGTACCCACGGCTCCCAAGGTTGTGGTTGCCGATGTTAAGCTCCCGCATTTCCTTCCCCCACAACTTGCGATTCTTGGTTGCTTGTAGCTCTTCATTGGCCACAAAAGCATCAAAGTCCGCCTGGGTGACATGCGGAAAGGCGGAGTGGACCTCTTCGAAACCTTTGCCCTCAGCAATCAGCTTCCGCACCATGTACTTATAGTCTTTGAGGTGTTTGGTGAACTTCAGGAGGGCTTGTGAGTTCACAATGTTGTTGGTTTGATGACTGGAGGCGTAGTCGCCTAGGAACTTGTATCGTGCGTGCAACCTCGCAATGAGCTGGGCTCGCAAAGGCGCTTTGCTTTCAGCTCGGAGGTCCGTCTCATTGAGATTGACGACCTCTCGGAGGATACATGCCAGTTGGTTGCCGTACCCCTTGGCAACATCCTTAGGCTCCACCGGCAAACCACTGGCGGGGTCCACCTCTTTGACTGTGTCTCTGCCGGTGCCGACCGTGTTTTGGCGCCTTGTCTTCCGCGGCCTCTTGGAACCACTTGTCCCGGTGCCACTACTCCTGGCGGCGCCGCTAGGATCGTCGCCGCTTGTCTCGCCGCCACCCCCGGCGGCGCCGGTTGCCTCATCGCCGCTTGGCGCGTAGGTACTACCCCCGGTGGCGTCGCTTGCCTCGTTGCCGCTTGGCTCGTCGCCACTACCCCCAGCGTCATCCTCCATCTCATGGTCCTCGTCGCCACCAACACCAGCGGCCTCGGCCTCCTCCTCCGTCCTAAAGAAGTGCCTATTGTAGTGCTCCTCTAACTGTTCTTCAGACACCATGGTGGCTTGCACTAATAGAAGATGAAAAAGAGTTAGAATTCACGGAAAAATTCGGCATGACCTTTGCTAAAAATTGGTCATGCCGAGTGCTAGAATTGCCGGAACGGAAATGAATCGACATTCCGGCACTCAATAGCAACTCAATCCCTGTAACAGAAATGCAAACACATATAGGAATTTTCTCCAATTACATAACTCAAAATGTAGCAGCAACAATAGTAGCAGAAACATCTTAACTCTCAAGTTACATAACTCAAAATGTAGCAGCAACAATAGTAGCAGCAGCATTGCATGTACTACAACCAGTATAGTGAGCATTTTACATCCCTGGCATCCCTGGCAACATTACTGCTTAATTACAACAGAAATACAGCCTTGGCTCTCCAGCTTATTCCCTGGAAGTTCAGATTCAAATTGAAATTATGCCTTGCTTATTTTCAGAAAGCGACAGCGAGATCAAAACCCAGCTGAGAAGTCACTCTGTGCTAATCTTCCCAAAGCATGACCATTTTTTCTCAAGAACAGTAGCAGTAGCATGACCAGTAGGAGTAACATGTAAAGCATTTGCTACTGCATTTCATCATTTAAAGCAAAACCTAAATGAGAACCAATTTTTATCATTTGTCCTAAACAAGCAACTAGACCTGCTGCATTTTAAATCCTAAACCAGAGAACTATGCCAGGGGATGGTTTTGTAGATTTTTTTGCTTACTGCATCTGGTTCTACTTAATTCATAATGTCATAGCTATGATAAGTTTCATTGCCAGTAGCATGCATTTCAGTAGCATCTGGTTCTACTTAATTCATAAATTCAGTAGCATGCATTTCATTTTCTTTTTTCAACAGCACGTGTTCTTTTTATGAACTAAACCTACTGCTAGCACTTGTTCTTTTTAAATTAAGTAAACCTACTGCTAGTGAACATCAAAATTTAGTACAGTACTACAGGTCCAGGGTCTAACCAATAACTGGAACCAAACAACAGCATAGTCATGGATTTAAGCAACAGCATAGTCATGGACTAGAGTAGCACTTACAGTAGCACTTAGCATTTGATAGCACTTACAGTAGCATAAAGTAGCATAAAAGTAGCTAGCTACTTCACTTGCATTTCATCTAAACCAACTAAACCAACATATATAAAGTTCATTTTCAACTTGATTGCTATATCATTTAAACCTACTGCATCATTTTATTTCTAGTTGAAAAATTACAGAGAGCATTTCATATATATAGCATGAACCATTTTTTACAATAGCATGGACTGCAATAGCATTTTCTCTGGTTTTTACAATAGCATGGACCATTAAGCATTATTAAACCAGAGAATAAATGCAGTAGAATTTCAAACAATGTAATGCAATGCAACCAGGGAGCATTCTTTCTTTTTTCTCTTTCTTTTTTAAACAGAGAACTATATGAATGCAATGCAATGCAACCAGGGAGCATTCTTTCTTTTTAGGGAAGCATCTAATGTAGTAGCATTTCAAACAATGCAACCAGAGAATAAATGCAGTAGAATTTCAAACAATGCAGTAGCATAGCAGTAGCATTTTCATTTCATTTTCCTTTATAGCAGCAGTAACATAGCAATTTATGGCAGCATTTTTGCATTTCATTCTTGTTATGAGCCATGAGCATGAGCAAGAATTTTTTCATTTCATTCTTTTTATATATCAACCAGTAGCATTTTCAAGGCAGTACTACAACTTTATTTCAATTTTTGCTATGAACCCTAAACCAGGGCATCAAATTCCTATGAACCCAGGGCATCAAATTGAATTTGCTATGAACCAGGGCATCAAATTCAAAGAGGGGATCGAACTAGGGCATCAAATTTGCTATGAACCAGGGCATCAAATTCAAAGAGGGGATCGAACCAGGGCATCAATTTGCTATGAACCAGGGCATCAAATTCAGAGAGTAGCGAGGGGATCGAAGAGGGAGGGAAAGAGGGAAGGGGAGAGGGAAGCTTACCGTGGCAGGTGGTGGGCGCTGGTGGAGGGGACGGTGGCGCCGACGTCCCCGGCCTGCTACGCGCGCTCCTCTCGGCGACAGTGGCCCGCGAGCGACGCCTCCTCCTCTCGGCGACGGTGTCGACTGCTCCTCCTCTCGGAGGTGACGCCCTGCTCCTCCTTGCAGCGGTGTTCTCCTCCTCTCGGCGGCACGGGGGCGGGTGCAGGGCGGCGGCGCGGTTAGCTAGCTAGGGTTCGTGAATGGGGAAGGAGGAGAAAGACAGTCGCGCTTGCGGTTAAGTCCCACGTATAGCCGGACACCCCTTATTGCCGGCGCACCACCTGTTTGGTTCGCCGGGGACAATTATAACCCCGGCGAACCAAACAGGTGGTGCGCCGGCAATAAGGGGTGTCCGGCTATACCTGGGACTTGTCCCCCAGCCCTGGCTGGCTGCTTCCTTTTCTGTTTTTATTTTCTTTTTCTTCATTTCTTTATTTCTTTTCACTTTCTTTTATGTTTCTTTTCTTTTCCCACAAATCCTATACTATTTTTTCCTTCTCTTTTCAAGATAATAACAAAGCAATATGAGTTAATTATGCATTATAAAAAAAATGAGTTATACATACACAAAATATTGACCAACACAATATTAATTAGTCATACATAAAATATTGGCCATGACCATATGAGTAGTTATGAATTACACAAAATATGAGTTATAGATTGCAAAAAAAGTTTTACATCATCGATTGAGAAGAGTGTTTCGCTTTCTTCTTGCTTTTCTTGCTCGTCGTTGAATAATTTAGCCCCGTGTCGTGACTTCTTCTTTTGAAGGGTCGACCTGACCTCGGTAGCGTGGTCCTGCTTCTTCTTGTGGTGTATGTTGTGTCTTCGTCCTCGGATTCTTCCATCATTGGGTCTCCGACTTGTCCTTCGAAGTCTTCCTCGTTGGCGACTCCATCCATTCTGACGATGGTCCTCTTGCCTCTCCTCACGATAACACGGCTAGGCCTGGATGGGTCGGTTATGAAGAAGCATTAGTGCACGTGTTCTGCCAGTACCGATGGCTCATTCTGCGCGGTGGCGTTCGTGGACTTTGATTTGTTGGCTTCGGGTAGAAACATGGTGGTGAAATACCGGTCTTCTTTTGTGACGCTCTTAGCCCATCTGATACGGAACATCGGCACTTTCTCCCCAGCGTAGCTAAGCTCCCAGATTTCCTCGATTCTTCCGTAGTATCTAGTCTTTACGTCACCCGTCCAGGAATCCATCGTTACCCACTGAGTTACGGTAAACACTGTTCTTGTCTTTTTCTTCCGTGTAGAATGTGTACCCGTTGATATCGTACGCTTGGTAAGTCATGATGTTGGGCGCGGGGCCATGTGACAAGGCCAATACTAGTTTATCCTTGTCAGAATCCATTGGTGGGGGATTAGCATCCATGTGGTCTTTGAACCAGCGCGCGAAAGAGGAGTTGTGCTCTCCGTATATTTCTGCTTCCGTCATCATCGGCTTGCCACTGTTCTCTATCATGGTTTTGTGCTCTTTCAACCAAGGATCGATCAAGTCAATGTGTTGTAGCGCTACTAAGTTGGCCCTGTCAAAGTCGGAAGTCCGACCAGACATGTGCACGTGCAGTTCCTTCCTTCCATTTTTGTGGCCTACTCCCTCGAACCTGCGGAGGTGCTTGTTTTGAGGCAAACCAACAGGGTCCTCGATGTCTAGATAATTCATGCAGAAAGAGATGCACTCTTCGGTGAGCCAGCCCTGTACGATGCTTCCATCCGGATGTGACCTGTTACGAACGTATCCTTTAATGACCCCATTCATTCTTTCAAACGGCATCATGTTGTGTAAGAATGCCGGCCCTAGACTGACGATATCATCCATGATATGGACCAAATGATGGACCATCACGTCAAAGAATGCAGGCGGGAAGTACATCTCAAGCTCACATAGGATCACCACGATCTCTTCCTGGAGCCTTGCGAGTTTCTTCACGCTTATCGACTTCCGAGTTATGACGTCGAAGAAGTTACAGAGCCCAGTCAGCGTTGCACGGACATGGTCATCCATTATACCTCGGATTGCAACCGGAAGAATCTGCGTCATCATCACGTGACAGTCATGAGACTTCATGCCGCTGAAGTTTCGTTTCTTGGGGTCCATGTATCTGCTTATTAGCCCGGAGTAACCGAAGGGCACTCTGACTCCTAGAAGGCAATTGAAAAATTGATCGACCTCGGCCGGACTAAAAGTGAAGCAGGAGGGGGGACAGTAATAGTCTGGCTGCTTAATCCTTTTGCGCTTCTGACCGTCGTCCGCCTCCTCCTCTGAATGTCCCTCTTGGGCCGCCGGGATCTGAAGCTCTTCCCTGATGCCCAAAACTTTCAGGTCGTGTCTTGCTTTCGGCCCATCTTTGGTCCGGTCCGGCATGTTGAGAAGAGTGCCAAGCAAGCTCTCGCACACGTTCTTTGTAATATGCATGACATCAAGGCAGTGAGGTGTATCGAGAATTTTCCAGTACGGCAAGTCCCAAAACACGGACCTCCTTTTCCATACACCAATGAGCAGCGTCGTTTCCTTTTTCTTCTTCTTCTCTCCAAGCTTTTGACGAATCTTTCCCGGCGCAGGGCACTCCTTCCAACCTTTCAGTAATGTATCGATCTCTTCGCCGCTTTTCTTACGTGGAGGTCCTCGGGGTTCATTTGTACCATCGAACAGATCTCCACGCTTTCTCCACGGGTCAGTCTTCTGTAGCCACCTTCGATGCCCCATGTAAACTGTTTTCGAAGAGCCGGGATCCTTACCAAGCTGCAAAAACATCGTCTCTTCCATGCACCTGACACATGCCTTTTGTCCATGGCACACCTGGCACGAAATGTAACCGTATCCGAGGTAGTCCAGCACCGTCGTAATCAACGCGGCTCTCAAAGGGAAATATTCTTCCGCGACGGCGTCCCATGTATCTACCCCTTCCTCCGCCCACAACGTTTCAAGCTCCTCCTTTAATAGTTCGAGATACATGTTGATATCGTTTCCTGGCTGTGTCGGCCCTTGAATTAGCATACTCATCTGTATGTACTTCCTCTTCATGCACAGCCAGGGCGGGAGGTTGTAGATCCATACAAACACGGGCCATGTGCTATGTGTGCTGCTCTGGTTTTCGAACGGATTGAATCCGTCCGTGCTCGCACCCAACCTGATGTTTCTGGGATCTGCCCCAAAACTTCCGAATTCATTGTCTAATGCTTTCCACTGGCTTGCATCCGAAGGGTGCGTCGCAACGGGTGCTCAATCCGCTCTTCATCATTCAACACTGCCTCCTTTCTTTCTGCGTGCCAGCGCATGAGCTTTGCTTCCTTGCGGTCCGCGTAGAACCGTTGAAGCCGGGGGGCGAGCGGGAAGTACCACACAACTTTCCGAGGAGCTTTCTTCTTCCCTTTCTTGTACCGTTCAGCTTCACACATAGGACATTTGGTCTTGTCCATGTGCTCCTTGCGATACATGATACAGTCGTTGATGCAGGCGTGATACTTTTCGTGGGGTAAGTCGAGAGGGCATGTGATTCTCTTGGCCTCGGCTAGACTACCAGGACACGTGTTCCCGGCAGGAAGGAGATCTTTCACGTATTCCAGGATGTCGTCGACGCTTGTGTCCGTCCATCCGTGTTTCGCCTTCATCTGCAGCACATCGAGAGCTACTCTCAAGCGAGACTCCCCCAACCCGTGACCTGAGTCGTACAACGGAGTATTCGAGTCTATCTCGAGTTGCTCAAGCTTTGATTTCCGCTTGGCGCCTTTCGTCTTTTCGAGAAGCAGATCTTGAAGATGAGGGTCCCGCACGACTGAAGCTAGCGGCACCTCTTCGTCGTCGTCAAGGTTATTGTCGTCGTCAAGGTTATCATCCTGTGCGATAAACTCTTCATCGTCATCAATATCATGATGCCCTCCTTCTTGCCGGCCATTATTACCACCTGCCGCCGTCGCCCCATTGACCTCCGCGCCATCATCACTCATCCATTGAGTGTGTCCATGCATGAAACCATTAGTGAGCAGGTGCCCCTGCAATTTGCCTGAATACGGGTCAAACCATTTCCCTCGTTTGCATCTCCGGCACGGACACAATACCTCCGTGCGGTTATTTTCATACATGTCGATGATCGCGTGTTTCAGATATCTCATCACGATACTTTCACTCATCTCGATAACCATTATCGCCTGCATGGTAAGATTACATAATTGATTAGAACCATGCATCCGTCGGTAGTTTTCACGGAAAATTTCGGCATGACCTTCCTACACGGTAGGACATAGGAGCGCCAGAAATGTGCCGAAACGGAAACTTAAAGAATCAACATTTCGGCGCAACATTGGCAACTCATTTTCAACGCCAACACACACAAGCACAAGCATAAACACAACATATATATATATGCCACACACGAGAGCTTTGCTTCAAATGTCCAACATACGTCGATTTCATTCCTCAATTTGTTCATTAATCACCTATTCGTTTGATATAATTGTCGAAGAGATCGAGACGACGCGCTGCGACAATGGCGTATGGAAGCCGACTTTCTAGATCTAGATCTAGATTGAGCGGTCAACGCGGGATAGTAGATCTAGATCTACATAGGGGGATGTGGGAGATGCATGTAGGAAGGGAAGATTTGCTCAAAAAATATGATTTTGTTTGGTCAAATTAGCTAAATTGGGGATAGGAATAGGCAAAAATGAGCTGGGTTGGGAGAAGGCTCGGGTTGTGTGGAGAAGTGGAGTGTAGTGAGTGTGTGAGTGAGTGTGCTGGTTGGTGGCTGAAATAACTCCCAGGTTATTGCCGGCGCACCTGGACCATGGTGCGCCGGCAACATATACCCCATCCGGCTATAGTTGCTCCGGGCCAGGCCCAGGAAACAGTGCCGGCGCACCAGCCCAGGAGCGCGCCGGCAACAGCAAATTACCGCCGGCGCGCTCCTGGGCTGGTGCGCCAGCAGCGTTTCCTGGGCCTGGCCCGAATCGGCCGAGCCCATGCAAGGAATTTTCCCCGGCGCGTCTTCTCCGTAGGTGCGCCGGCAGTATGCCTGCATCGCCGGCGCGGCGACTTCCTGGTGCGCCGGCAACACTTTCCACCGGCGCACGTCCTAGGTGGTGCGCCGGCACGTTTTGCCTCCACCTATAAGCTTTTCCCTAGTAGTGAGAAGTCTTTGATCACCTTATCAAAGCGTCGGTTCCAACTTCTCGATGCTTGCTTCAGTCCATAAATTGAACGCTGAAGTTTGCATACTTTGTTAGCATTTTTAGGATCTACAAAACCTTTGGGTTGTACCATATACAACTCTTCCTCAATGTCTCCATTAAGGAACGCCGTTTTGACATCCATCTGCCAAATCTCATAATCGAAAAATGCAGCTATTGCTAACAAAATCCTCACAGATTTTAGCTTCGCTACAGGTGAGAAAGTCTCATCGTAGTCAACACCTTAAATTTGTCGGAAACCCTTTGCGACAAGTCGAGCTTTATAGACAATAATATTACCATCAACATCTGTTTTTCTCTTGAAGATCCATTTATTCTCGACAGCCTTGCGGCTATCAGGTAAGTCTACCAAAGTCCATACTTTGTTATCATACATGGATCCCATTTCGGATTTCATGGCTTCTTGCCATTTGTTGGAATTTGGGCTCATCATCGCTTCTTCATACGTCGCAGGGTCTTCATCATTGTTGTCCACAATCATGACATTTAGACAAGGATCATACCAATCAGGAGTGGCACGTTCCCTTGTTGATCTGCGAGGTTCAGTAGCTATCTCATTCAAAGTTTCATGATCATTACCATTAGATTCCTCTGTTGCTGGTGTTGGCGGCACAGGAACAACTTCTGGTACTGCGCTACTATGATCAACTAGTGAAGATTCATCAATCTCATCGAGTTCTACTTTTCTTCCAGTCACTTCTTTAGTGAGAAATTCTTTCTCAAGAAAGGTTCCGTTCTTAGCAACAAAGATTTTGCCTTCGGATCTGTGATAGAAAGTGTACCCTATAGTTTCCTTAGGGTATCCTATGAAGACGCATTTCTCCGCTTTGGGTTCTAGCTTGTCCGGTTGTAACTTTTTTACATAGGCTTCGCAACCCCAAACTTTTAGGAATGACAGCTTAGGTTTCTTATTAAACCATAATTCATACGGTATCGTTTCAACGGATTTTGATGGTGCTCTATTTAAAGTGAATGCGGCTGTCTCTAATGCATAACTCCAAAATGATAAAGGTAAATCAGTAAGAGACATCATAGAACGAACCAACTCTAAGAGAGTTCGATTACAACGTTCAGACACACCGTTTCGTTGAGGTGTTCCTGGCGGTGTCAATTGTGAAAGAATTCCGCATTTCTTTAAATGCATGCTAAACTCATAACTCAAATATTCACCTCCGCGATCAGATCGTAGAAATTTAATCTTCTTGTTACGTTGATTTTCTACTTCACTTTGGAATTCCTTAAACTTCTCGAAAGTTTCGGATTTATGTTTCATGAAATAGATATACCCATATCTACTCAGATCATCTGTGAAGGTTAGAACATAACGATAACCACCGCGCGATGCTACACTCATTGGTCCACACACATCGGTATGTATGATTTCCAATAAGTCAGTAGCTCGCTCCATAATACCAGAGAATGGAGTCTTAGTCATTTTTCCATTAGACATGCTTCGCATCTATCAAGTGACTCAAAGTCAAGTGATTCAAGTAATCCATCGGTATGGAGTTTCTTCATGCGTTTCACTCCAATATGACCAAGACGACAGTGCCACATATAAGTAGAATTATCATTCAATTTAATTCGCTTGCATCAATGTTATGTATATGTGTATCACTACTATCGAGATCTAACAGAAATAAGCCATTCTTTTCAGGTGCTCGACCATAAAAGATATTATTCATAAAAATAGAACAACCATTATTCTCAGACTTGAATGAATAACCGTCTTGCATTAAACAAGATCCAGATATAATGTTCATGCTCAACGCGGGTACAAAATAACAATTATTGAGGCTTAAAACTAATCCCGAAGGTAGATGTAGAGGAAGTGTGCCGACAGCGATCACATCGACTTTGGATCCATTTCCAACGCGCATCGTCACTTCATCCTTTAGTAGTCTTCGTTTATTCTTTAGTTCCTGTTTCGAGTTACAAATATGAGCAACCAAACCAGTATCAAATACCCAGGTACTAGTACGAGAACCAGTAAGATAAACATCTATAACATGTATATCAGATATACCTTCTTTCTTCTTCTTGACAAGGCCGCTCTTCAGATCCGCCAAATACTTGGAGCAATTACGCTTCCAATGTCCCTTCTCCTTGCAGTAATAACACTCAGCATCAGGCTTAGGGCCAGTCTTAGATTTCACAGGAGGCGTGGCAGCTTTCTTGTCACCCTTCTTGAATTTTCCCTTAGACTTGCCCTGTTTCTTGAAACTGGTGGTCTTGTTGACCATCAACACTTGGTGCTCTTTCTTAATCTCAATCTCAGCAGATTTCAACATGGCGAAAAGTTCAGGTAACTCTTTGTTCATGTTCTACATATTGTAGTTCATCACAAAGTTCTTGTAACTAGGTGGCAGTGATTGAAGGACACGATTAATCTCCAGTCTGTTAGGAATCACTATTCCCAAGTCACTGAGTTTCTTCGCATGCCCGGTCATAGCGAGCATGTGCTCACTAACGGAGCTTCCTTCTTCCATCATGCAACTGAAGAAGTGTTTCGATGCTTCATAGCATTCCACGGCCGCATGAGTTTCAAAGATAGTTTTCAACTCATTGACCAACTCATGAGGATAGTGGTGCTCAAAACGTTTTTGAAGATCGGCTTCCAGACTGCACAGGATGGCACACTGAACTTGAGAGTACCGAGTTTTCCGAGTCGTGTAAACATTCTTTACTTCATCGGTTTTAGTTTCTGCAGGAGGGTCACCTAGCGGTGCATCAAGCACATATTGCAGGTTTCCACCATTGAGGAAGATCCTCACATGACGGAACCAGTCGGTGAAGTTGCTACCATTGCTCTTAAGCTTTTCTTTCTCTAGGAACTGGTTAAAATTGATTGGGGACGCCATATCTACAACATATATTTGCAATAGTTTAGACTAATGTTTTATGACAAATTGAGTTCAAATTTTAATTCAACAAAATTAAAAATCTAGGTGAACTCCCACTCAAAACAATATCCCTCGCATTGTCTTAGTGATCACACGAACCAAATCCACTACATCAAGTCCGATCATCACGAGACAAGGTATAATTTCAATGGCGAACACTCAAAGTGTTCATCATATCAATCATATGATTCACGCTCTACCTTTCGGTATCACGTGTTCCGAGACCATGTCTGTACATGCTAGGCTCGTCAAGGCCACCTTAGTATCCGCATGTGCAAAACTGGCTTGCACCCGTTGTATGCACTTGTTGATTCTATCACACCCGATCATCACGAGATGCTTCGAAACGACAAGTCTTGGCAACGGTGCTACTAAGGATGAACACTTTATTATCTTGATATTTTAGTGAGAGGGATCATCTTATAATGCTACCATCGCGATCTAAGCAAAATAAGATGCATAAAAGGATTAACATCACATGCAGTTCATATGTGATATGATATGGCCCCTTTGTCTTTGCGCCTTTGATCTTCATCTCCAAAGCACGGACATGATCTCCATCATCAACGGGCATGATCTCCATCATCGTCGGCGTAGCGTCAAGGTCAATGGCGCCGTCTTCATGATTGTTCTCCATGTGTTGCGGTCAAAAACCCACCGGCGAGCAACGACGGGCAACACGGTAGAGCCGGGAGGCTCCCAGGGCTGCGGCTGGCCCTGGTCCCTCCGAGCGACGGCCCGCAAAGACTCGGCACGCACGTCCGATGCTGGTGCAAGGGCATGCCACCTGACCTATACCTGGTCAGGAAGGTGATGGATGTGCCTTGGTTAGTTTCCTGCAGGGCATACACGTAAACATTAAATACGAGCCTCGATCGGCTCTCAGGTTGTCCTGTGAATCGGCTCAAAGAGCCGATCCACCCATGATCCGTACGAGGTGTACGAATATATGGTGGTCCTGCTTGATCGAAATAAAGCTAAAACGACCTACTACGATTTAGGGTTCTCACCACATAATCGGAACATCCTACTCGTGATTGAGCCTAGCAGCCACGCACGGTGATCGTAAACCGACCCTAGACAAGGCCTAAAAACCAACACGAAGTTGATCCCCGGAACATCCTGTCTAGGGCTAGCAAACTACACCCTACGTGCCACCGGATCCTTCAACCCGTTTGTAAGGCCTAACTATGCAGATATTAAACTAATCCTTGAAGAACAAGGAGCAATCATAACGGATCGGATCTACTAAATAACGATCAAGTGGGGTGCCGCCCCTACACCTAAGATAGGTGTAAGGGCGGCTAGACGTCTAAGGGTTGCACGACGACAGCATATGATACGATGAACAATGCTAACCCTAACACGTCTAAGATAACTACGTTGCTCGCCATCAAAAAGGCTTCAGTACGAGCAACGCATGAACAGCGAATAAACGTGTACTGCCTAGATCGCAAGATGCGATCTAGGCAGCATGATGCTTACCCGGAAGAAACCCTCGAGACAAGGTAGTTGGCGATGCGCCTAGATTGGTTTGTGGTGAACGTGATTGTTGTTTATTTCATAAACCCTAGATACATATTTATAGTCCGTAGACTTTCTATCGTGGGAATAATCCCAACCGGGCACGGGCCAAACTCTATCTAAACGACACGTATCCTACTATATTACAGATACACGGGAAAACTAGCCCAAACTTTGCATATAAGGCCGATTCATGTATTTCTTCCATGTACATCCTTCAAGCCCATCTTGATCGCGGCCCACCTCTGACTCGGTCAAATTCTGGTGATAACACATGCCCCCCTGGTTTTGGAATTGATAATTCCAAAATCACTCTGTCTTTTCTTCGTCGGGTCATGTCGTAGCAGAGCAGAACCGTCGCAGTATTCTTCATCATGATGCCTTGCCTTCTCAACTTCTCTGCAAGATTTGATAGTTTTAGCATCACTTCCTCGGAAACTGCAATGGCATTAAATTTCCACTAGGCTCCCCCTTATTTAACTATGCCGACCGATTCGCCTCTTCATCCCCCTCCTCTGTTCTAGCTATCGGCACCGAAAAACCCTCTTCCCCCAAAGCAATGTCTTCTTCTTCCTCCGTCTCCTCCGGCCTCTCTTTTCAATCTTCTTCCTCGAGCGAGCCGATGTCAGAGCCAGAGTGGGACTTCGATTTCGTGCCAGATGGCCCACCAGAAACCCTCGTCGGATCAGATGGCGACCTGCCCCTGACTGATGGGGAGGGTGACCTCCAGTTCCTCATTGAAGGGGAACTGGAGAGCAAGAGCGAGGATGACCTCCACTCCTGGGGGAACCCCACTTCCTCCGATAAGGAGGAGGGAGAGGAAGACGAGGAAGACGAGGAGGAACAGGAAGAAGAGGAGGAAGACGATTCCTCCTCCTCCGCTGGGTACCCGCCGGCGAAGCGCTTCCGCGCTTGGACGGACAGTGAAGATGATGATGATGACGAGGAGGAAGAAGCTCCGTCCGAGGGCTAGGGCAGCGGCGACGAGGAGTTCTCCGGAAGCAGCGCCGGCGGTAGCTACGATGCCGACGACGAGGGCAGCGAGGATTAGTAGAGTAGGATCAGTAGTACTCGAGCAATCGGCTCTTCTTTTGTTCCTCCTTTCTTGAGCAATCGGCTCTTCATTGTAAAAAACCCTTCTTATTAATGAAGAAGAAATTTCTCAGCTGATTCTGTCCTTTTACCAAATTTGCCGATTGCTAAAAGAAGTCAACAAATTAAGAGCCGATGGCAGCGCATCGGACCTTGCCATGAAACGCGAGCAAAGCCAACTCCATTGTCCATCCAAGTGGTAATCTGTGACTTGTCCGCAAGAGCAAAACCCAAATCCTCAAAACGCCACTTGAACAGATCCAACCCACGGCCATGTGAACCTCAGATGTTCAATCGCGCAGATTCGCAACTGCAATGGATCCATGGTAACACCATCCAACGCCCACGCTATGGTTTCCAGCCTGAAGGTGATCCTTAACTGCCCCTTGCTGTCCGAACATAGCGCCTTGCTCTATCTTTTCGCAGCAACAGAAATGGCCCTGACCATGTAGATGATGACGGCTTCCCTTTCAGGCTCCTTTCCGCAGCTCTAGTAGTCTTCTTCTGCAACAACTCACCGCTTTCGAAGAAGGTTATGATGCAGGATCAGCCGATGATACTCCAATCGGCTTCCAAAAACAGAGCGTCTACCAAATCAGCTGCCCCCCGAGCCTCAGTTAAGGCGAGAACAGTGGCGAGGACACACAGTTCAGTCCAAGGGCTTTGAACTCAGGCAATTGAGACAGCCACCATGCGGAGGTCCTAGCCATTCTTACGAGCGTAGCTGAGAAGGTGGCCAACTTAGCCAGGCCGACAGTAGATACACCGGAGCCGATCACCTTTTCTTCCCTTGAACACGCAGCTGGTAGATCTTGTGTAATTTGTACTAGAGTCGATGGCTATGCATCGGCTGTATACCATGAAATTTTTTTTTACTGGCCGATTTTCCTATCGCCCCCCCCCAATATTTCACTGCACATGTATCGCACATGTTCATCTGATTAGGTGCCCCCCGAGCCGAATCTGTCAGGTAACTGCGGATATCGGCTCTGTAGTTAGCCACGGCACTGTATTTGAACGTTGGCTCTGTTAGGACTAATGTTGACTCTCATCAGCCGACGTAAAACCGCTGCCCATTAGATCGAAGTTGAACACAGGCAGAACGTGTGGTGAGGATAATTTTGGCCGATTGCTGGAATCGGCCTCCATGTTGATTGAATCGCTCAATGAAGGTTTTGCAATGTTCCTCCATAGATCTTTGGGGCCGATCCCAAGGATCGGCCTCGCTACGTTTGTCCATAGGTTTGTTCTTGCTATACGGTCAGGCCGGTGGATAAGACCAGCCTAACCCCGTCCTTCGTCACGTCGATGCGCTCGCAGTTGTCCAAATTGATGCCTGAGAGTGGCTCTTGGCCTGTTGTCTCCCAAACGTTCATGCCAGCCGTTGAAATCTCGGCTGAGTCATCTGCCTGGACGACCTCTACTTCATCTCCATCCCACTGTATTAAGCATTGGTGCATCGTGGATGGAATGCAACAGTTGGCGTGGATCCCATATCTTCCTAGCAGGACAGCATAGGTGCTCTTGCTATCGACAATAAAGAACGTCGTAGGGATGGTTTTCCTTCCTACGGTCAGATCCACGTTCAGAACACCTTGTGCGTCAGCCGCTTGGCCGTTGAAATCGCTTAATGTTACGTTGGTCTTGATCAGATCCGAGCTAGAGCGTCCCAACCGACGTAGCATGGAGTATGGCATAATGTTGACTGCCGCTCCGGTGTCCACCAGCATCTTGTTGACAGGCTGCCCATTGATATAACCTCGCAAGTACAGGGCCTTCAGATGTCTGTAGCTTCTTTCTCGTGGCTTCTCAAAGATAACTGGCCGTGGGCCGCAGTCAAGTTGTGCCACAGGTGCTTCGTCTAATCCTGGAGCACTAAACTCCGTCGGAAGGATGAACACCATGTTTGTGCCAGCCGATGTTTCATCATCAGCTTTCTTTTGTTTGGGGCGCCACTCTTTCCTTTGTGGCCGACCTTCTTCGTCCAGGGTTCGCTAAATTTTAGCGGCCAGATCAGGCCGCGCCTTCCTCAACGTGTGCAGGTATAACCTTTCGGCTTCCTCCAAACCACGTAGTCGCTGAACCCTACGCTTTTGGGAACGGCTGAGTCCATCAGGGCACCACCTTGGCCGGTGGTACTTATCTTCTTCTCCATCATCGTCTTCCAATTCCTCGAGATCTTCCACCCGAGGGGACTCAACGTGCTTGTTCCGAGGCGGGAGAGGCCCTAGACGTTTGAACACGGACACGTTAGCTGCATCCTTCTACTTCTGTCTACATTCTGGGCAGTTGCCGATTGTAGGCAATCGGCTCATTCCTGAATCCCAGCAGTGTCTGAAGAAGGGACAGTCCCAGTGCCTATCCTCGTCGTCTTGCTCTCTTGACTTTTCCTTGGCGTGGCGCTCATATCTCTCCTCGTCGCGATCATGCCGATGATGTCTCTTGTCGTCCCTGGTCAAACGATCTCTTTCATCATCGTCGTTGGGCCGTCGGCGTTGGTCATACTGACTCACATACTTGTTGAGGAGGTGATCAGAGAGAGGTCGCTGATATCTCACATTCCTCACTTCTCCCTCTGTGATGTAGCGCTTGCCATCGTGACGAAGCCGATCGCGTGGAACGGCTTCCTCTGTGTCCTTGCTATGAGAGCAGCTGCCCTCGTCTTCGTCCTTACCAGAGTGGTATCCAGGTCCTACCATGTTGATGTTGAACGAGAATCCTGGCTGGCACCCTCCAGGGTAAGTACACTCCACCATGTTAACGGCGGGGAAGGGGTGTGTGTCGACTTTCATGGCGTACTGGTTGAAGATTAGACGCCCTTGCTCTATCGCCATTTGGATCTGCTGACGCCACACCCTGCAGTCGTTGGTGTTATGGCTGAACGTGTTATGCCATTTGCAATATGGCTTTCCATTCAGCTCCTGTGCTGTGGGGAGTTTGAGACCGTCGGGTAACTTCAGCTGCTTCTCCTTGAGTAAGAGATCAAAAATTTGCTCAGCTTTGGTCACGTCGAAGTCAAACCCTCTGGGAGGACCTTGTGGCTTCACCCATTTGCAGGACACGGGGGTTGCCCCCCGAGTCCATTCAGCTACTGCTACCTCTTGATCTCCCGCGGACCCTTCATCTTCATCTGCTTCAACCAAGACTACCGCACGCTTGAATTTGTCCTGGTACAAGTCTGGGTGGCGCTGTTCATATAATGACAGTTTCTGAACCATGTGCGCCAGTGAAGGGTAGTCTGCTTGGGAGGCCATATCCTTGATTGGTGATGCAAGGCCCACCACTGCCAACTCGACTGCTTCTTTTTTAGTCACACGAGCCGAATAGCATCGGTTCCTAACGGTCCTGAAGCGCTGGATGTATTCTGACACTGTTTCTCCGCGCTTCTGTCGTACTTGCGCTAAATCGGCAATGCCAGCCTCGGAAGCCTCTGAGTGATACTGCATGTGGAACTGCTCTTCCAACTGCTTCCAAGTCCGGATTGAATCTGGTGGCAGCGATGTGTACCACCCGAAAGCCGATCCTGTGAGGGACTGTGCGAAGAACCTCACACGCAGCTCGTCTGATGCTAAGATCGTGCCCAGCTGTGCCAAATATCGGCTCACATGCTCGATGGAGCTGGAACCATCTGATCCATTAAACTTGGAGAAATCAGGGAGCCGATATTTGGGTGGTAGCGGGATCAACTCGTACTCGTTGGGGTACGGCTTGGAATAGCCGATTGTCCTCCTTTTCGGCACCATGCCGAACTGGTCCCTCAGGATTGTACTGATCTGATCCGCGGTGCTGGCTGCAGGAGTCGAACTCTGAAGATTCGCCGGAGTGGCATACTTAGCCAGCCATGCTTGCTTTTCCAGCTCTGAGCCAACTGCAGGAGCTGAGCTCTGGAGGTTTGTCGGAGTGGCGTACTTAGCTAGCCACGTCTGCTTCTCAAAGATCTATTCCCGCAGTTCCTCCTGCTGTTCCAGAAGTCCCTGCTGTTGCAGTCTGGTTTGTGAGTGCCAAGTTACTGCAGTCTGGCACGTATGTGCACGTGTATCCGTGAGGGATCTCCTTGGGTGCCTCGTACAAGAACTGGTAATCACTAGGATCACCCCCGATCTTGTAGACAACGAATGCCGGTGTATTCGGCACCTCTGGTGCTGCCAGCGCGAACGGCAGCGGTGGTCGGCTCTGGAGTGGTAGCTCCCCTTGATGAGTTCCTAGAGCAGGTCCCGACGGAGAGTACTGATGCCTCATGATCTCCTGGATCACCCGAAGAGCGACACGCTCCAAAGTGTTCACCAGGCTCTCAGAATGGCGGTGCAGCGAGTGAGCTACCATGAAGTTAATCTCCTGACGCAGGGACCTGGTGCGTTCTTCTGACGGGGCGGACAGGTCCACTCCATCGAGCGCGCCTTCAGGTGAGAACCCTTTCCACCTGATGCCATGTGAGCGGGTTCTGTGAAAAGAGCCGATGAGGTCGGCTTCGAGGATTGCTTTGACCTCGTCATACTTCTTCTTGAGCTCCTCGGTCAGATCCTCGTACGTGACTGGAGTGCCTTCCGCCATCTCAGATGTATATGGCGATGTGGTTGATGTCGAAGACGGTCCCACCGAGCGTGCCAGAATGTGTTGCGGTCAAAAACCCACCGGCGAGCAACGACGGGCAACACGGTAGAGCCGGGAGGCTCCCAGGGCTGCGGCTGGCCCTGGTCCCTCCGAGCGACGGCCCGCAAAGACTCGGCACGCACGTCCGATGCTAGTGCAAGGGCGTGCCACCTGACCTATACCTGGTCAGGAAGGTGATGGATGTGCCTTGCTTAGTTTCCTGCAGGGCATACACGTAAACATTAAATACGAGCCTCGATCGGCTCTCAGGTTGTCCTGTGAATCGGCTCAAAGAGCCGATCCACCCATGATCCGTACGAGGTGTATGAATATATGGTGGTCCTGCTTGATCGAAATAAAGCTAAAACGACCTACTACGATTTAGGGTTCTCACCACATAATCGGAACATCCTACTCGTGATTGAGCCTAGCAGCCACGCACGGTGATCGTAAACCGACCCTAGACAAGGCCTAAAAACCAACACGAAGTTGATCCCCGGAACATCCTGTCTAGGGCTAGCAAACTACACCCTACGTGCCACCGGATCCTTCAACCCGTTTGTAAGGCCTAACTATGCAGATATTAAACTAATCCTTGAAGAACAAGGAGCAATCATAACGGATCGGATCTACTAAATAACGATCAAGCGGGGTGCCGCCCCTACACCTAAGATAGGTGTAAGGGCGGCTAGACGTCTAAGGGTTGCACGACGACAGCATATGATACGATGAACAATGCTAACCCTAACACGTCTAAGATAACTACGTTGCTCGCCATCAAAAAGGCTTCAGTACGAGCAACGCATGAACAGCGAATAAACGTGTACTGCCTAGATCGCAAGATGCGATCTAGGCAGCATGATGCTTACCCGGAAGAAACCCTCGAGACAAGGTAGTTGGCGATGCGCCTAGATTGGTTTGTGGTGAACGTGATTGTTGTTTATTTCATAAACCCTAGATACATATTTATAGTCCGTAGACTTTCTATCGTGGGAATAATCCCAACCGGGCACGGGCCAAACTCTATCTAAACGACACGTATCCTACTATATTACAGATACACGGGCAAACTAGCCCAAACTTTGCATATAAGGCTGATTCATGTATTTTTTCCATGTACATCCTTCAAGCCCATCTTGATCGCGGCCCACCTCTGACTCGGTCAAATTCTGGTGATAACACCATGTAGCAACTATTACAACTTCTTTGAAATACTACTCAACATGAAATTTAAAGACAACCATAAGGCTCCTGCCGGTTGCCACAATACAATAATGATCATCTCATACATATTCATCATCACATTATGGCCATATCACATCACCAAACCCTGCAAAAACAAGTTAGACGTCTCTAATTTGGTTTGCATATTTTACGTGGTTTAGGGTTTTCGAGTAAGATCTAATCTACCTACGAACATGAACCACAACGGTGATACTAGTGTTGTCAATAGAAGAGTAAATTGAATCTTCACTATAGTAGGAGAGACAGACACCCGCAAAGCCACTTATGCAATACAAGTTGCATGTCGAGCGTGGAGCAAATCTCATGAACGCGGTCATGTAAAGTTAGCCCGAGCCGCTTCATCCCACTATGCCACAAAGATGCAAAGTACTCAAACTAAAGACAACATAAGCATCAACGCCCACAAAACCATTGTGTTCTACTCGTGCAACCATCTATGCATAGACACGGCTCTGATACCACTGTAGGGATACGTTGCATAAAAAACAAAAAAATTCCTACCGCGAGAACGCAAACCAAGCCAAGATGCAATCTAGAAGATGGGAGCAACGAGGAGATGATCGAGACTCACCCTTGAAGATTTCCAAAGCCTACAAGATGAGGCTCTTGTTGCTGCGGTAGACGATCACTTGCCGCTTGCAAAAGCGCGTAGAAGATCTTGATCACGGTGCCACGATCGGGCAGCACCTCCGTACTCGGTCACACGTTCGGTGTTGATGAAGATGACGTCCTTCTCCCCGTTCCAGCGGGCAGCGAAAGTAGTAGCTCCTGCTTGACTCCGGCAACACGACGGCGTGGTGGCGGTGGCGATGGAGAACTTCGGCGGAGCTTCGCTAAGCGTTGCGGGAGAGGTGGAGGAGGTGGGACGGCTAGGGTTTGGGAGAGGGGGTGGCCGGCCTCCTTGGGGTGCGGCCAAGGTGGTGGTGTTGTGGTGGCCGGCCCCCTCCCCTATGCCCCTCATTATATAGGTGGAACCCCAAGAGTTGGTCTACAAGTCTTCGAATAAGACCCCAACACAAGAACCTTCCATGTAGTAGGGAAACCTACCCAAGGTGGGACTCCCACCCAAGTGGGATTCCCACCCTTCCATGAAGGGGGGGTGGCCGGCCCCCTTGGTGGAGTCCACCTTGGACTCCCCCCTCTAGGGTTGGCCGGCCATGGGGAGGTGGAGTCCCTCCGGGACTCCTCCTTCCTTAGTGATTTCTTCCGGACTTTTCTAGAACCTTCTAGAACCTTCCATAAATGCACCGGATCATTTCCAAACTTGGAATATGACTTCCTATATATGAATCTTATTCTCCGGACCATTCCGGAACTCCTCGTGATGTCCGGGATCCCATCCGAGACTTCGAACAATACTTCGAACTCCATTCCATATTCAAGTTCTACTATTACAACATCAAACCTTAAGTGTGTCACCCTACGGTTCGTGAACTATGTGGACATGGGTGAGAACTCTCTCCGACCAATAACCAATAGCGGGATCTGGAGATCCATAATGGCTCCCACACATTCAACGATGACTTAGTGATCGAATGAACCATTCACATACGATACCAATTCCCTTTGTCACGCGATATTTTACTTGTCCGAGGTTTGATCATCGGTATCACTCTATACCTTGTTCAACCTCGTCTCCTGACAAGTACTCTTTACTCGTACTGTGGTATGTGGTCTCTTATGAACTTATTCATATGCTTGCAAGACATTAGACGACATTCCACCGAGAGGGCCCAAAGTATATCTATCCGTCATCGAGATGGACAAATCCCACTGTTGATCCATATGCCTCAACTCATACTTTCCGGATACTTAATCCCACCTTTATAACCACCCATTTACGCAGTGGCGTTTGATGTAATCAAAGTACCTTTCCGGTATAAGTGATTTACATGATCTCATGGTCGAAAGGACTAGGTAACTATGTATCGAAAGCTTATAGCAAATAACTTAATGACGTGATCTTATGCTACGCTTAATTGGGTGTGTCCATTACATCATTCATATAATGATATAACCTTGTTATTAATAACATCCAATGTTCATGATTATGAAACTAATCATCTATTAATCAACAAGCTAGTTAAGAGGCTTACTAGGGACTCATTGTTGTTTACATATCACACATGTATCAATGTTTCGGTTAATACAATTATAGCATGGTATATAAACATTTATCATAAACATAAAGATATATAGTAACCACTTTTATTATTGCCTCTTGGGCATATCTCCAACAAATATCTTCCAATGAAAGCATCTTTACATTTAGTCCATGAATCAATACTATTTTTAGGCAAAGAGAGCAACCAATCTTTAGCTCTTCCTCTCAAGGAGAAAGGAAACAATTTCAGTTTTATAATATCCCCATCTATATCCTTATACTTTTGCATTTCACAAAGTTTAACAAAATTATTAAGATGAGCAGCAGCATCATCAGTACTAACACCAGAAAATTGCTCCCTCATAACAAGATTTAGTAAAGCAGGTTTAATTTCATAAAATTCTGCTGTAGAAGCAGGTGGAGCAATAGAAGTGCATATGAAATCATTATTATTGGTGCTAGTGAAGTCGCACAACTTAGTGTCCTCAGGAGTATTCATTTTAGCAATAATAAAAATAAGTAAAGCAAAACCAAATTAAATAAAGTAAAACAAATAACTAATTTTTTTGTGTTTTTGATATAAAGAAAGCAAACAAGACATAAAATAAATAAAGCAAGACAATAAACAAATTAAAGAGATTGGGTGCGAGAGACTCCCCTTGCAGCGTGTCTTGATCTCCCCGGCAACGGTGCCAGAAAAGTAGCTGCTTGTGACGATAAAGCACACGTCCGTTGGAAACCCCAAGAGGAAGGTACGATGCGTACATCAGCGAGTTTTCCCTCAGTAAGAAACCAAGATTATCAAACCGGTAGGAGATGAAGGCCACGTGAAGGTTGTTGGTGAAGGAGTGTGCGGCGCAACACCAGGGATTCCGGTGCCAACGTGGAACCTGCACAACACAATCAAGATACTTTGCCCCAACTTAACAGTGAGGTTGTCAATCTCACCGGCTTGCTGAAAACAAAGGATTAAACGTATGGTGTGGAAGATTATGTTTGCTTGCAGAAAACAAAAGAGAACAATGATTGCAGTAGGTTGTATTTCAGATGTAAAAGAATGGACCGGGGTCCACAGTTCACTAGTGGTGTCTCTCCAATAAAATAAATAACATGTTGGGTGAATAAATTACAGTTGGGCAATTGACAAAATAGAGAGGGCATAACAATGCACATACATATCATGATGACTACTATGATATTTACTTAGGGCATTACGACAAAGAACATAAACCGCCATCCAGCATGCATCTATGCCTAAAAAGTCCACCTTCGGGTTAGCATCCGCACCCTTCCAGTATTAAGTTGCAAACAACAGACAATTTCATTAAGTACTGTGCGTAATGTAAACAATACAAATATCCTTAGACAAAGCATTGATGTTTTATCCCTACTGGCAACAGCACATCCACAACCTTAGAACTTTCTGTCACTGTCCCAGATTCAATTGAGGCATGAACCCACTATCTAGCATAAATACCCCCTCTTGGAGTTACAAGTATCAACTTGGTCAGAGCCTCTACTAGCAACGGAGAGCATGCAAGATCATAAATAACATATATGATAGATCAATAATCAACTTGACATAGTATTCCATATTCATCGAATCCCAACAAACACAACATGTAGCATTACAAATAGATGATCTTGATCATGATAGGCAGCTCACAATATCTAAACATGATGGCACAATAAGAGAAGACAACCATCTAGCTACTGCTATGGACCCATAGTCCAAGGATGAACTACTCACGCATCAGTCCGGAGGCGGGCATGGTGATGTAGAGCCCTCCGGTGATGATTCCCCTCTCCGGCAAGGTGCCGGAGGTGATCTTGAGAACCCCCCGAGATGGGGTTGACGGCGGCGGCGTCTCTGGAACTTTTCTCGTATTTTGGCTCTCGGTACTAGGGTTTTCCGATACGAAGGAATATATAGGCGACGAGGCAGCGTCGGGGGAGTCCCGAGGTGGGCTCCCCACACCTCGGCGCGCTTGGAGGTGCGGCCGCGCCGCCCTATGGGGTGGCCCCCTGCTGGCCTTCTCCGACTCTTCTTCGATGTTCTGGAACACTCCGTGGAAAATAGGGCCGTGGGCTTTTGTTTCGTCCAATTCCGAGATTATTTCCTGTGTAAAATATCCTAAACCAAAAACAGCAGAAAAATAGGAACTAGCGCTTCGGCATCTTGTTAATAGGTTAGTCCCGGAAAATGCATAAAAATGATATAAAGTATGAATAAAACATGTAGGTATTGTCATAAAACTAGCATGGAACATAAGAAATTATAGATACGTTGGAGACGTATCACGATGCACCGGGACCAAAGGGGGGTTCCCTATAAACTGCTCGACTCCGTCCTCGCGCGGATCAATCGCGCGCGGAGAGGAACTCGAGCGCCGCCAGGCTGCCCAATCTCCGAGCCGCCGCCGACCGCGCCGCCCGTCGTTGCCGCTAACGCCCACCGCGCTGTTGCGGCCGCCGCCCACCGCGCCGCACCCACCGCCTCCTTTTGCCGCTGCATCGTAGGCCCCTCTCCCTCCGAGCGCGCCTGGCCCCCAACCGCCTCCAGCCTCCATTGCCGTGCTGACGTTGCCGCCGGCCGCTTCCCTTCCTCCGCACGTGCCCCCGCAACTGCCTCCTCCGGTGAGGCCCTCCTCTCTCCTCCGGCCGGCCAACCGGCGGCCGGCCGCCATATGCATATTGCCTTTATTTTTTTATTTTTTTGTTTGTTATATATATAATTTGTTAGTTAGACTAGTTAGTACAAAATTATTTTTAACAATAGTGGTTAGTAAAACTAGTTAGTAAAATATTTTTAGATATAGTGGTTAGTAAAATAATTTGTTAAATATTTACTATAATATATGTTAGTAAAATATTTTTAGAAATAGTGGTTAGTAAAAATAATGTTAGTTAGAACTCTATAATATGTTAATTAGAAATAGTGGTTAGTAAAAATAATATGTTAATTAGAAATAGTGGTTAGTAAAAATAATGTTAGTTAGAACTCTATAATATGTTAATTAGAAATAGTGGTTAGTAAAAATAATATGTTAGTTAGAAATAGTTAGTAAATATTTACAATAATATATGTTAGTAAAAATAGTTAGTAAACTATTTTTTAGAAATAGTGGTTAGTAAAAATAATGTTAGGTAGAACTCTATATTATCAGTTAAAAAATAATGTTAGTGTTAGTATGTATATATAGTTATTTTATTTAGCACAATATATGATTTAGTTTCGTAGCTACGATGCCACGCCTGCTGCCGTGTCATGGAGGGTCCATTCTGGAGCAGATGCTGTCGATGGGGGAGGTCCGGGACTGGGCTCCACCGGGGTGGCACTAGGAGGTGTTATCTTCCGGGGCGCGCACCTTGGTGCGAAATCCGGGTCCCGTCGTCGACCCGGATATTCTCTGGTGGAGGTCGCGTGGGCCACGGTCGTTTCAGAGGGAGCCGGCCCCGCAGAAGGTGGTACCTCAGCGCATTAGAGAGGAGGACGAGCACGTTCGCCGTTACATGTATGCGTTAGACACCATGTATAGGACCGGATGGTCAGTTATGCAGGGATCTCACATTAGTTATGATCCTGTTACTGTTACGTGGCTTTGGGTGTTCAGCCGGCGCGGTTCAGTAGCCGGTCGGTGTCGTTGAGAGGTTCTAGTAGTGATCGATGTATTAGGGTTAAATAAACATGGACCCGATCTATGTATGCATGTAACTGCACTATTTGCTTTCAGCACTACATTATCGATCCTTAATTAATAACTATATATGTAACTCCAATTTCAGTTTTCTGCATTATCCTTAATTTGATCATATGATGGTTCCTATATATAACTTGCAAGTCGTTGTAGAAAGCATGGAGGGACACATAGACGAAGCCCAAGAAGAATTCATGGCTAACCTCATAGCCAACGGTACTCTGGATGATGGCGACGGCGATATTCCGGATGATGGCGGTGACGATGTCACCGTATATTTTTTGAATGACTCCGGTGAGGGAGCGGAGAATATTGACCGAAGTGAAGATGGCTCTGTTGAGGAAGAAGATCATAATGGCTCCGGTGATGGAACCGTAGTTATCACCGAGGTATATAAATTAAGCCGCTGCTCACTAGATGCACTAACTAATATATATATTGACGATGAATTATTTCTTTTTAGCCCTCTGGATCGAGCAATTCTTCTGTAAAGTCGAAGCGAGGTCCGGCCAAATCGTTGGCCGACGGTGTTAGGCATGACATCCTCGAAATCGATCAGAGTGGCCGACCGACTGCTCCCGAGAAGGCTGCAAAAAAATTTATAAGTCAATGCGGAGTGCTTGTTATGGACTGCATCCCGATCACCGTTCGAGAATGGCACAAGCCGAAGGGACGAGAGCTATCTGCAGAGGAAGCAGCTCAAGGTCTTTTATATCGATGATGTAGCCAAACGCAACATTCTGAACAAGCTCATGGCACATTTCAACGTAGTAACTCCGAAGGAGGATGCCGATGAAAAGGCAAACATGGAGAAGGCAGTCTGTGACTTTGCTTTGAAGAAGATGGCCGAACTATTCAAGTACCACAAGAAAAGATTGCGCGGCCTTATCAAGAAAAAGAAGACCCCAAACAGTGAGAAGGTAAAAGATCACTGGACCGAATTCATGAAGTACAACACGGAGTCAGAAGAATTTAAGAAAAGGTCGGCAACAAATAAGGAAAATGCTGCGTTGAAGAAATATCACCAAGTTATGGGTCCAGGTGGATACAGGGCTAACCGTCCTAAGTGGTAGGCAGCTGAGGCAGAACTGATCAGGAAAGGGATCCGATTAGGGACACACGGTTGGACTGAACGGTCGAATGAGTGGTTCTATGGGATTGGGGGAAAGTTGGACCCAGAAACAGGGAAGTGTATCTATAAGAAAGATCATCTCAAGCACTCCATTGAAGCCCTGGAACGAGCACATAAGGACGTAGAGGAGGGGAGGTTCCAGCCCGAAAGAGAGAACGATGAGCTGACACGCGCCCTTGGGAACAAAGAACACGGCGGACGAACACGGGGCACCGAAGGCTCCGTTCCGTGGAAGTATGGCTTTCCTGCGGAAAGGAAGAGATTTCCTGATAAAAGCCATGAGAGGAGAAAGGCAAGGAAAACAGACAGCATAGCATCCTTAGAGGATTCTATGAGCGCCATGAAAGCCCAAGTTGCCCTAGTAACCCAAGTACTTACATCTCAGATGGCTCAGGGGCAGCATGTAGATGCTGCATTTCTCGATGCTATCGTCCCGCTGCAATCTCAACAGCGGAAAAGCAGCGTGGCTTCCACTCAGCAGGGTAATGATGATGACCAGGTGGTCGAGCCTCCTCACTACCCCCCGTGGATGATCTCACTGAGAGCCGTCCTTGTGAGTTGTATGTTAAATGTTTCAACCTATCCTTCAAGGCGGCAGTCGGCATTCTCTTACCTACAAGGACTTACCATTACCGTCCGGTCCAAGACGACTTTGTTGTTGTGATGGTGGATGAAGTGATGAGAGATTATGAATAGTTGGTCCTTGAGCAACCTGCAGGTGAAGATGGGGAAATCAAAGAACTGGGAGAAGCCCGTAGAACCACCGTTCAATGGCGAAAGGAGAACATTGTGTTTCCAGATGGCAAGCCACCAAGCAGGCCACCTCCATCTCGTTCTCCGCCTCCTCCGCCGCCTGCGCAGTCTCCTCCGCGTGATGATTCTCCTCTGCGCGATGATGATTCTCCTGTGCATGAGCAGTCTCCTCAAGCTTCGACGTCTCCTCCGCGTGAGAATACTCCGCCGCCTCCTCCTCCTCGTCAGGAGACTCCGCCACCTCTGTCGAGGGTACTCCTCGGCAATGCCCTCCGATTGGGGCTTAGGGTTGATGGAATCCTGCAAGCTAACACGAGACATCGGTTCACAGACAAGCGGGGAGAGCGATTTACCCAGGTTCGGGGCCCTCGATGAGGTAAAACCCTTACGTCCTGCCTGTCTGATCTTGATTACGAAGATATTGGGTTACAATGGGGTGCCGAATAGTTCGGCTAAGATCTCGTCGAGAGGCTAAGTTCTATGGTGACCTAGCTCTAGACTTTTGGTGGCTAAGATTGCTAAGATTGATTGTGTCCCTTGGCAGCCCCTCTCCTGGCCTTTATATAAGGGGCCAGGTCTCAAGAGGCCTAACCGAGTACGACTAGGTCTACAGTAGTTTTAAATCTAATCTTTCCTTGTTCGGCTGCTTCCTTGTCTTGCCCACCAAGGAATCTTCTGGTGCGCCATCCAGGTGGCCCGTCTCGCCTCCAAGTGCCTTCATGGGCCTCCAACTAGATAATGTAGGTTAGGGCAATGTCGGTTACCCGAAGGGTAATGCCCACGTCAGCCTCCACCTAAGCAAAAGAGGAAGCTAACCACGGCAGCTCCTACACCTCTGAAGAGATCATCAGCTCCGAAGAGGTCCAAGACTCCAGAGTTGTTACCATATGAGAAGACTGATGAGAAAACCGACACAATCGCAGACACCCAGCTGAAGGCGTTTCTTGTGCCGAAGAAGCCTCCGCCAAAGCTATTTATACCACCGCATACTGTGAAGCACTTTACCGAGACGAGACTAAAGAAAGCTGAGTTGTCAAGTGATTACGACTGCTATCTTGGATAGTCCTCTAGAGCGAGAAAATAGAGAAAATATGCCCAGCTTGGACAACATGATAATCAGTCGGTACCCCACTTCGTCGTGCATTCCTATGATGATCCAGAGACGGCATCGATGATCAAACGGGAAGCTAGAGGTCATGGAGCAGATGTTCAGTACGGAGATTACTTTCCTACGGCTGAAGTCGTAGGTAACTGATATGTCTCCAACGTATCCATAATTTCTGATGTTCCATGCTTGTTTTATGACAATACTTACATGTTTTGCTTGCACTTTATAATGTTTTTATGCATTTTCCGGAACTAACCTATTAACAAGATGCCATAGTGCCAGTTCCTGTTTTCTGCTGTTTTTGGTTCCAGAAAGGCTGTTCGGGCAATATTCTCGGAATTGGACGAAATCAACGCCAAAGATCTTATTTTTCCCGGGAGGCTCCAGAACACCGAAGGGGAGTCGGAGGAGAGCCAGGGGGCCACCACACAGGTGGGCCGCGCGGCCTACACCCTGGCCGCGCCGGCCTGGTGTGGGGCCACCCTGTCGCCCCTCCTGCGCCGCCTCTTCGCCTATTTAAGCCCTTTCGACCTAAAAACGCAATACCAATTGACGAAACTCCAGAAAGACTCCAGGGGCGCCGCCACCATCGCGAAACTCCAATTTGGGGGACAGAAGTCTCTGTTCCGGCACCCTGCCAGGACGGGGAAGTGCCCCCGGAAGCCATCTCCATCAACGCCACCGCCACCATCATGCTCCGTGAGTAGTTCCCCCATGGACTACGGGTTCTAGCTGTAGCTAGTTGGTATTCTCTCCCCCATGTACTTCAATACAATGATCTCATGAGCTGCCTTACATGATTGAGATTCATCTGATGTAATCGGTGTTGTGTTTGTCGGGATCCGATGGATTGTTACGTTATGATTGTCTATCTACAAAGTTTGTGAAGTTATTGTTGCTGCAATCTTGTTATGCTTAATGCTTGTCACTAGGGCCCGAATGGCATGATCTTAGATTTAAGCTCTATACTTATTGCTTAGATTGTATCTACAAGTTGTATGCACATGTCTATGTCCGGAACCAAAGGCCCCAAAGTGACAGAAATTGGGACAACTGGAGGGAAAGGCTTAGATATGAGGATCACATGTTTTCACGGAGTGTTAATGCTTTGCTCCGGTGCTCTATTAAAAGGAGTGCCTTAATTTCCAGTAGATTCCCTAGAGGCCCGGCTGCCACCGGCTGGTAGGACAAAAGATGTTGTACAAGTTTCTCCTTGCGAGCACGTATGACTATATATGGAAAACATGCCTACATGATTAATGATCTTGATATTCTGTCTTAATGCTATTTCAATCCTATCAATTGCCCGACTGTAATTTGTTCACCCAACACTTGTTATTGGAGAGTTGCCACTAGTGTAGATAGCTGGGAACCCCGGTCCATCTTTCATCATCATATACTCGTTCTACATGTCATTGGAAGTAGTATCAACTATTTTCTGGTGCCATTGCTCTCATATTACTATTACTGCTGCTGTGTTACTGTTACTACTGCTCTCATATCACTGCTACTTTCACATCACCCCTGTTACTAGTGCTTTTCCAGGTGCAGCTGAATTGACGACTCAGTTGTTAAGGCTTATAAGTATTCTTTACCTCCCCTTGTGTCGAATCAATAAATTTGGGTTTTACTTCCCTCGAAGACTGCCGCGATCCCCTATACTTGTGGGTTATCAAGACCGTTATCTGGCGCCGTTGCCGGGGAGGCATAGCTCTACTCATAAGTTCACCTGGGGAGTACACTCTACCTCTCTCGCTGTTTTTGTTTTATTTTATTTTGTTTTGCTAGTTTAGTTTTGTCTAGTTTATTTGTGCTTAGTTTATTTCTGTCTTGTTTTATTTTTCTTAGTTTACTTTTGCTTAGTTTCTTTTTTGTCTTGTTTTACTTTTCTCATATACCCAAAAATCCATAAAAAATTGAAAAACCTAAAAATTAAAAACTGCTGTTATGGGAGAACCCATAACCTACTTGGAGCTTATAGAATATTATAATAATTATAGAGAATCAAGAGCGGGAAAAGTGATGAGTGTTGTGATAGAAAAATTGAATACAATTGCTAAAATCTTGCTTAAACGCCATGATATAAACTGTTGCTCTCAACAGGACATTAAACATCTTAAATTTCAATGTGGCTTTAGTGAGGAATTTTTAATTAAGAACTATAATCGGAATAGCTATATTCATTTTGGGTTTGAAGAGGTAGAACAATTTGTCATATTTATGGGAGCCTCTGAGATAGAATCCTTCATGGTTAAAAATTATGAAACTTGTGTTGTTTGTAAGGACCTTAAAGATTATGTCTCTTCTATCCTTAATTTTTGCAATAAAAGTTACACTGATAATCCTTATATCATTGATTATAAAGAGAGACTCATTAATGCACAAGAATGCACACACAATTTGCAGGAACCGGTGGAACAAGAAATTGATGAACCTGAAAGCTCATTGGATGAAAAAGAGGAGGAAATTGATGAACCTGAAAGCTCATTGGATGAAAAAGAAGAGGAGAGTGATGAACAAAAGGAGGAAGAATGGATTAGCTACCCATGCCAACCTTCTAATGAGAGTAACTCTTTATCTCTTACACTATTTGATTGTCCTCCATGCTTACCGAAAGAGGTTGAAAGTTATGTTCCTGTGGATTCTCTTGAAATATTCCCTATGAGTAAAACTTGTGAGAATAATTATGCTACTGTTATTTATGATAACCCATGCTACTTTGATAAATCTTATGATAATGCTTTGTTTGTGCCTGATGTCGAAATGCATGGTACTAAAGAGTTTTGCTTGGCAAATGTTTATGATAAATCTCTAGATGATGGTCCTATGTTACTTGCTATTAATTGTACTACTAATGAAAATGGGATTGGAGAAGTCTTGACTTTATCTATGAGTCCCATATCTCTTGAGAATGATCAATCATCTTGTTATATTATTGATAAAAGTGGATTTGAAGGTTTTAGTCCCACTATTTTTGAGCTTGATAAAAATTATGTGTTTATGAATCATGAAAAGCATGCTGTATGTGATAGTTATGTTGTTGAGTTTGTCAATGAAGCTACTGAAAATTATTATGAGAGAGGAAAATATGGTTGTAGAAATTTGCATGGTACTAAAACACCTCTCTATATGCTGAAAATTTTGAAGCTACTTTTGTTTTATCTTCTTATGCTTGTCACTTTGTTCTTCATGAATTTATTTGTGTACAAGATTCCTATGCATAGGAAGTGGGTTAGACTTAAATGTGTTTTGAATTTGCTTTTTGATACTCTCTTTTGCTTCAACTCTTATTTCTTGTGAGTGCATCATTAAAACTGCTGAGCCCATCTTAATGGCTATAAAGAAAGAACTTCTTGGGAGATAACCCATGTGTTTATTTTGCTACAGTACCTCTATTTTATATTTGTGTCTTCGAAGTTGTTACTACTGTAGCAACCTCTCCTTATCTTATTTTTATCGCATTGTTGTGCCAAGTAAAGTCTTTGATAGTAAGGTTCATACTAGATTTGGATTACTGCGCAGAAACAGATTTCTTTGCTGTCACGAATTTCGACCTAATTCTCTGTAGGTAACTCAGAAAATTATGCCAATTTACGCGAGTGATCCTCAGATATGTACGCAACTTTCATTCAATTTGAGCATTTTCATTTGAGCAATTCTGGTGCCTCTTTAAAATTCGTCTTTACGGACTGTTCTGTTTTGATAGATTCTGCCTTTTATTTCGCATTGCTTCTTTCGCTGTGTTGGGTGGATTTCTTTGTTCCATTACCTTCCAGTAGCTTTGAGCAATATCCAGAAGTGTTAAGAATGATTGTGTCACCTCTGAACATGTGAGTTTTTGATTATGCACTAACCCTCTAATGAGTTTGTTTCGAGTTTGGTGTGGAGGAAGTTTTCAAGGGTCAAGAGAGGAGGATGATATATGATCAAGAAGAGTAAAAAGTCTAAGCTTGGGGATGCCCCCGTGGTTCATCCCTGCATATTTCAAGGAGACTCAAGCGTCTAAGCTTGGGGATGCCCAAGGCATCCCCTTCTTCATCAACTTATCAGGTTTCTTCTATTGAAACTATATTTTTATTCGGTCACATCTTATGTGCTTTACTTGGAGCGTCTATGTGCTTTTATTTTTGTTTTTGTTTGAATAAGATCGGATCCTAGCAATCCTTGTTTGGGAGAGAGACACGCTCCACTTTTTCATATGAACACTTGTTCTTCGTTTTACTTTTAATGTTCAATGATAAAAGTTGGAAGCTACATCACTTATGGTTATTTGGTTGGAAACAGAAAATGCCTCATATTGTCTTGAATAATTTGATACTTGGCAATTGTTTTGAGCTCTCAAGTAGATCATGATTAAGTTTTTTCATGTAGTTTAAACCTATTAGTGGAGAACTACTGTAGAGCTTGTTGAAATTGGTTTGCATGATTGGTCTCTCTTAAGGTCTAGATATTTTCTGGTAAAAGTGTTTGAGCAACAAGGAAGACAGTGTAGAGTATTATAATGCTTGCAATATGTTCTTATGTAAGTTTTGCTGTACCGGTTCATACTTGTGTTTGCTTCAAATAACCTTGCTAGCCCAAAGCCTTGTACTGAGAGGGAATGCTTCTCGTGCATCCAAAACCTTGAGCCAACCACTATGCCATTTGTGTCCACCATACCTACCTACTACATGGTATTTCTCCGCCATTCCAAAGTAAATTGCTTGAGTGCTACCTTTAAACAATTCAAAATTTATCACCTCTGATTTGTGTCAATGTTTAATAGCTCATGAGGAAGTATGTGGTGTTTATCTTTCAATCTTGTTGGGCAACTTTCACCAATGGACTAGTGACTTCATCCGCTTATCCAATAACTTTGCAAAAAGAGCTGGTAATGGGATTCCCAGTCCCAAATTAATTAACAAAAATAGACACTCCTCCATGGTATGTGATTGTTGGACGGCACCCGAAGGATTCGGTTAGCCATGGCTTGTGTAAGCAAAGGTTGGGAGGAGTGTCATCATAATAAAACTAAAATAAAAAGGCACTCCTTCATGGTATGAGATTGTTGGCAGGCACCCGAGGATTCGGTTAGCCATGGTTTGTGAAAGAAAGGTTGGAAGGAGTGCCACACAAAAATAAAAATAAAATGGGAGCCGCTCTTTGAAGGTTTGTCTAGCAAGGGGGTTAGAGTGCCCACTATTATTCGTTGACAACAACAAACACCTCTCAAAACTTTACTTTTATGCTCTCTTTATGTTTTCAAAACCAAAGCTCTAGCACAAATATAGCAATCAATGCTTCCCTCTGCGAAGGGCCATTCTTTTACTTTATGTTGAGTCAGTTTACCTACTTCCTTCCATCTTAGAAGCAAACACTTGTGTCAACTGTGCATTGATTCTTACATACTTGCTTATTTGCATTCATCATATTACTTTATGTTGACAATTATCCATGAGATATGCATGTTGAAAGTTGAAGGCAACTGTTGAAACTTATATCTTCCTTTGTGTTGCTTTGATGCCTTTACTTTGAATCTATTGCTTTATGAGTTAACTCTTGTGCAAGACTTTTGATGCTTGTCTTGAAAGTACTCTTCATGAAAAGTTTTGCTATATGTTATCTATTTGTTAGCAACTATAGATTATTGCCTTGAGTCACTTCATTCATCTCATGTGCTTTGTAATAGTATGATCAAGGTTATGTAAGTAGCATGTCACTACAGAAATTATTCTTTTAATCGTTTACCTACTCGAGGACGAGTAGGAACTAAGGTTGGGGATGCTGATACGTCTCCAACGTATCCATAATTTCTGATGTTCCATGCTTGTTTTATGACAATACTTACATGTTTTGCTTGCACTTTATAATGTTTTTATGCATTTTCCGGAACTAACCTATTAACAAGATGCCACAGTGCCAGTTTCTGTTTTCTGCTATTTTTGGTTCCAGAAAGGCTGTTCGGGCAATATTCTCGGAATTGGACGAAATCAACGCCAAAGATCTTATTTTTCCCGGGAGGCTCCAGAACACCGAAGGGGAGTCGGAGGAGAGCCAGGGGGCCACCACACAGGTGGGCCGCGCGGCCTACACCCTGGCCGCGCCGGCCTGGTGTGGGGCCACCCTGTCGCCCCTCCTGCGCCGCCTCTTCGCCTATTTAAGCCCTTTCAACCTAAAAACGCAATACCAATTGACGAAACTCCAGAAAGACTCCATGGGCGCCACCACCATCGCGAAACTCCAATTCGGGGGACAGAAGTCTCTGTTCCGGCACCCTGCCGGGACGGGGAAGTGCCCCCGGAAGCCATCTTCATCAACGCCACCGCCACCATCATGCTCCATGAGTAGTTCCCCCATGGACTACGGGTTCTAGCTGTAGCTAGTTGGTATTCTCTCCCCCATGTACTTCAATACAATGATCTCATGAGCTGCCTTACATGATTGAGATTCATCTGATGTAATCGGTGTTGTGTTTGTCGGGATCCGATGGATTGTTACGTTTTGATTGTCTATCTACAAAGTTTGTGAAGTTATTGTTGCTGCAATCTTGTTATGCTTAATGTTTGTCACTAGGGCCCGAGTGGCATGATCTTAGATTTAAGCTCTATACTTATTGCTTAGATTGTATCTACAAGTTGTATGCACATGTCTATGTCCGGAACCAAAGGCCCCAAAGTGACAGAAATTGGGACAACTGGAGGGAAAGGCTTAGATATGAGGATCACATGTTTTCACGGAGTGTTAATGCTTTGCTCCGGTGCTCTATTAAAAGGAGTGCCTTAATTTCCAGTAGATTCCCTAGAGGCCCGGCTGCCACCAGCTGGTAGGACAAAAGATGTTGTACAAGTTTCTCATTGCGAGCACATATGACTATATATGGAAAACATGCCTACATGATTAATGATCTTGATATTCTGTCTTAATGCTATTTCAATCCTATCAATTGCCCGACTGTAATTTGTTCACCCAACACTTGTTATTGGAGAGTTGCCACTAGTGTAGATAGCTGGGAACCCCGGTCCATCTTTCATCATCATATACTCGTTCTACATGTCATTGGAAGTAGTATCAACTATTTTCTGGTGCCATTGCTCTCATATTACTATTACTGCTGCTGTGTTACTGTTATCACCAGAATTTGACCGAGTCAGAGGTGGGCCGCGATCAAGATGGAGTTAAAGAATATACTTAGAAGAGTTACGAGAATCGGCCTGTTATGCAAAGTTGGGCTAGTCTGCCCTTGTATCTGTAACATAGTAGATTACGTATCGGTTAGTTAGAGTTTGTCTCGTGCACGGTGGGGATTATTCCCACGTTAGAAAGTCCCCTGGACTATAAATATGTATCTAGGGTTTATGGAATAAACAACAACCAATGTTCAACCAACCAAATCAATCTCGGCGCATCGCCAACTCCTTCATCTCGAGGGTTTCTACCGGTAAGCAACATGCTGCCTAGATCGCATCTTGCGATCTAGGCAGCACAAGCTCCACGTTGTTCATGCGTTGCTCATACTGAAGCCTTGTTGATGGCGAGCAACGTAGTTATCATAGATGTGTTAGGGTTAGCATAGTTCTTCGCGTAACATGCTATCGTAGTGCAACCCTTGCATATCTAGCCGCCCTCATACCTATCTTAGGTGTGGGGGCGGCACCCTGCTTGATCTTTATTTAGTAGATCCGATCCGTTACGATTGCTCCTCGTTCGTCGAGGATTAGTTTAATATCTGCATAGTTAGGCCTTACAAAGGGTTGGAGGATCCAGCGGCACGTAGGGTGTCGTTTGCTAGTCCTAGACAGGATGTTCCGAGGATCAACCTCGTGTTGGTTTTTAGGCCCTATCTAGGATCGGCTTACGATCACCGTGCGTGGCCGCGAGGCCCAATCATGAGTAGGATGATCCGATTATGCGGTGAAAACCCTAAATCGTCGTAGATCTCATTAGCTTTATCTTGATCAAGCAGGACCACCATATATTCGTGCACCTCGTACGAATCATGGGTGGATCGGCTCCTTGAGCCGATTCACAGGATAACCTGAGAGTCGATCGAGGCTCGTATTTAATGTTTACGTGTATGCCATGCAGGAAACTAAGCGAGGCATCTCCATCACCTTCCTGACCAGGTATAGGTCAGGTGGCACGCCCTTGCATCAGCATCGGACGTGTGTACCAGAAGGCTTTGCGGGCCGTCGCTCGGAGGGACCTCGGCCAGCCGCAGCCCTAGGTTGTTCCCGGCTCTACTGTGTTGCCCGTCGCTGCCCGCCGGTGGGTTTTGGCAGCAACACATTCTGGCACGCCCGGTGGGACAAGCTTCTACATCAACCACATCGCCATCTACATCTGAGATGGCGGACGGCACGCCAGTCACGTACGAGGATCTGACCGACGAGATCAAGAAGAAGTATGACGAGATCAAAGTCATCCTCGAAGCCGACCTCATCGGCTCTTTCCACAGAACCCGTTCCACATGGCATCAGGTGGAAGGGGTTCACGCCTGATGGTGCACTCGATGGGATAGACCTCTCTGCCCCGTCAGAAGAACGCACCAGGTCCCTGCGGCAGGAGATCAACTACATGGTGGCTCACTCGCTACACCGCCACTCTGAGAACCTGGTCAACACGTTGGAGCGTGTCGCTCTTCGCGTGATCCAGGAGATCATGAGGCACCAGTACTCGCCGTCAGGACCGGCTCTCGGGACGCATCAAGGGGAGTTGCCACTCCAGTCCCGTCCACCACTGCCATTTGCGTGGGCAGCACCAGAAGTGCCGAATTCACCGGCATTCGTCGTCTACAAGATCGGTGGTGACCCTAGTGACTGCCAGTTCTTGCAAGAGGCGCCTAAGGAGATCCCTCACGGGTACACGTGCACGTATGTGCCAGATTGCGGTAACTGGGCGCTCACAAACCAGGCCGCGACATCAGGGACTTCTGGGAAAGCAGGAGGAACGTCAGCAACAGATCTTGAGAAGCAGACGTGGCTAACTAAATATGCCACCCCGACGAACCTCCAGAGCTCAGCTCCTGCAGTTGGCTCAGAGCTGGAAAAGCAAACATGGCTGGCTAAGTACGCCACCCCAGCGAATCTTCAGAGTTCAACTCCTGCAGCCAGCACAGCGGATCAGATCAGCAACATACTGAGAGACCAGTTCGGCATGGTGCCGAAACGGAGGGCAATCGGCTATTCCAAGCCGTACCCCGACGACTACGAGATGATCCCGCTACCACCTAAATATCGGCTCCTTGACTTCTCCAAATTCAGTGGATCAGATGGTTCCAGCTCCATCGAGCACGTGGGCCGATATTTGGCACAACTAGGACCGGCCTCGGTGTCGGATCCACTACACGTGAGGTTCTTCTCACAGTCCCTCACGGGATCGGCTTTCGGGTGGTACACCTCGTTGCCACCAGACTCGATCCGGACTTGGAAGCAGTTGGAAGAACATTTCCATACGCAGTACCACTCAGAGGCTTCCGAGTCTGGCATTGCCGATCTAGCACAACTACGTCAGAAGCGTGGAGAAACTGTGACAGAATACATCCAGCGCTTCAGGAATCTTAGGAACCGATGTTATTCGGTTCGTTTAACTGAAAAGGAAGCAGTCGAGTTGGCAGTAGCGGGCCTTGCAACACCGCTCAAGGACATGGCCTCCCAAGCAGACTATCCCTCACTGGCGCACATGGTTCAGAAACTGTCAGCATATGAACAGCGCCACCCGGACCTGTACCAGGACAAATTCAAGCGTGCAGTAGTCCTGGTCGATGCAGAGGAAGGCGAAGTTTCTGCGGGAGATCAAGAGGTAGCAGTGGCTGAATGGACTCGGGGGGGAGCCCCCGTGTCCTGCAAATGGGGAAAGCCACCAGGCCCGCCCAGGGGGTTTGATTTTGATGTGACCAAAACTGAGCAAATCTTCGACCTCCTGCTCAAGGAGAAGTAGTTGACGATTCCTGAAGGTCTAAAATTCCCCACGGTGCAAGAGCTGAACGGAAAGCCATACTGCAAATGGCATAACTCGCTCTCCCATGCCACCAACGACTGTAGGGTGTGGCATCAGCACATCCAAGCGGCGATAGAAAAAGGGCGGCTGATTTTCAACCAGTACGCCATGAAGGTCGACACCCAACCCTTCCTCGCCGTTAACATGGTAGAATGTACTTACCTTGAAGGTTGCCAGCCAAGGTCCTCGTTCAGCATCAACATGGTAGGACCTGGGCATCACTCTGGCAAAGACGGAGACGAGGGCAGCTGCTCTCGTAGCAAGGACACAGAGGAGGCCGCTCCACGCGATCGGCTCCGTCATGATGGCAAGCGCTACGTCACAGAGGGAGAAGTGAAGAACATGAGATATCAGCGACCCCTCTCTGATCACCTCCTCAACAAGTATGTGAGTCAGTATGACCAACGCCGACGATCCAGTGATGATGATGAAAGAGATCGTCTGGCTAGAGAAGCCAGAAGACATCGTCGGCACAATCACGATGAGGAGGAGCACGAGCGCCGTGCCAAAGGAGAATCAAGGGAGCAAGATGACAACGATAGGCACTGGGACTGCCCCTTCTTCAGACACTGCTGGGATTCAGGAACGAGCCGATTGCCCACAATCGGCAATTGCCCAGAATGCAACCAGAAGAAGAAGGAGGCAGCCAACGTATCTGTGTTCAGGCGCTTAGGGCCTCTCCCGCCACAAAGCAAACGCGCTGAGTCCCCTCGGTGGGTAGATCTCGAGGATTCAGAAGACGAGGGACAAGAAGAAGAAGAAGACAGGTACCACCGGCCAAGGTGGTGCCCTGATGGACTCAGCCGTTCCCAAAAGCGCAGGGTTCAGCGATTGCGCGGCCTGGAGGAAGCCGAAAGGTTATATTTGCATACGTTAAGGAAGGCACGACCTGATCTGGCTACGAAAGTTCAGCGAACCCTGGATGAAGAGGGTCGTCCACGGAAAATGGAGTGGCGCCCCAAGCAAAGGAAAGCCGATGATGAAACATCGGCTGGCACAAACATGGTGTTCATCCTCCCCTCGGAGTTCAGTGCTCCAGGATTAGACGAGGCACCTGTGGCACAACTTGACTGCGGCCCACGGCCGGTTATCTTTGAGAAGCCACGAGAAAGAAGCTACAGACATCTGAAGGCCCTGTACTTGCGAGGTTATATCGATGGGAGGCCTGTAAATAAGATGCTGGTGGACACCGGAGCGGCAGTCAACATCATGCCGTACTCTATGCTACGTCGGCTGGGACGCTCTAGCTCAGATCTAATCAAGACCAACGTGACATTGAGCGATTTCAACGGCCAAGCATCTGATGCACAAGGTGTTCTGAACGTGGATCTGACCGTAGGAAGGAAAACTATCCCTACAACGTTCTTCATCGTCGATAGCACTAGCACTTATGCTGTTCTGCTAGGAAGGGATTGGATCCACGCCAACTGCTGCATTCCCTCCACGATGCACCAATGCATAATACAGTGGGATGGAGATGAGGTAGAGGTCGTCCAGGCCGATGACTCAGCCGAAATTTCAACGGCTGGCATGAACGCATGGGAAGCAGCAGGCCAAGAACCCCTCTCAGGTATCAATCTGGACGACTGCGAGCGCATCGACGTGACGAAGGGAAGGGTTAAGCTGGTTTTATCCACTGGTCTAACCATGTAGCTGAAGCAAAGCGATGAGCAAACGTGGCGAGGCTGATCCTTGTGATCGGCCCCAAAAATCTATGACGGGGCATTACAGAACCTTCAGTCAGTGCTTCAATCGATATGGAGGCCGATTCCAGCAATCGGCCAAAATTATCTTCACCACATGTTCTGCTTGTGTTCAACATCGATCTACTGGGCAGTGGTCACGTCCGCGGATGAAAGTCAGCACGAATCCTCACGGAGCCGACGTGCCAGTACAGTGCCTTGGCTAACCACAAAGCCGATATCTGCAGTCACCTCGCAGATTCGGCTCGGGGGGCATATAGTCAGATGAACATGTGCAGATAAACATGTGTAAGCATGTGGGCAGCGAAACACTGGGAGCCGATTAGGAAAAATCGGCCAGTAAAAAAAAATGTTTATACAGCCGATGCGCAGCCATCGACTCTAGTGCAATTATACGAGGTTTACCGAATCTCCACCAAATCCAGTTCAGCTGTGGAGCCCTCTGCTCCTTCGCGGGGGTAAAACAATGAGAACTTCTTCAGCTGCTTTGAGCCGATCCGGGTTCCCGAACCCCCTTGTCGAGGATTCTCAACCTTTGGTACTAATTCAGCCGTGTTGACAGAAGGGGTATATCGGCTTTCTAAGGAGGAAAGGGGATTGGCTTTGGTACATCCTCTCTGACATTCTCGCCTCGAGTAAGGCTCGGGGGGCAGCAGGCCTGGTGGATGCGCTGTTTAAGAGCCGATTGGGGTACCGTCGGCTGATCTTTCGTCGCGACCTTCTTCACAAAATGATGAGTGTTTAAAGAAGACCATTAAGTTTGGTTGGCAGAATTCAAAGGCTTCCCTGAAGATTCTACATTATCCACCAGATTTCAAAACCATCAGCTGAAGAATGGAAGGATGAATTTTAAAGGACCGATGCGTTGCTATCGGCTCATTACGCATTGGCAAAGGGGACAAATCGGCAAGATCAGTATGAGAGGAAATCGGCTAAATTAAGCTCAAAGGAAATCGGCAAAATCAAATTGGGAAAAGTTCTTCATTGATGGATTTCTTACATAAAAAGCTGGTTACTCTCAAAAGGAAGTGCTAGGGGATACATTGCCCCATCTACTGCTACTGGTCCTATACTAGGGGTCCTATCTACGGGCCGTCACTGCCCTCGTCGTCGCCGTCGTCGCCGCTGTCAGCGCTGCTCCCGGCGGACTTGTCGTCGCTCCAATGGCCGCCGACCGGGCCCTCATTGTCCTCGTCCTCTTCGTCAGCGTCATCGTCATCGCTGTCGAAGTCGCTGAGGTTCCCCGGCCAGGGGCAGAACCGCTTGGCCGGCGGCTCGTCGGAGGAGGGGTCATCCTCCTCCTCTTCTTCTTCCTCCTCCTCCTCCTCGGGAGAGGTGAAGTCGCAGGAGAAGCGATCGTCGTTGCTCTCCTCCTCCATTTCCCCGTTGGTGAGGAAGCGGAGGTCGCTTTCCCCGTCGGTCAGGGACTTGTCGTCCTCTGACCAGATGGAGAAGTCATGGCTAGACTCCTCCCCGGCCTCAATGGCGCGGCGGGTGTTGGCTGCGTGGACCTCCGCCGGGTTCGGTTCTGGCGTCGGCTCGCGAGAGGAAGAGGACTGGGTGGAAAGATCCGATGAAGCAGAGGAGGAAGAAGACATGGTGGCGCAGGAGGGCTTTTGGAGTGCTAATGCGGAGAAGATGCGAAAATAAACTGTGCGGAGCGGTTAAATAAAAGGGGATATAGTGGAAATTCAATGCCACAGCAGTTTCCGAGGAAGTGGTGCCTAAAAGAAAAAAAAAACTGCCAGGTCACGTGGAGAAGTTGAGAAGGCAAGGCATCATGATGACGGATACTGCGACGGTTCTGCCACGACATGACCCAACGAAGGAAAAGCAGAGTGATTTTGGAATCACCAATTCCAAAACCAGGGGGGCATGTGTTATCACCAGAATTTGACCGAGTCAGAGGTGGGCCGCGATCAAGATGGAGTTAAAGAATATACTTAGAAGAGTTACGAGAATCGGCCTGTTATGCAAAGTTGGGCTAGTCTGCCCTTGTATCTGTAACATAGTAGATTACGTATCGGTTAGTTAGAGTTTGTCTCGTGCACGGTGGGGATTATTCCCACGTTAGAAAGTCCCCTGGACTATAAATATGTATCTAGGGTTTATGGAATAAACAACAACCAACGTTCAACCAACCAAATCAATCTCGGCGCATCGCCAACTCCTTCATCTCGAGGGTTTCTACCGGTAAGCAACATGCTGCCTAGATCGCATCTTGCGATCTAGGCAGCACAAGCTCCACGTTGTTCATGCGTTGCTCATACTGAAGCCTTGTTGATGGCGAGCAACGTAGTTATCATAGATGTGTTAGGGTTAGCATAGTTCTTCGCGTAACATGCTATCGTAGTGCAACCCTTGCATATCTAGCCGCCCTCATACCTATCTTAGGTGTGGGGGCGGCACCCCGCTTGATCTTTATTTAGTAGATCCGATCCGTTACGATTGCTCCTCGTTCGTCGAGGATTAGTTTAATATCTGCATAGTTAGGCCTTACAAAGGGTTGGAGGATCCAGCGGCACGTAGGGTGTCGTTTGCTAGTCCTAGACAGGATGTTCCGGGGATCAACCTCGTGTTGGTTTTTAGGCCCTATCTAGGATCGGCTTACGATCACCGTGCGTGGCCGCGAGGCCCAATCGTGAGTAGGATGATCCGATTATGCGGTGAAAACCCTAAATCGTCGTAGATCTCATTAGCTTTATCTTGATCAAGCAGGACCACCATATATTCGTGCACCTCGTACGAATCATGGGTGGATCGGCTCCTTGAGACGATTCACAGGATAACCTGAGAGCCGATCGAGGCTCGTATTTAATGTTTACGTGTATGCCATGCAGGAAACTAAGCGAGGCATCTCCATCACCTTCCTGACCAGGTATAGGTCAGGTGGCACGCCCTTGCATCAGCATCGGACGTGTGTACCAGAAGGCTTTGCGGGTCGTCGCTCGGAGGGACCTCGGCCAGCCGCAGCCCTAGGTTGTTCCCGGCTCTACTGTGTTGCCCGTCGCTGCCCGCCGGTGGGTTTTGGCAGCAACAGTTACTGTTACTACTGCTCTCATATCACTGCTACTTTCACATCACCCCTGTTACTAGTGCTTTTCCAGGTGCAGCTGAATTGACGACTCAGTTGTTAAGGCTTATAAGTATTCTTTACCTCCCCTTGTGTCGAATCAATAAATTTGGGTTTTACTTCCCTCGAAGACTGCCGCGATCCCCTATACTTGTGGGTTATCAGTAACGAGTATAGATACGGACATGATCTCGTCAAACCTGGCCAGCTCGCGCGTCTAGGGACTCAGATGCGAAGGATGCATGAATGGTACATGCAAGCCTGTCGAAAGAGCGAACGCTACCTCACGGTGTATGTTAGAGATGGGCATTACTTCCGGGGGAAGGAGGAGATAACCTTGAGTTTGAAGAACTATTTCAGTTATTCAATCAAGACGCCCTCGACAAATCTATCATCAGTTGCTACTTCTTGTAAGTGATTTATTTATGTAATTAAGTCTGTAGCTCAACTCATTCATTTGCACTAACATTTATCCTCATTATATTCTTTTTGTACGCTATATATTATGCAGAATGAAGAAACTCGAATCTAAAAGAGGCAAGCTCTACGACATCGGGATCATTGACCCAAACACCATTCATGAAGTTACGGTTCAACAGTACGCAAGGACACATAGGACAACATGCTAATGTTTTTACAGAAGCAAGCAAATAAAGAGGATATATTCTTTCCTTACAACTTCAAGTGAGTGTTATAACATACATTATGCTTGTGCAGCTTCCACTTTATTCTCTTAATTAATCATTGAGCTATGCTTGTGCATCTTCCACTTTATTCTCCTAATCATTGAGCTTAAGAAAGGAGTCGTACTTGTCATGGACTCGAAACATAAAGAATATGCGGAATGGGTGAACATGGCTGCTGCTGTTGGCGTGGTAGTAGTTACACACGTCCGTTGGGAACCCCAAGAGGAAGGTGTGATGCGTACAGCAGCGAGTTTTCCCTCAGTATGAAACCAAGGTTATCGAACCAGTAGGAGTCAAGGAACACGTGAAGGTTGTTGGTGATGGAGTGTAGTGCGGCGCAACACCAGGGATTCCGGCGCCAACGTGGAACCTGCACAACACAATCAAAGTACTTTGCCCCAACGTAACAGTGAGGTTGTCAATCTCACCGGCTTGCTGTAAACAAAGGATTAGATGTATAGTGTGGATGATGATGTTTGTTTGCGAAGAACAGTAAAGAACAATTGCAGTAGATTGTATTTCAGATGTAAAGAATGGACCGGGGTCCACAGTTCACTAGTGGTGTCTCTCCCATAAGATAAATAGCATGTTGGGTGAACAAATTACAGTTGGGCAATTGACAAATAAAGAAGGCATAACAATGCACATACATATATCATGATGAGTCTATGAGATTTAATCAGGGCATTACAACAAAGTACATAGACCGCTATCCAGCATGCATCTATGCCTAAAAAGTCCACCTTCAGGTTATCATCCGAACCCCTTCCAGTATTAAGTTGCAAACAACAGACAATTGCATTAAGTATGGTGCGTAATGTAATCAACACAAATATCCTTAGACAAAGCATCGATGTTTTATCCCTAGTGGCAACAGCACATCCACAACCTTAGAACTTTCTGCCACTGTCCCAGATTCAATGGAGGCATGAACCCACTATCGAGCATAAATACTCCCTCTTGGAGTTACAAGTATCAACTTGGCCAGAGCCTCTACTAGCAACAGAGAGCATGCAAGAACATAAACAACATATATGATAGATTGATAATCAACTTGACATAGTATTCAATATTCATCGGATCCCAACAAACACAACATGTAGTATTACAAATAGATGATCTTGATCATGATAGGCAGCTCACAAGATCTAACATGATAGCACAATGAGGAGAAGACAACCATCTAGCTACTGCTATGGACCCATAGTCCAGGGGTGGACTACTCACACATCGATCCGGAGGCGATCATGGCGATGAAGAGCCCTCCGGGAGATGATTCCCCTCTCCGGCAGGGTGCCGGAGGCGATCTCCCGAATCCCCCGAGATGGGATTGGCGGCGGCGGCGTCTCTGGAAGGTTTTCCGTATCGTGGCTCTCGGTACTGGGGGTTTCGCGACGAAGGCTTTAAGTAGGCGGAAGGGCGGAGTCGGAGGAGTCACGAGGGGCCCACATGCTAGGGCCGCGTGGCCAGGGCCTGGGCCGCGCCGCCCTAGTGTGTCGCCACCTCGTGGCCCCACTTCATTTCTCCCTCGGTCTTCTGGAAGCTTCGTGGAAAAAAAGACCCTGGGCGTTGATTTCGTCCAATTCCGAGAATATTTCCTTTGTAGGATTTCTGAAACCAAAAACAGCAGACAAAGAATCGGCTCTTCGGCATCTCGTCAATAGGTTAGTACCGGAAAATGCATAATAATGACATATAATGTGTATAAAACATGTGAGTATCATCATAAAAGTAGCATGGAACATAAGAAATTAAAGATACGTTTGAGACGTATCAAGCATCCCCAAGCTTAGTTCCTACTCGCCCTCAAGTAGGTAAACGATAACAAGGATAATTTCTGAAGTGACATGCTATCATAATCTTGATCAATACTATTGTAAAGCATATGAGATGAATGCAGCGATTCGAAGCAATGATGAAGATAATGAGTAAACAAATGAATCATATAGCAAAGACTTTTCATGAATAATACTTTCAAGACAATCATCAATAAGACTTGCATAAGAGTTACTCATAAAGCAATAAATTCTTAGTAGAAAGCTTTGAAGCAACACAAAGGAAGATATAAGTTTCAACAATTGCTTTCAACTTCAACATATTTATCTCATGGATAATTGTCAACACAAAGTAATATAACAAGTGCAATAGGTAAACATGTAAGAATCAATGCACACAGTTGATACAAGTGTTTGCTTCTAAGATAGAAATAATAGGTAAACTGACTCAACAATAAAGTAGAAGAATGGCCCTTCGCAGAGGGAAGCATGGATTACTATTTTTGTGCTAGAGCTTTTCATTTTGAAAACATAGAAACAATTTTGTCAACGGTAGTAATAAAGCATATGTGTTATGTATAAGATATCCTATAAGTTGCAAGCCTCATACATAGTATACCAATAGTGCTCGCACCTTGTCCTAATTAGCTTGGATTAACATGGATTATCATTGCATAGCATATGTTTCAACCAAGTGTCACAAAGGGGTACCTCTATGCCGCCTGTACAAAGGTCTAAGGAGAAAGCTCGCATTGGATTTCTCGCTTTTGATTATTCTCAACTTAGACATCCATACCGGGACAACATAGACAACAGATAATGGAATCCTCTTTAATGCATAAGCATTCATAAACAGATAAAATTCTCATAAGAGATTGAGGATTAATTGTCCAAACTGAAACTTCCACCATGAATCATGGCTTTAGTTAGCGGCCCAATGTTCTTCTCTAACAATATGCATACTTAAACCATTTGATCATGAAAATCGCCCTTACTTCAGACAAGACGAACATGCATAGCAACTCACATGATATTCAACAAAGGTGTAAAAGTTGATGGCGTCCCCAGAAACATGGTTACCGCTCAACAAGCAACTTATTAAGAAATAAGATACATAAGTACATATTCTTCACCACAATAGTTTTTAAGGCTATTTTCCCATGAGCTATATATTGCAAAGACAAAGGATAGAATTTTAAAGGTAGCACTCAAGTAATGTACTTTGGAATGGCAGAGAAATACCATGTAGTAGGTAGGTATGGTGGACACAAATGGCATAGTTTTTGGCTCAAGGATTTGGATGCACAAGAAGAATTCCTCTCAATACAAGGCTAGGCTAGCAAGGTTGTTTGAAGCAAACTCAAGTATAAAAGGTGCAGCAAAGCTCACATATGAACATATTGTAAGTATTATAAGACTTTACATTGTCTCCTTGTTGTTCAAACACCTTAACTACAAAATATCTAGACTCTAGAGAAACCAATCATGCAAACCAAATTTTAACAAGCTCTATGTAGTTCTTCATTAATAGGTGCAAAGTACATGATGCAAGAGCTTAAACATGATCTATATGAGCACAACAATTGCCAAGTATCACATTATTCAAGACATTATACCATTTACCACATGCAGCACTTTCTGTTTCCAACCATATAACAATGCATGAAGTAGTTCAACCTTCGCAATGAACATTAAGGATAAAGCTAAGAACATATGTGTTCATATGAAATAGCGGAGCGTGTCTCTCTCCCAAACAAAGAATGCTAGGATCCGATTTTATTCAAACAAAAACAAAAACAAAAACAAACAGACGCTCCAAGTAAAGCACATAAGATGTGACAGAATAAAAATATAGTTTCACTAGAGGTGACCTGATAAGTTGTCGATGAAGAAGGGATGCCTTGGGCATCCCCAAGCTTAGATGCTTGAGTCTTCTTAAAATATGAGGGATGAACCACGGGGGCATCCCCAAGCTTAGACTTTTCACTCTTCTTGATCATATTGTATCATCCTCCTCTCTTGACCCTTGAAAACTTCCTCCACACCAAACTCAAAACAATCTCATTAGAGGGTTAGTGCATAATTGAAAATTCATATATTCAGAGGTGACATAATCATTCTTAACACTTCTGGATATTGCACAAAGCTACTGAAAGTTAATGGAACAAAAAAATCCATCAAACATAGCAAAACAGACAATGCGAAATAAAAGGCAGAATCTGTCAAAACAGAACAGTCCGTAAAGACGAATTTTTTAGAGGCACTGGACTTGCTCAGATGAAAATGCTCAAATTGAATGAAAGTTGCGTACATATCTGAGGATCACGCACGTAAATTGGCAGATTTTTCTAAATTTTCTACAGACGGGGCGGCTCAATTTCGTGACAGCAAGAAATCTGTTCCTGCGCAGTAATCCAAATCTAGTATTGACTTTACTATCAAAGACTTTACTTGGCACAACAATGCAATAAAATAAAGATAAGAAGACGTTGCTACAGTAGTAACAACTTTCAAGACTCAAATATAAAACAAAAGTGCAGAAGTAAAATAATGGGTTGTCTCTCATAAGCGCTTTTCTTTAACGCCTTTCAGCTAGGCGCAGAAAGTGTGAATCAAGTATTATCAAGAGACGAAGCATCAACATCAATAGGTATCTTAGACGCTCCCTCATCTGTAGTGGTGCTAAGGGCTTTGTCAATTTTAGGCCTATAATAGTTTTTTGGCTTAGGCACTTTAGAGGCATACACGAATTTTTGCTCCTTACCCACATAAGCTTTCTCCTTAAACTTAAGAGAAGAAAAAGTTGAACCCAAGGTTTCCATAGCTTCTTCAAGTTCACTAATCCTATGGGTTCGATTATCATGAGTAGCATAAGTTTCTAAAACGGCAATTCTCTCATTAATTCCACCTAGAGATTTATCAAGTTTATCAGTGCTATTAAGTAATATTCCCAATTTAGTCTCAATACTTGGAAGATCTTTCTCTATGGCTTCCAACTTTTTCATGACATCTTCAAGAGAGATTTCAATTTTAGCTTCATTAACAGGTGGTATTCCAACTAGACTCTCAATAATGCAACTAGCTTCTAAAGCAGGAGTGCCTAGGAAATTACCTCCCGCAAGAGTATCAAGAACATACCTATTCCAACTAGAGATACCAACATAAAAGTTCCTAAGTAGTATAATAGTGGAGTGTTTCTTAATGCACCTATGATGAGCATCGCTAATTCTATACCAAGCGTCTTTAAAACTTTCTCCCCCTTGTTGCTTAAACGAACGAACTTCAACTTCCGGATTACTCATTTTTAGTAATAGTAAATAAAACAAACTAGATAAAGTAAATGCAAGTAACTAATTTTGTTTTGTTTTTAATATGGAGAACAAGACAGTAAATAAAGTAAAACTAGCAACTAATTTTTTTTGTGTTTTTGATATAGAGAGCAAGCAAAGCAGTAAATAAAATAAAGTAAAGCAAGACAAAAACAAAGTAAAGAGATTGGATGTGGGAGACTCCCCTTGCAGCGTGTCTTGATCTCCCTGGCAACGGCGCCAGAAAAATCCTTGCTGTTGGCGTGGTAGTAGTTACACACGTCCGTTGGGAACCCCAAGAGGAAGGTGTGATGCGTACAGCAGCGAGTTTTCCCTCAGTATGAAACCAAGGTTATCGAACCAGTAGGAGTCAAGGACCACGTGAAGGTTGTTGGTGACGGAGTGTAGCGCGGCGCAACACCAGGGATTCCGGCGCCAACGTGGAACCTGCACAACACAATCAAAGTACTTTGCCCCAACGTAACAGTGAGGTTGTCAATCTCACCGGCTTGCTGTAAACAAAGGATTAGATGTATAGTGTGGATGATGATGTTTGTTTGCGAAGAACAGTAAAGAACAATTGCAGTAGATTGTATTTCAGATGTAAAGAATGGACCGGGGTCCACAGTTCACTAGTGGTGTCTCTCCCATAAGATAAATAGCATGTTGGGTGAACAAATTACAGTTGGGCAATTGACAAATAAAGAAGGCATAACAATGCACATACATATATCATGATGAGTCTATGAGATTTAATCAGGGCATTACGACAAAGTACATAGACCGCTATCCAGCATGCATCTATGCCTAAAAAGTCCACCTTCAGGTTATCATCCGAACCCCTTCCAGTATTAAGTTGCAAACAACAGACAATTGCATTAAGTATGGTGCGTAATGTAATCAACACAAATATCCTTAGACAAAGCATCGATGTTTTATCCCTAGTGGCAACAGCACATCCACAACCTTAGAACTTTCTGCCACTGTCCCAGATTCAATGGAGGCATGAACCCACTATCGAGCATAAATACTCCCTCTTGGAGTTACAAGTATCAACTTGGCCAGAGCCTCTACTAGCAACGGAGAGCATGCAAGAACATAAACAACATATATGATAGATTGATAATCAACTTGACATAGTATTCAATATTCATCGGATCCCAACAAACACAACATGTAGTATTACAAATAGATGATCTTGATCATGATAGGCAGCTTACAAGATCTAACATGATAGCACAATGAGGAGAAGACAACCATCTAGCTACTGCTATGGACCCATAGTCCAGGGGTGGACTACTCACACATCGATCCGGAGGCGATCATGGCGATGAAGAGCCCTCCGGGAGATGATTCCCCTCTCCGGCAGGGTGCCGGAGGCGATCTCCTGAATCCCCCGAGATGGGATTGGTGGCGGCGTCTCTGGAAGGTTTTCCGTATCGTAGCTCTCGGTACTGGGGGTTTTGCGACGAAGGCTTTAAGTAGGCGGAAGGGCGGAGTCGGAGGAGTCACGAGGGGCCCACACGCTAGGGCCGCGCGGCCAGGGCCTGGGCCGCACCTCCCTAGTGTGTCGCCACCTCGTGGCCCCACTTCGTTTCTCCCTCGGTCTTCTGGAAGCTTCGTGGAAAAATAAGACCCTGGGCGTTGATTTCGTCCAATTCCGAGAATATTTCTTTTATAGGATTTCTGAAACTAAAAACAGCAGAAAACAACAACTGGCTCTTCAGCATCTCGTCAATAGGTTAGTACCAGAAAATGCATAATAATGACATATAATGTGTATAAAACATGTGAGTATCATCATAAAAGTAGCATGAAACATAAGAAATTATAGATATGTTTGAGACTTATCAGCTGCCATGCTCCAGAGGTAACTTCAATCAATTTCGTATCGGCATCTTCATCTGTTTTCATTCGACGATATCATCAACTAATCAATAACTCATTTACTCATTTTTTCTTTGCCGGAAAGGGCTTGGAAACGGTTCATCAATACTGTTCCGGGTAAATGGAAACCGGAACTTACATTTAAGGATTACCCTGTAAGTAGTACTATATATATATATATATATATATATAGCTATGTCCATGAATCTCTTTGATATTTTGTTTCAATACGATGCTTGATTATTAATTAGCTTGATCGAATTATTTTTTCGTAAAGTGTTTGAAGCAGGAACCCGGGAATAAATTATGTGGATACTACGTCTGCGAGTTCATTCGTCAGATGGCCTGTCACAGGGATGCGGATGAGGCTATACACGTCACTCGTGTACGTGAACAATTTTTCACAATTAATCTTATTTTATTACCATCAATTATATTGAGTTCCATTCATATATATTGATCTTCTTCTTTTTATATAGATGATACGCCTGCGGGACACTCTCATAACGGAGGATCGCATACGAGCAATTTGAAGAGGAACTCGCGGGATTCTTTCTTAACGAGGCCCTTGCCCCAACTGGAGAACACTATCGGAAGTTCATAGATTTTGATCGCATCGTCGTTAGGCATATATGGGATAGATATAGTAAAGAGGTCCGACTTTATATTGTAAACATGCATTACGTGTACTGTATTTCATGACGATGTCCATATATTCATGACGATGTTTGTGGTTTCTTGAATGTATACATTGCAGAATTGAATGAATAATATAAAACCCTGAAACTCTGCCGCGATAGAGAAACACTGCTCCACCCTAAACCTCTGCCGCGGCAGAGACCCTCCAGTCCCAGTTCGTATCACGAACCGGGACTAAAAGTCCTCGACCACGAGTGTCCTGGCCGCACCACGTGGCAGTCCCTTTGGATCCGGTGCACATTTGAACCGGGACTAAAGGGCCCCCTTTAGTCCCACCTGGTTGGTCCCGGTTCGGGACCCGAGACTAAAAGCCTAAATGAACCGGAACTGAATCTCCTTTTTCCACTAGTGAAGGCCCAAATGAACCGGAACTGAAGCTCCTTTTTTTCCACTAGTGATGACAATCTAGCTATGCATGTTCCGTGTTCACGATCCAGGCTGAATTATTTTGCTTCCACGGTTTAAGCCTGGACATGCATGCACGTCTGTCGTTTGCAACAGCAAAATCCGACGAGTGATGAGTAAATCCGTGGTAGTTTCAAAATATGAAAAAAAATTCATTAATTGCAACGCGTAATTACCTTGGCTTATATTGTATTGACGGTGGAAATCCAATTACCCATGACATGACATGACATGACATGACATGCTCCTTGCACACGAGAAAGCAAAACCATTAATTGCTTAGTCGTCGTGCTCCGGTGAAGTAGAAGTATTACTACAAGATCAAAATAATGATAAGACCAAGCAAAACAGTCTAGAAGGTAGCATATATAGGAGAAAACATGACGCCCGTGTAATAGGAGAAAACAGCGACAGGGTGTCCCACTCCCAGCAACATTTCTTTAGTTATTACTAGTAAGTTTGCACGTGTAACGCACGACCTCTACTTAATTATCTCTTTTGAGCTCACTGCAGCACCCCTCACGCTGGCCTCCTCCACAATACCCAGATTGCAAAACCAACACACATTCCACAATATTAAGTTGTACTTGAACAGAACGTATAAAATTGTAGTAATACCACCAACTGAGTGACTCAAAACTGCCATCATCTTTCTGTTTGGAACATTTGACAACCAGCAGATTGTGTGTTACTACACTTGAATGATACAATTAATAAATTATCGAATCAATGAACCACGACCTATAAAAGTGATTATACACATCTATAGAGGGAAGAACACACCAATAATTATTTGCACGGCACCATCATCGAGTACAGATGTGCATGGAACAAAATACCTGAGTTTATGTGTGTACGGGACGACACATCACTTGACAAACCGAACATCATCCATTATCACTGCTAACTGAGGTATTAGTGTATTACCTGTTGAATGCCTGACACAAGCTATGTTCCTGAGTGATTGATGGGAACAATTATTTAGATTTCTACTGCATAAAAATTACATATCTAAAATGGCTAAAAAAATGAAACATACCTTCAGGAAATATGGACACACTACCAACCTCGAAGTAGATTCAGACTTGCATATGGTCATTGTGCAGAATTATCAAAATGACACAAGATGGTCAGGCATTCTCGGCGAAACCTGAAGTATGAAGATATCAATATGTTCCCATCATTCTAGAAAGCCTAACATGACTTAAAAAAGATCAAGAAGAATCAGTACTATCTCGAACATTCCTTGTAACGATCTAGAAAGATGTGATTGAAGCGGGTAATCAGCAAAGCGACATCAGTGCTCACCTGCTCCCATACTCCCTAGCTTCAGCATTTGCATTGGACTGGTGGTCGACGGAGCTGGCGGCACCAGCTTCGGAGATATGAGAATGATTCCTGACATAGCTAACAAACCTTGCAAAGTGAAAACAATGAGATTACATATATACAACAGGGAGGTTTCTACAAAATCAGCCTTCTCTTGATCAACTAATATTTCAGATATGATCATGTAACCTGCATTTACATGCTCTTCCCTTCTACATGACAGGCTCAACTCGATTCTTCTAAAACCTTGGCTCTACCTGCAGCTCCACTGTCATTGAATCATCAATCTCACCCGAAGGAAAAATTATGTGAACCGTCCCAAGGAAAGTCCAAGTATTTATCAATAATTGCACCATTCAAAAACAATCTTAAATGATCTTCAAGTTTTAGCAGCATCCAAAATTGTGTACCATTGTCAGTTTTTATGACCTTCTCGCATCAGAACCAAATCTAACCATGAACAAAAAATTATAGACCCCAAATAGAAGGATTATCTGGAAAAAAAAAATGGCATCAGTATATTATATAGGATGGAAGACAAACTATACACAACCAACTCGATCAACAGCAAGAACATTACTTCGGTAAGCACTACTATCATTCACTTATAGCTTAAGGATATCCAATTTTCATAACAGAAAATTAAACTTTTTCACTAAAGAAGCAGTGTGACCTGCTGAAGTGGCAACCTAAATTTTATGTTGCAAGTAACAGAGGAGAAGAAATTAAACACCGCAAGTTGAATGAAAGGACATGAGCCAACAAAAAGTAAGAAATATACATCGGAGGTGGACAAGCTTGAATTGACCAAATGGGACATGAACTGCATATGAAACCATGGATAAAAGAAACTCCATGTACTCTTAAAAAATCACCCTGGAGAGGACCGTAAATAGACCTGAGTGGAAAGGCACTCGTCAGTAGTCAGTACATCAATTGCCCCTGCGCACAAAAACATGTATATTGATCATGGCCATCTAACTTCAGATGGTAAAAGCTAACTCTGAGGAAAATGAACACCATAATTTCTATTCAGAAAGATATAGTGTCAAATTCCTTGTTGGCTGTACTAAAATTCATAATTCAGACATCTGGACTTAAAATCTACGGATTAAAATTATGCAGTAATACTCAAGATCCAATATCCAAAAATAAAAAATATATACAACCATAACACACTGTCGCAACCTGCAGACTCCTAGGCACCAGGGGCATCGAAGTAATAATTGTATAAGTGCGGAGTAAGCAAGAATCTGCACACAGGATTAACAAACTCTTAATGGAATGACAGTAAGAAAGCAATGCGATGATTGCTCATTCTGTTTGTCGAACGCCATGCCATCACCGCCTGCAACATGTGTCTCAAAACAAAATGATCAAAGTAACTATTATATCTGACCAAAATAATCGCATTGCTTGATTGCTTCGACCTATTCCAGCAAGATGTCCGGCCTCCGCAGGGCGGCCGTGGCAGATTTTGCATCTCCTGCGTGGCGCTGGTTCATCCATCTAGGCGCAGGATAGTGTGCTGCAGGGCATAGAGGTGTAGGGCACGGAGGCCAACACACAGATTGTGGTCAGCTGGAGTGCACGCGGGAAGGCAGGCTCCCCGAGCGTGGGAGGCTGGTGTGCGGGCGTGGAGGCGCAGGTACGGCGCGGTGGGCGTGGGGTGCAGAGGAGGGCGGCGGCGTGGATCGCGGAGGGTGAAGAGTCAGAAGCCAAAACGCTTAGACGGGTGCGAGGAGAGCGAGATTGGTGGAGTCAGTTTTAATTAGATTGCGGTGACGGCGCGTCTGACGGAAGGAAGGGGACGGGGAGATCTTTTTTTTGCGGGAGGGGACGGGGAGATCGGAGAGATCGTGTCCGTACGATGTGAATGGATGTACGGAGCAGATGTAATTTTCCAACGGCACTTCGTGCCTTTATAAGTAGTAGAGATAGAGATATTAAGGAAAGTACTGGGCGTCCCCCGGGGATTTGATTTTCCAGTCCCCGGGTCCCCGTGCTGACACGTGTCCTTTTTGCTACCGGGTAGCAAAAAAATTCCCGATTTTGCTTCAATGTAGCAAAAAACGATTCATTCAGGAAAAGAAGAAAAAGGCTAATCTCGCCGGAGAACTTCGCCGGAGACCACGCCGGAGACTCGTAGCAATAAACTTGCACTATTGTAGCAAAAAATCGACACCGCCGTAGACATCGACACAGACTTCACCGGAGGCCTCACCGGAGACCTAGCCGGAGACCCCGTAGCAAAAATGCAGAAAAGTTGTAGCAAAAAAATAATCCCTATGTAGCAAAAATTAACAAAACGAAGACCTAATCGACCGAGACCTCACCAGCAGCCAACAACAACACCGCCCAAGGTTACAGCAGCTCTGTCCGCGTAAAACAGCAATGCTCGGAACCGCCTTTAGCAACGACGGACACCTAAGATAGCAAAGTCGGTAGCAAAAAAGCCTCCCTACGCCGGCAGCAATGCTGAACGCCTAAGGTAGCAAAGCCAGCCTCCATCGATAGCAACGCCGGACGCCCAAGGCAGCAGTACCCAGCCGCCAGCAGCAACTCCCGCGGAGACGCGTGGGGGCGGCACAGGGTGAGCGCTACGAGCTCGGCCTCCTTGAGCGCGACTCCTCCGACGTCTGATCTCGACCATGCTGGCGCTGTCGACGGTGCCCGCTCCGTGGCTGCAGGCGTCGCTCGAGGTTGAAGCAGGCGAGCTCCCGGCGGCATGGCGGACGAGCTACGGGCGGCGAGGCGGGGCGAGCTCCGGGCGGGAAAGAGTGCGCCCCGTGGCGCCGTCCAGGACGACGGCGCGGACAGCGCGCAGGCGAAGCTTGGCCCCAAACCTCCACGCCTGCCATCCCCACGCACCCCGCCGCCCCAACTCTGAAGCGCTTCGCCGCCACGGTCGTTCCCCGCTTTCCGGCGGCATATCCTCCCAGGGAGAGAGCCATGGACTGCGGGAGGAAGGTAGGATAAGGGGAAGAGATGGGCCGCCACCGCCGGATTGGAGGGCGACGGAGATGGGCCGCCACCACCAGTGTGGAGGGTTGCAGCATCGGAGATGAGGACAACGGGGATTGGTGGCCGGGAGGGAGAAGTGAGGACTGGCCTCGGGAGAGAGACGAGAAGATAAGATCGTGGTGTGGGGGCCACCCATGACGTGGGCTGCCAGGACAACACGCGCGTGGGCGCGCGATGTCGCTCATCCGACGGCCACGGAGCCGGAGGTTGGAGCGCGTCTTATCCCCGGGGGAATTGGATCATTTTCCTTACATTAAGCTCCAAGTCGTTGGCGTGTAGGGCCCACACCCTCTACCAACTGTACCAGGCTGTTCGCCCGAGGGTATTTCCGTCACTCCATCCAGCAAGGGGCCTTTGACTCCCCTCTCTTTCCGTTGCCTGCCATCCATCACGCCGTTAAGTTGGGCCACGTTCCTCTTTTTTTTTCCTCCTTCTTTTCGTCAACTTTTCTCTGCTTGGATCAAGTGCGGCACGAATGGAAAGATTGTTTTTTCATTTCATTTCATGGCATCTCCCTTTCCGCTCTAGAATCTGATCCATGTAATGCTCACCTCTCCTTTTTGTGAGTGCAACATTTTTGGGTTCCTACAAGTATTATCATGTACTGGTACAAATTAGTTGTTTAATTATGTTATTGTTCTATGACTGAGCACGACTAGTCCGCGTTATGTCGGGGTGGTGGTACATTTTGATTGGCAAGCGCGGAAGGAAAAGGAACAAACGGCGAGGGAGCCGATAGCGGTAGGTGATGAATGCTAGGAGGAGGAGGAGGAGGATCTGTCACCCAAGTTAGGATCGACTATATGAGAATCATTTTTTCTTCTCATCCTACTTCTTAGCTGGGAACTTGTTAATTTGTCCTTTTGATTTCCAATTTAGGTTGGCTAATTCTCAGTCGAGTCAGAAGTCTTTAATCAACCTCAGATAGTTGGTCCAAGATGAAACTCCAAACAATCTTTTGAAATATGATAACTAGCATCACATTTTGTTTGCACTATTTGAGGAACCTCATTACATCACCTCAAAAATTGTTTTATGTATACGTAAACAAATATGTGATCTCGACTGAGACTTAGTTGTTCTATGTCGATCGAGACTTAGACATCCCCGTAGATAAAAGGTTGTAAAGCAAATATTAAAGGATCTCACATTTGGAAAAGGAAGGAATAGAAAACCCTAGGTTAGATCTGGTCCTCTTAAACGTGTTAATCTCTCTTGGATACAATGTTCAACCTTCCTATGTCTGGAGGAATTCGAGTCTTTGGAAATGATTCTCTCGGGATCATGATGTCACTTGGTGGGGAAGGAATTCTGTATTTCCAAAGCTTATGCTCACTTCAAAATTTCTCATGGGCGCCCTGGCTATATGGAAGACAAGGAATGCCTTTATCTTCAACAATCAATCACCGATCGAGCTTATATAGAGCCTAATAATTTTTCAAGGATGGACTTGGGCGGCTGAAGTTTAGAGCTAAGAGAAAATCAAATCATGCTGGCTCTCCTTTTGCAAATTGGGTCGGCAATTTTATTTAGATTCATTTTTTTGGTTGGTAGCTTTGTAGGTCTGTGCATATGTATTTCTTAAACCAAATAATAACTAGCAGCAGCAAGGCTACTAAGGAAAAAAGAAAAACCCTACCTTGAGTGAGGAATTTTTATCATGTGCCTCTTTGACCCTGACACTCTCCCTTAGGTGTATTTCCTCTGGGCCAAATAAATTGTCTTACTGTATAATAATAATAATAATCTAGAAAGATGTGTTGGTAACATTTATGGGAGACCAATATAGTTTTTCTAATATAAATAAATAAATGAATAAAAATGTCAAACTGCATTGGAACGGCGTCGACTGGACGGTGACGTGGAAACGGAGGAAGCGTCTCCACTACGCCAATGCCAATGCCAATGCCACATCCCACCTTGGCCGCCGGACCGAAATATTCCCATTCCCATTCCCATTCCACTCGTCAGCAGCAGCCTCGCCGCCGGTTAAAACTCCACCACCAATCATCCTCCTGCTCCCGCTCCGCCGCCCACTCCACTTCTCTTTCTTCTACCAGAGCGCGCCTCTCTTCGCTGGATCTGGTCTCAGCCACAAACATCCCTGGTCCCGCGCGCTTTTTTCATGGATCGCCCCTCACCAACCGCGCCGCCCCCGTCCTACTGGTGCTACAGCTGCGACCGCTTCGTCTGGCCCGCCGCCGACGACGAGGGCAACCCCGCCGGGGTCGTCTGTCCCGCCTGCCACGGCGGATTCCTCGAGGAGATGGACGCCCCGCCGCCGCCGCGCAGGGCCCCCGCCTACCTCCGCCGCCGCAACGCCGATCCGGTCACCGCCGCCGCTGCCGCTGCCCCACTCCACCGAAGCCGCCGCGTACCACCATCCGGGGACCGCGCGTCGCCCTACAACCCGGTCATCGTGCTCCGCCGCTCAGCGGCCTCCCCTCCTCCACCCGCTGACGACGCCGCCGCCGCCACCAGCAGCTTCGAGCTCTTCTACGACGACGGCGCGGGCTCCGGGCTGCGCCCGCTGCCCGACAGCATGTCCGACTTCCTCATGGGCTCCGGCTTCGAGCGCCTCCTGGACCAGCTCGCCCAGATCGAGGCCGGAGGACCGCTCGGCGCCGCACGCCCCTACGACAACCCGCCGGCCTCCAAGGCCGCCGTCGAGTCCATGCCCACCGTCCTCGTCGCCGCGCGCCACGTCGGGGCCGACTCCCACGACTGCGCCGTCTGCAAGGACGCCTTCCAGCTGGGCGCCCAGGCCAGGGAGATGCCCTGCGGCCACATGTACCACCACGACTGCATCCTGCCCTGGCTCGCGCTGCGCAACTCCTGCCCCGTCTGCCGCCATGAGCTGCCCACGGAACTCGCGCCCAGCGAATCGGACCAGGGCAGCAACACCGGGGCGGAGGCTGGCAGCGAGGAGGAGACCACCGTGGGGCTCACTATCTGGCGGCTCCCCGGTGGAGGCTTCGCTGTTGGTAGGTTCGCCGGCGGCGGCAGGAGGGCTGGCGACAGGGACCTCCCGGTCGTGTACACTGAGGTGGATGGTGGATTCAACAATGGCGCTGCACCCAGGAGGATCTCATGGTCATCCAGAGGGAACCATTCCTCCTCCCAGAGGGGACCGTTCATAAGACGTGTGTTTCACAGCATGTTTGCGTGCTTTGGGCATGCCCATTCGACCAGCGCTCGAGCCTCGTCCTCGAGGTCCGAGTGGAGCTCTGTTTTCACCCGTGGGTTGAGGAGCCGCAGCACAAGCTGGACATCGCAAGATGCAATCGCCAGGTGATGATCACTGCATCCTTCGGGCATTAGGTGTCAGCCAGTCACACTGTTGCTGCTCTTCGCTTTCATTTCATCTTCTATCTATATTATACGTATATGAATCAAGAGAGGAAGGATAAAGGTTATTATTTGTTAGAGCACCAATTGGTGTCTTGTACATACACCACAACTAGAGATGTTGCAATGGAAAATGTCCTTGAGTTTGCTTGCACCTTCTGCATTATCTTCCTCATGCGTTTTCAGCAACATAAATTTGTTACTTGTATAAGCAAGCATTTTGATGGTCTCCCTGTTGCATTTTAGAGTAAGTATCAGCAACATAAATTTAAGCATTTCGTAGCACTTGATGATTTCCTTCACATTCCAATCTGCCCAATCTGACATGGGTCATTCTACCTATAACCTGTTGAGACTTGTAGATGATGCAGCAAAGCATCCCTCAAGATATTTGTTGAATTGGATATCATTCTACTGATCAAACTCATCTCATGTTTTCTTGCTTTCTTCACCTGAGACAGGTGGTTATGTTGTCCTATTCAACAAAGCCAACGAATTGACTGTTTCTCTATGCGCTGTTCCGATTGTCGCCATCCTTGCATTCTTGCCATACATTTTCTGGAAAGAAAACTGGTCACCATTTCTGAAATGTCTTCATCAAATCTGTTGACATATCTTCCAAAAGAGAAACACACAAGAACCTTTCTTTTTTTCCTCGTGTGAAGTAGAACTGCCTTGTACGATGTATTAATTCATTTCAGGTCCATGTGGTTGTCAACATTTTAATTCTGTTTTCCATTGTCTTCGAATTAGGAAAAAAATCTTTCGATGTAACTGCTGCAGAGTCCTGTGTTCCCCTGATTGCCTAATAATGGTTCGGGCCCTTTCCAAGTCCTGCCACTAGATTGGTGAGCTGCAATTTGCAATGTTCTGTCGGTGAAACGAAGATGCCAATTTGTGCTGTCTCTTGTACCGGTGCATGTGATGCCCAATCTGTTCTGTCTCTTGCAGCTGGTGCATGGGAAGATGACAAGATACCAACTATATGGCAAGATTTTTTTTAGTGTTCTTCTGTAGTATTTGGAGGGAACATTTCATTGTCATTTGCAGTTGCAGCCTGTCATTCTGTAACTAGCTTTCTCCAAGGACAGTTTCTTTTCACTCATCATGACCTGTGTCTATAGTGTGTGCAATGAAAATGGTTTTCAATCTGGTAAACGCTGATCTTGTTTCGGTCGGCATCGAAGGACAATAACAATGGCTGATTTTACTAACCAAATGGAGACTTTTGTATAGGAATGGCACAAAAGATGGGATTTATAGTGAAAATGGCACAAGCTGTTTCAGATTGTAGTAGGCCTTGAGCAGGATAATCTGGACAACAATATTTTTTTTAATCGGCATCGAACGGAAAGAACAATCTGATTTTGTTGGTTGATTGCAGATCTGATGGACCAAATCCATTTGACGTGATTGATTTATTTGTCGTTGCCAAGCTATACAGATCAGTGTGGTCTCCGATCATCAATCTTGTATCGATAGGCATTTGTGCTGATTTATTGTTCAAGTTCAGCTGTGCATTTTGGCTGCGATCTTGTCTATATTCATTCTTTTTTCCAGTGTCATAGAATGCAAATATACAAGTATTATTCTAGAAATGGCCCATGTAACTGCTGCAGTGTCTTGTGTTTGCTTGGTGGCCAATGTCCAGCCACGAGGTCTTCTATTGTGGTTGTTGAGCTGTGATGGCAAAATGTTCCGTTGGGTGGTCGGCGAAAGAAGATACCAATCTTCTGTGTCATTTGTAGCTGGTGCATGTGGCTTTCTTTTGAGATTGGCTATGCTGATGCTGCCATAAGGAGATTCCTATAACGAGATATAGCACAGTTTCCATGCAAGGAGAAAAGTGGATTTTGTTTTTCAAGGTATATCGCCTACTTTTGCCATGTTTTAAAGAATTTTGTTGGACCTGGTTAGCTACTCATTTACTCATTCCCTCCCTAAATAGGCGGCGTATAAATTAGATTAAAAAGTCAATGATTTAAAGTTTGACAAAAAATATACATACCAAAATATGTTGATCTATAATACCAAATCAGTATTAATAGATTCGTCATAAGATATATTTTTCATATTACCTATATATATACCTCAAAGAAGGTCGCCATCTGTCGTGGCACGACTGGGTACGGCGGTTGCAATGTCGTCTCCCGCCAAAATTGCTGGTTGGTTCCAATGATGAGCACCTCCACCCTAGGAACATAGTGCTCTGTTTGGTGAAATAAATAGCTTCGGCCGTTTGCCGTCTCAAGATTGCGCTCTGATTTCTGAAAGAAAATGTGTAACCTTGTAGGGCGTTGGAGCGAGGGTCGTGCCCAAGACCGAACGCCCGGTGGCTAAAGGTTCGACTAGGGGTACGGCGCGGTGCAACCCCACCGAGACTCTTCGGCAACTTAAGGACACGATGTGTTGCTGGGTTGATCACTCGCACTACAGACTCGGTGGGCACCAGCACCAGCCCGTCGCAGTGCGCGAAGTCGTGCGTCACTTCCGTGGGGAAGGAACCCATGGGGTGCATGAGGGTAGCTGTATGGTGGACCTCCTCCCACTCGTAGATGTCGGCAGTGGCTACGCTGCCGGACTCCCAGTTGTGGTCTTCGCTAGTGTTGTCATTGTTGTGGACATCGATGGATTCGATTTGCGGGGCAATGAGAAGGTAGGGACCGTTCTTATTGTGACGGTGGAGGCGAAGGTGCACATGGGCGACCTGTCCATGCAGCGGGTATGGTCAGCCCCGCCACCGTGGCACCGCACGGGCAAGGCCCGGCGGCAGGGGAAAGCAGGGGGTAGTGCTGGAGGTGGGCGTGCGGCCCGGCCGCCGGGGGGTGGGGGGGTCGCGAGAGGGGAGGGGTGGTTTTTTTTTGAGCATAAGGTCAGTGGGCACACAATATATGCTGGGCTCTCCAGGTTCAGTTTCCCTTTAATTTGCTTGGGCTGGGCCAAGCCCCAGGCGTAAAAGCCCTCGTAGCCCTGGGCTTAGGCCTGCACTGAGCACAACACAATTTTGACTCGATCAATTGAGCTTCCGGCGCAGCTTGATGGTCTGGTGGCTGGTGCCCGCCGCCGATTTCGAGGAGGCGCCGCCGCCGCGCCGGGCGAGCGAGCACTGCCGCTCCTCTTCGGCCAAGCCCACCGTCCGGCTGACGCCCTCGCAGGCAGCCGCTACGACGGCCGCTGAACTCGCTGCCCCTGAGGCCTGAGATCCAGGTAAAGTAGCTCTCTCATCCAATAGAAAATGTACTAGTTGTAGTCCCTGCAGTGCAGAGTGCTTATCAGTGCAGACTGTAGTAACGATGTCTCGGTTCTAGAGCGATCTCCATTGCCACCGTTGCCAGTTTTTGCTGCGTATCAGGGTTTGCGCTTCCAAATACAAGCAGCTAGAACAAAAATGCCAATAAGGTTCTTGAGGGAGATATATATAGTCCAGTCAAGTGGTTCTGTTGTTTCCATACACACAAACTATATCTACTGTCTCCCCGCAAAAAAAAAAACTATATCTACTGTCTGATCGACTGGTGATAATAACTCCCACAGCATGGTGTCATGATTTTGTTGAAGATTTCAGCCTTCTCCATGTTTCTCCGTTATTGTCATCGGCTATTTCAACAATAATTAACAACCTGAATTGTGTTTTCTTTCAGTTCGACCAATCCTCCATCCTTGAGACTGCCTTCCGGAAAGAAGAGGATCATCGAGGAGGAATCACGCACTATCGCATCCCCCGGACATGCTCAACAATCGCACTCTTCCCTACATTAGACCAACAATCCGATGTACGGTCAAATCTGAAGTAGCATCGGGATGCGGCAATAATTTCAGGACCCATTGCCGTTCCACCTGGCGGCCAAACATGCATTTCTCCATGGGCAAATATGTGTTGTAAGGTTGACGGAGCATCTGGGGGCACAACTCCAAGAAGAAAAGAAACTCCTTCATGTCATCCATGCTATCTTGAAAGGTATCAACCATCCTTTGCAGCTCTTCCCTTATGCTGTTGTTTTTCAGTTGCACCAAACATTAACAATGTTGGTTCACTGTTGCAGCTATCACTGCCAGTGCTAGAGAAACATAGCTGTTTGTCTGGACTGGATTTGGACGACACAAACATTGAGTCGCTCACCTCCTCCTTATTAAGGGCGGCTTGGAATCTCAAGGCATCAAGCACGTAGCGGCCTACATTCACCGCCTCAACATCCCGAGCTGACAGAGCATATGCCTTCGCATCTGGGGGTCACTCGATATGTATATCCAAACTGCAAATCCCAGCCCCTAGGTAAATATTGTCCCACTGATTGCCAATTTTTTTTTGTACCTGATAGGGCCTTTATCCACTACTTACTTTACTAGCATCTTTTTTTCTCTCTAGGTAAATATTGTTCCATTTCCTGTTGGTTGTGTATTACACTCTTTGTCTATTATTTACTGCATTTTTACCTACTTTTAGAACTTTGGTTCTCAACATAAAAAAGAAAAGAAAAGAAAAGAAAGGATAGAAATTGTCAAATAAAATAGCTATATATAGAAGTGCTTACCCGATGTTGTATTAACAAGAAATCGGAAATTACAATATAGCAATAACAATCAACATCACTCAACAACTTCCGCTAACCCCAAATCCTAATTTGGCATTATTATTATTATCATATACCCTCTGTAGAAATCGGATTACAATATAACAATACAAAGAAACATCAATCAACAACTTCCGCTTATCCCAAAACCTAATTTGGCATTATTAGTATCATATACGACCTCTATAGATTGCTGTGCAAGCCTGCCTATCATGGATATACCCTCTTGCGGCTGGAATGCGAGACATGCGATGCGTCCACCCAGCACCGGTTTGTAGAGTGTGCCGTCCACGCCAAGGTTGAACTGTGCGCCGTCGTTGAAGCTGAAGGTTACTTGGGGTATGTAGATCCTGTCAGGGGCATCTGTGAAGTTGAAGCAGCCATTGAATCTAGATGCATTATCTGGAATAAGATACTCCTGAAACTCCTGCCGGAATATCGTAGTCAGCTTGGCGTGAACCTCAGGAGTGATGTAGGTGAACATTGTGCCAGAATCCACAAATGTTTCTTGCTCCTTCTGCACGGGGATACTCATCGCCGACGTATATGTCAGTTAAATCGACAAAATACAAAGACGTGTGGGTCCTATGCCTGAACATCTCGGTGAATGTAATGTCAGTGGAAGGCTCATCCATCCTACCAAAGGTGAGGAACCCTGTATTGTTATTGTTTGTTGATGGGATGCAGTAGGAAAAGCCATTTTGCAGGGTGGGATAGATTTGCTGTGCTAGGGACGTTGTTCCACGTCCTAGCCCAATCAACCCATCTGCCCCACCAGATTGGCCCTCAGGATCACTACTAGCACATCCAAAGATAAAATTGTTGACTGACACACTAGGAGTCAGGGTTAGTGTGTCAGTAAGGATGGTACCCTGCCTGTTTGATGAGTCCATGTACCTTGTGGACAAAGAGCAGTAATAGTCGGCGTTGCTTATGCAGTACCCCCCAGCCTCGTAGCATGTAGGTGATCTGCAGGTTATGAGCTTGGAGCTCTTGGAATCAGACGGGGCATAGCGTACTCCTTCGTCGATCTCTGCAGAATTATTGTCCTTCCAATTACAACGGATCCAGCTGAAGTCGCTGGCCGTGTCGAACATCACCTTCTGATGTCTGATTGGGTCTCCAAACGCAAGGACGGTGGTGAACTGATCTTGATCCCAGGTGCGGTCGTCAGCACTGATACTCACTACTGCCGATGTAGAGAGCGGGGTCGTTCCGAAAAGACGATATATTCGGGCAAGATCATGGGAAATGAGGTCCTGTGGCATCGCTTGCTTCGGTGGCTTGCCCAGCCGAATAAGTTGGACCTTTCTGCCAGATGAAAATGAACCTGCAGAGAATGCAATATCATCAACTCTCTGCCTTACGTTTTTTCTACAAAAGCAATTCACAGAACCATATTCTTTTTTATCTGAAAATAGCAGGTACCTGCTCCTGGTGGCGAAGGTTTCTCACCCTCGTCCTCATCGACAAACTTGAGTATGGGATGTGCCTGTGATGCCAAAACGACCAGCAGCAGCACTGAAATTGTAGTCCATATGAAATTCATATTTCTATATCCAAAACAGAACGATATTTACTGGGGTTGCAGAGGTATGGTCTTCTCTTTATACTAGCAAGCGAGCAAAATACATGTGTTAGAATGTACGGTCTTCACTACTTAAATTGTTATAGACAATGTGATGATCTTTACATGATCTGCATAACTTCATTTCCTGCTGTTAGTTGCATGACTACTCCAGACATCTTTGCATGATGAATATTTATTCATGCTTCCCACATGAACATGCATGTACCTTGTTCTGGTCTGGCCGTTAAGTATTTTCCTGAAAAATATGCGTTGAGAATTTCTGGTAGCTGTTGGACAGAGCGCATGGCTCCTATTTTTTGAAAAATAGAACTATGGGTCCCCTAGTCACCGCAAGCCAATCAGGCAGCATGAAACGGGAATCCTTGGTTGGACGTGCTTGGCTGTGTGGTTTAGGTTAGTCTTATGTTAAGTGTGTTGGTCCTAATTTACCTGTGGTATATGGACCATAGAGGCGATGTTCTATGAAGAATAATCCTCCTGGCTCTATCCTCATATTGGCGACTTTGCAGTGGCTGATAAGTTCCCATAAAATTTTCTCTAAATCTTGCTTGCCAATAAAGACGATGTTTCGGAAGAAAAAGAAGTTCGTCTGCTGATGTGCAGGAAATGCATTTTATACAATGTAGGGAAAAATCGTACACAATTTTCATGAGATGTAGGCAAGACCTGCCTAAGGGGAGCAGCAATGGCTGCCCGTGTTGATGCAAATTTGCGATTTGCAACGCTTGTCAATGAGTCTGATTTGTACTCGTATTTTCTTGGAGAATCCCATGAACTACTTTTTTGTGCAATGTAGGGCTTTTATGTGGAAATGATATGAGCTAATTTGGGAGTAAACAAAGTAGAAACAGCAGCTGAATTCAGATTACCATAAGTTGTTTCCTCAATATTTTCTCAAATGAAGAGGTCACCAATCTGAATGAGCTCATATTACGAGGAGCTAATTTCTCAACATGCACTTATCTCGTAGCCTCTTAGTAGTACCTCGCTAGCGATGAGCAAATGAGAGCTTTGTATACTTGGATTTGTCTTACTCGCAGCTGATGCCGCAACACTGAAGACTAGCAGTCCCTCCAAAGTAAGCAGACATTTTGCCGTCCATGGGCTCAAATGTCTGCACCTTGTAGCAATCAGAGCTAAGGTTGGAATGTAGATCCTGCGGCCTATGCCACTTTTCGCTGATGTCCATCACCTCCAAGCCATGGATATAGGCACTCTGGCCCCAACCATCCGACGGAGGACGGCCGCTCCCCATTTCAGTCGTCGTATACCTGTTACCTATGTTCTTGTTGCAGAGCTGGCCACCCCACAATGCTGCCATACCACTCCCAAACTGCGGAAACTGTTCTGGTGACCAGTACCCCAGCAATTTCTCCCCATACATCACGCACCATCTCCCGGTCGTGTCATCCTGCTAGCTAGCTTATGTTAGTTAATTATATGGGCAGATATAGCGAAACAAAAAATGAGAAAAAATATATCAACTCTTAACATACGGACTCTCACAAAACTAAACCTTCAAGAATACCTTTCTTTATCCACATGGATAGTTTGAAAACTCGGAAATAGAAAGATGTAAGATTCCAATGCATTTTCCTTTTAGAGATGGGCCATATTTTTTCAATACTACGGTTTCTGAATCCTAATTAGTGATTACTCATATTAAACCTTCGACATGGTGCCAGTCACTAAAAAAATCTTATAAAATAGTAGATTGACTCATTTGTGAAATTCATATTGATTATGCAGATCGAACTATCATTCTTGCAAAGAGCACTTGAGTAAACGAGGACTTTAGACATAGAAATGGAGGGTCTCACTTAAGGTTAATTGTAAAAGAGCTATTTTCATTACAAAAATAAACTGAGTTTCCATAAAACTAGACATAATTTTGTAAATGTATATACTCACTATATCTAAAATAGCTACTCATTAGGTCCAACTGGGGTGGTTTATTTCACAAGGTCTCCAATATACAAACTACTTAATGCACTCTGCTTGAACTTTATTACCTTGTATAGTGTGAGTGAAATCTCATACTGCGCGCCACCAAATTGTGATAAAGGAGTTAAGGCCGCACCAAATGCGTACTCATTCGATATTTGGACAAACCCATTGCATTGTAGGTTGAAGCAATCAATGTCATGAGATGGGTCCTGAACAATGAGTTCCATAGGAGTAGTTAATTAGTGTTCAGTTGTATCTTTCTTGTGTTTGATACTCAGAGAGTGGATTTGGTGTTCAGGGGGGTACGTGCGCATGCGTCCATCACCGTTGGATCTAGTCTACCACCGTTGGATTTTGCTTTTGACTAACGGCCACTACACAGCTGCCGTTTGTGATGTTTGTGTTGTCGCTAGCAACCCACTGCGGAATCTTTCTATCCACTCATTCTCTCTCTCAAATTTTCACGGAAAGCAGAGTCAATCCACGACCAGAGTGACGAGAGGCGTCTGTAGCAACCGTAGTAGCATTCTACCAGGCTGCTGCCGCCGGCGAGGGAGTAGGCAGTTGCTTCTTCTTCCGCTCGTCGCCGCTGCAGAACCGCGCGAGGTCGAGGCCGAAGAAGCACCGTTCCGCTGCTTGGACCGCATCCAGGACCTCCATCTTCCCACCGAACGCAAAGTCACCGCCGTCCTACAGATCACATGGATCGAATCGGGACGTGGGGCGCTCGAGTAGGGGTGCCTCCATCGCCAGCGCTCGGGATCTGCCGGAGGATGGGAAGGTAGACCCGTAGATGGCGCTATCGGAGAGGGGATTAAAATCGGGCCGGCCAGCGCGACGGTGCCGGCCAGGAGCGGGAAGAGCACCGGGTAGAGCGCGTTGTCGAGGGTGCCGGACGCCCACTTGGTGAAGCCGACGAGGAAGGGCGCCGTGGGGCCGAAAACGGCGGAGACCCACACGACGTAGCAGGCGTTGGTGGGGAACGCTGAGGCGAGCTCGGCGGTGATGAGCGCCTCGGGCAGGGACCAGAGGACCGGGAGGATGAGGAAGCCGAGGAGGAGCAGCAGCGTGCCGCCGCCGGCGCGGAACGAGTCCTCGATGCCGAACGGGCCGCCCAAGACGTCGTAGAAGATGAGCGCGATAAGGGGGAGGACCGTCAGGGGGCGCCGCCGTGGCGGGGATTCGCCCTCGATCCCTCCGCCGCCGCCGGTCATCGGGTCAACGGCCGGGCGCCGCCGCCCGCCCGCGGGCTGAGGACACCTCCTCCCAATTTCTTTGCTAGGATGTGCAGGGGAATCCCATGTGTAGGACGGTGGTGAGGATAGACATCAAGGAAATGAACGTGGGGTGGTGCTTTCCTTTTTTTAATAAACTATTAACCTCACGGGGCAGACTAACGTCGTTAGACACGTGTCACTTCGCGAACGCGTGCTCACGTACCCATGTGATTACCGAGCTTCATTCGTTGATACTCATGCCCGTAAAAAAAATTAAAGACCATAACAGTGTATGCATCATATGGGCACCCATACTACTAGTATACATTTTTCTTGTATTTCTAAAAGGCCAACTGTATGTTTTCAAAAGAATGGAGAAAAGATAATGCTGGAGAAATATATGTACATGGCAGATTTGGACATACATGATAACAAGTTATCAATATACGTGGCAGATTTGGACATACAGTGAAACAAGTTATCAATGTGTCAAAGCTGTTACATTAAGCTTTCTTTTAACACCAAAGGGTTAAAAACAGAAAGGAACAATACACTGTACTCCCTTTATACTGAATATTAAAGAGGGTTAGCTTCATTGCAGTACATGGGTGCAAGACTTTCCTCTGGTCATTGCATCATGTCAAAAGACCCAAAATAATAATTAAAAAATATGACAAATTTATAGTTCTGCTTAGACATCAATTTTTGGTTTTCCATAAAAACTATGAATTTATAAATAAATAAATTTTGCATATATTTAAGTGTGTAGTAATGTAGTGTGTGCTTTGAGAAAAATGATGGAGAAGAGAACTGAGGACATACCACAGTGCGAATAAATAATCTCGTTTCACCACCATCATCGTATAAAGTTGGACTTACCTGAAGAAATAAATAACACATAGTTTTTCATCCTTTTCACTTTTCAAGCAAATTTGCATAATAGTAATATAACAAAAGAACATGATTCCACGAATATTGGAGGAAGCTTACCATCCAACCATACTGAATGTATGACCCATTTTCGTTATAGATATTAATTGCACTGATGCTCCACTCATTCGGCTCAACATCTACTGACCAGACATTTATGTCGGCCCTTGCTCCATATATATTTCCGTATGTTTCAAGTCCAGCAAACTAGTAGTAAAACATAGAACCTAATCAACATGTAACGTTATCCGAGAGGGCAGATAGTAGTACTGACTACTGAGAGTACACTCACCTCAGTTTTGCATGGGGTGAGCTGTTCCTGTTCCAGCTCGACCTGAGCTTTCCCTGTCATCATTCTAACAGGTATTGTGCCGCTCGGACAATTCCCACTCTTTTGCCAAATTTGATGGACCACCACGCTTGTGGTTGCATTGGTTTTCCTGATTTTATTAAACTTATGTTGTTGCATCTGCTACAAGACAGAAGCACATATTTAGGTTACCTTGAGTGATAGAGGTCATAAGGACATGTAAGAAAATGTTGTTTCTTGACAACAAAAAATGGGAATTTTATTTTAATACTGTAAATTTTTGTAATTCAAATAGAGAAGATCTTAAGAGTACCGTGCCATTTATTATACGTACAATTGCAGAATTGGACATTTCAGTGATAATACTTGTGTTTAGGTGAAAACATAAATGAAAACCAGAAGAGTTACCTCAAATATTGTGTAGTTTTTCACAAGCACATGCTCAAAAGATGGTTGTTTGAAGATATCAACACACTCGATTATATCACCATCTTCACTCTATAAATATAATAGGACAATATGCATTAATTGCTAAGGAAACATAATAAAATAGGGTGAAGTTAGAAGTGTTAATATAAGCTGGTCAACACACACCTTTATAAACTTGGTTATTGCCTGTGTTGTTTCATTGGTGCTGAATAATAAAAACAAAAACATCCAGATAATCATGCCTAAAATCCTTGAGTATTGCTTCATCTCTCTCACCTGCAAGATTATGAATTACTCAACCCTAGAGATCAATAAAATTATATCGGACTCCCAAAAGCTTACAATGACAATAAAAATAAATGAAATGAATTAATTTGTTAAGGTAGACCAAGCAGAAAACTATTTAATGGCATGAAGAAATGAAGCTAAATTACCACTAGCATGAGGTATAACATGGCAATAGTGAAAGTGCATGTCATGGCAGAATGTGCTCAAAACTATGAATAATGCAACTTGAACCAATTTAATAGGAATATGAATGTTTTAAGATATATCAGTTTGATGATTTCCGTAGAGAGATAAATAACTAAATATGGTTGTCATTTAATTTCAAGACCATAAGCTGGCTTTCAAATGATTCATAATTACTGGAGCTCATAAGAATTCAAAGAGTTTATACTTCTACTAAAACAATTTCTGAATTTCTTCTACTTGTTTTTTGAATTATTCTGCTGGAACAATTTCTACACTCAGTAAGTTGTACTATTTACAATAAAGGCCAGTTAAACAAGCCACATCCATTTTTCGGACTCATTAGCTTAAGCAAATTCCAGTATATTCACTAATTTCTGTACCAATTCTCTAAATGAGAGGCGGGGCTCGCTTTGAACTCATTGGAGCTACTGAATAGAGCAACAGAACAATTTTTAATCAAGTGACTCAGTATTGCTCAGCAGCTGTTAAGTTTCACCATTAGCTTACTACTAGTGCAACTACAGGTATGCCAATGAGATGAATATCCACCGATATTTTAGGCAGTTAATCAACTTTCCTGATATTATGTTTAGCTGTTAACTAATCAACGTACTGTGTATATGGCCAGAATCCAAAAACTAGAAGTTTAGAATGGACTACTCGGAAACTAATATACGAGTTCCTGAATATTCAAAATTGTCTCAACATCAACTAAAAAATTGTGCTCAGGTACAACGGTGGCAGGGCAAAGAGAGACACACACACCAGCTTGAACAACCCACGGCAGCAGCAACGGACTTCACGGTGATGCAGATTCCGACTACAGACAGAAGTTGAACAAAGGAAGGTACACAAGCATTAGGATTGTTGTAGAATAGGAGGTCAAGACTCGACCAAGGGCTCACCAGCTTTGACGTATGAACCTCCCAGATCCTTCAACAGTGGAAGACAAGTTTGACTTTATGGAAGAAGATAGGGAGCTTTACTCGCCTCAGGAGGTTCAGGCATCATCTAACTTGAGCCGAGGCATCATGTTATTTGAGCCGAAGGGGAGGCACAGTTATCGGATGAAGCATGCCTTTAGGACATGCATATACAATGCAATGCATGGTGCTTATGCACGAGGGTTAAATGAGAATAGTCATATGATTGTTATAAATATATTTGCAAATTCATCTTCTGCCTTTTTAAGCTCTAGGAACTGCAAAATGTGAATTCTTGGACACTTGACTCCTTAATATCAGCTTGTTTTGCATGCATTTCGTATGTTTGACTACCCTGGGCGTTATAAAACCACCTCTTATTACTTGGCTGTCCCCAACTCTCGATGTTTAGTAAATCAACACTCTGTTTCCAGAACAGCCGCAGCCATTAGCGATGCAGCTACATCACCACCTCTTTCTCCTCCTCCTCCTCCTTGTGCTAGTGCCACAGCTCGTCACAGCGCAGGCTCAGGCGCAGCAGCCAGGAGTCGGAGTAGGAGTAGCCACCCAGCCAGGGGCATGTGTCCCTATCGTATACGGTGCGCCCTGTCTAGGTAATAATACTCTGGCCAAACTAGTTTGGCATGCATGGCCACATATCTCGGTCGGCCATATGGTGATGATTTGATGCTTTACTTCTTTTCTAACAACATTGCAGTTGGCACCAACGGGGTCACCATGCCACCAGCTCCTCGTCTCGGCCGCCCGGAGCACGGGCTTCCGACCACCCCGACGCCGCTCGACCATGATCCGCTGCCACCTCCTTCGCCTCCACCTCCTCCTCCTCCTCCGCCGACGCCGTCATCCGCAGCAGCCAGCCGTTCATCACTGCTAATTGGCACAATCCTGCTTCTGCCGGCTCAAATCCTCCTTGTCGTCGTCTGACCCTCTCCGATCTCCTGAGCTCGGAAGAAATATACCTACTCTAGCGATAGCTTGGTAGCTAGACCTCGAAATAATGTGTGTCCCGCTTCCCGTTTGATCGTGATGTTGTCTCTACTGGCATTGCTAGCGCACTCAGCTGGTCCTACTAGTACCTCCGTGCCTATCGCTCCAAGGCATCTTCAAAAGCTGACGTCTCACGGTACAAGTTACAACTGATTTCAATTGTGCAGATGCTTTTAGACCAAGCACGCATGTCCTTCTACACGGGAAAAGTACTACTCCGATAGAACACTATGATCATAGCGCGCGTTTGCCAATCTGGTGGATACTTTTGACCCTGTGGGATTTTTGACAACCTTCGGTCCATAATTCATGAGGTGGTTTTAGTTCAAATTAAGGAACGGATAGACTAGTACATTACACAAGATATTAGCCGACAATTTATTTCTCAAATCTCTGTCCACCTAGAATTTGACTACATTGGGACGGAGGAACTACATCAAAGTGGGATATTAATTTTCTATGGATATTCAATAAATGTGATTTCATTAGGGTTGTAAATAATAGTCTGCTCGTACAAAATAAATGCTTGAACTCATCACTTTGTCATGTTGAGATGGTACAGACAGGTCACACCAAACATTTTTTGCGGTTACACAACCAGAAGCGGCCACTCTTCCACCCGACCAGTCGACACCGCCACAGGTACCCCTACCCTCCGCCGGACGCGACTGATCTCGGTGTCCATGGTGGTTGCGCCTACTTCGTCCACCACAGAAATAAGGCGCCCCCTTGGGAGAAGTACGGCGTGTTCAGGTACAATCTAGTCAATAACAATGCAAAGTTCAAGAAAAACCGCTACAACAAGGTGCATTTCATTGAACGCCTACCTCAAAGATGGGATTTCAGGTGAACAATTGTAGACTATCCCAAAATTATATATTTCTATAATAGAAAAAGGAATGATTAGTTTTATAACCGATCAAGATATTAATCACCTAAACTATGTATAAGCATCTCAAGTTATCAACATGATGAAATGCCAATTAATTACAGGAAATCACTAAGGGGCGTTGGAGGCTCATGACCTGAAGCAGCATCAACAGATCAATTTAGCTCAGGTTAGCTCAGCGGCTAATACAAATAATACCAAACCAAAGAAAAAAAATCCACAATCTTTACGAACGGAGAAGATATAAGCTCAATACCAATGATCATTTATGTATGTCTACGTTCCTGTATAAAGTAGAGTCTGTGTAATACCAGAATTTATGTGCATATTTGGAAAGAATCTGTATACCTTGCTTATATAGGCCATAGATAGATATCAGCCGCTGACTTTCCCACTTTTCTTCGATCAATGGAGGAACCGAATTGTATAATAATTATATATGGGCCGATGCAAGTTGGCCAACTGATCTGTTTCCGACGATGATACAATCTCCGAACGTCCTATATATATGTTGCTCCGCGCGCGCGCACGCCCCGCCAGCTGCAAACCCTGGCATAAACGACAGCCGCGCGCCATTGCCACCACCGACTTGAACTCCGGCGAACCGATCGAGCCGGCCGCCGTGTCTTGCAAAAGGAAAAGACTCGGAACGCCATACGCAAGGACATCGATCGGTCAGCAAGGACGACGTGAGTGTGAGTTGCTCTCGATCGATCCTCTACAACCAATACAAGATGCACACACTGCCGTGACGGCGCATGAGATCTATCAAATCGTAGGACATGGACGACGGTACAACGGCAGCAGCAGCAGCAGCTCCCGAGAGGACGGCGAGGCACGTGCCGCACGACCTTCTGAGGGAGATCCTGATCCGGCTGCCCGTCAGGTCGCTTCTACGGTTCACCGGCGTGTGCAAGGCCTGGAGAAGCACCATCTCCAACGACCCGTCCTTCAGCCGCGCGCGCACAGCTCCGCCACAACAAGGACGATCCCTTCCTGCTCATCGCCCCGCAGCGCGGAGCCTACACGAGACAAGACAGGGTCACCGTCGCCACAACCGGCCTCTACAGGTGGCGGGAGAGCCATGGGGATGCTGTGCTTGTGCATCCCATGGACTCGCTCCGTTACGAGTTCGTACAACCTTTGGCACACTGCGATGGGCTGGTGCTGGTGGGCACCACGTCTGCAGTCCGCGTCCTCAACCCGGCCACGGGAAGTGTCCTTAAGCTGCCTCAGACCCTTGGCGGTCCTGCAGCTTCGTGCTACACCTATCAGGCATTTGGTCTCGGGCGTGACCCTCGAACCGAGGCTTACAAGGTAGCCCGGCTCTACGAACCATCCTTTGTGGAACCTAACAAACCCCTACACGGCTACACATGGAGATGGAGGTCTTCACCATTGGAGTCGATCAACACTGGCACGAGACGGAGCGACCGCCATACCGCATCACGAGGCGACAGACAGCCACCTTCTTCAAAGGGTCCCTGCTCAGGTTTAGCTTGGAAGACAAGCATTTAGCACCATTGGTTGATCGACATGAAAAAATCATTCATGTCGATCGACTCTCTCGCAGCTACATTAAGTTGATTTTTTAGTTGGAAAAAGGAACATGGTTTCATGTCGATCATTTCTATTTGATCTACCTGCGAGAGAGTCGATCGACATGAATTGATCTACATGAAATTCCAGCGCTTGACATATTGGAAATCACACCTAAATTCTGCTGAAACTCGAAGTTACATACGCAAAAATTCTGCTGAAACTCGAAGTTATAAGCACCCTGATCCTAGCGTACGAAACAGGGCTTGACTGTATCCCGCTCAGTCATGCTCAAGCAGCAAGCTGAGGCATTGCTTTTGTTTTTCTTGCACATGTTTCTTTTTCGTTTCTCTCTTGTTTGTAGTACTCGTGGCTTGGCCTGTGTATAGGCTGCTGGAATCTTAACCTTTCCAGAATTGCATCTGAACCTTTCCAGAATTGCATTTTTTGGGCACTTGTTCTGTACAGACACAACTGATATGCTGCACAAGATCAGGGTTGACTTCCTACCAATAAACCTAACAATAGATCTAAACAAACCAAAATAATCAACATCCAACAAGACTTGTACGGATGTCAATCAATTTTCAAGGCTGAGCTAACATGGCTTAGCATCATAGCGATGAGAAGGAAATATGCCCTCTACCCAGCCAAGAGATTGTTTCGCAGCTCTATTTTTTTCTCTGAAATCCAGACACACAACAAGGATCCCTTGTATAGAGTTGCAGACTTGACATACCATGTTATCGCATCAAAACCTACAAATCAATCTCTGACAAGGGAAGATATGCATTGCAACTTCGCGGGCCTTTTCAAAACATGTCGTATAACAGGTTAGTTATACCAGATACTACAAACGAAATTTCTCCAATTAGTTAGTTATATGCTGACAGTAAATCAATTGTTTAGGAGAATGGTTCTCCCCTCATAACACAGAGCCGCTTATGGCGCTTTACATGTTTTGCAGCCAGGTTTGCAACAATACCGGGGCAGGCCTGCTGTCCAGGTGAAGAGTCACACCATACTTTTCTTCATCATTACGGAGCGAACTACATCAGCGCAAAGGAGTTTCACCTCAGGCAGCTCCACAACACCTACAAATTTTATTCAGAAAACAACAATATTTTCATCACAACGCAACAACAAATTAAATTGCAGAAAGAATATGAATCCATAGTCGAAATAGAAAGGCTGGATCCAGAAAGAACAAAAAAAAATGATCTTCTTGGTTTGGTTCGCTACAACAGGTGGCCACACATAGCTAGTTGTGGTGAATAAATTTGGTTGCCACACATTTGGCAACTTTTGGTCAAATTACAATTAAATAGGTGTCACGTGTGGATTACGGAAGGAATCGAACATCTAGGAGAAGAAAGGTGGCAGTGGAGCGGACAGGGTTTGGAGTTCCATTTACATGTTCAAGTAAGTGAAACACCATTTAGCTAGTGTTCAGATGCACAGGAATGACAAACTAGCAATGGTGAAAGTTTCCATGGATCACAACTTAGCACCTTTTGATCCTTAGTTTAGACTCTTTTTTTTCTTAGTTTTTCCTTCCTTTTTCACATATGTAAAGGTTCTTTCTGTACCCATTCTTTCATTTAATTAAAATTTATACCATAGGGGTTTCCTATGGTTTCCTGGTAAAAAACAAATTTAACCGGTGGATGGTGGACACAGATAACAATACCTTGTACTAACAATTTGCCAAATTTACAAAGTTCCATGCTCCACATTCCATGTAAGCAAGGATGATCAACATATTTGGTCTGAACCATGTACATATCGGTAAACCTATATCCATCTTTTGCTAGATAGCAGTTACCACCGGTTACTTATTTTCCACAGCAGGTTAAAGCATCTACATGTTTCCATGTAAAAGATGCTACTATACACAGAAATTGCAGCAGTCTGATTCCCGAACGGGAGGTAAAACCAATAATATAGCGGCAACAGAACATCATTAATAGTTTTAAGGATAGTATCAGGCGAACCTTTTATATCGTTTCCTTGAACCGCATGGGCAAAGAGCATTCCTGCTTATTTGATCACTCTTTGCCAGGTTAGATCTGAAAACGTCCAACGGCGTCTTGTCCATATGCTTTTGAATCTACAAAGGCAACACAATTCATAGATTTGATTACCTCGTGCAAGGAAAAGGCAACACTTTTGTCATTTTTTAGAAGTCTAAGCCCATCATCATTCATAGAAGAAACAAGTATCGGATAGCAGCAACGAAATCTAAGGTTACTCCTTAAGTTAAGACTTGGATGATACGGAGAACATACACTGCGATTTTTATTAGTCATTGTTGAGGAAGTTAGAGCAAAGATACCACTTTAAATAAGAGAGAGACAGAGGCATGAAACATCATGGCTTGTTAAAAATGAGCAAAGGAAGCAAAAGCAGTTCCTATCTGGCAGTGGCAGTGAAGTAGTCTGGAATTACCTCACTCTGCGACCTTGGAATGGGCTTCCCTTCCTCTTTGAACTTCAACGCAACCTTGTGCGCCTCTCTCGCCCACGTGTACTTGGCCAGTGCGTTCTCCACGTCGGCGACGCTGCACTTGCAGTGCTCGCTGGCACTAATTTTGTCGCTGGTTTTCAGCTTCTACAAAGAAGCAGCCGCACACACACACAAACACACAGAGCACCACCCGATTAACCACCACCGTCAAAGCAGCAAGGCGATGTCTGAACCGATCGTGGTGTCGTGTTACCTCGCCGGTTGGGTCGATGGCGCCGAGGTAACGGAGCACGGCGGAGTGCCTCTCGTGGGCGGCGGCGGCGGCGGCGGCCTCGTGGGAGTTCTTGAAGGTCGCTGCGAAGGAGTCCTTCCGCATCCTGCCCATCGCATCCGCGTACTCTGCGAATCCCGGAGGCCCCGAATCAGACACCTAGGAAAGTAGGAAACGAAGGGAGCCGGAGCGCTTACTGAGGAGCGTGAAGGAGCTCAAGGATTCGTCATGGCCGGTGATGGTGGTCTTGATCTTGTCGGTGACGGTGGTCTTGATCTTGTCGAACCAGCCGAGGGATGCAAGATGCGGGGTCGAGGAGATGCCCCGGGAAGAAGTTAGGAGGTGGAGGGCGCGGCGTGACGCCATTGCCATGGGTAGGAAGTAGCAGGGGCGGGTTACGGTGAGCCGGCGGCGGCGGCGGCAATGGGTTCGCCGAGGAAGAAATGTGGGAATGGAAGATGGGCTATGTTTCCATGGGAGAAACAAGATTGGTGAGAAGCCCGCACCTGCACACTTTGGCAGGCCATGATTCCAGCTCGGCCAGGCCCATCACCGTGGGTGGCATACTTCCGGTTTTTGTTTTTAGGGTTAGGGTTTTTTCGGTTTTCTGTTGTTTTTTTTTTTCATTTCCTCCCAGTTCTGCTGGTTTTTTCATTTTTGCAAGTTACTTTTTTGAACATTTTAATTTTTTACTCACTTTGATCATATTACTTGACACTAATATTGATGTATCTAGATATATTTTAATTGTAGATACATCTATTTTAGTAGCAAGTAATATGGATCAGAGTGAGTAACATTTTTAAATTTTGCATTTTTATTTATTTTTTAGATTTGATTTTTTAAGCTTTTTCAAAATTTGATTTTTTTAGTTTTGAACAATTTTCAAGTTTGAGCATTTTTTAGATTTAAGATTCTTTTATAATTTTAATTATTATAAAATTTTGAACCCCTTTTGAATTTGAAAATTTTGTAATTTTGAACTTTTTGTTAAAAAACCTAAAGTTCTCCAAATGTGCTGTTTTTCAGAGAATAAAATTTAAAAATAGAAAAAAAAACTAGAGAGATGATAGTTACCTAGGCCGGCCCAAGACGCGGGCGGAGCATTGGTTAGCTTCAGCGTCGAGCAATATATAGGAGACCCCCTATTCCCCGACGGATCCTATACACCGACCCCTACCTGGTGGTGCCAAACACCCCTCACATGGGCAGTGCCTAATTCACATTTTTAGGAATTTTGCTCTTTTCATTTTCTCTTTTCTTCATTTTCTGTTTGTTTCCTTTTTTCTTCTTATGTTTCAGATTCGAAACTTATTATGATGCAAAAAATATTTATATTAAAATAGAAAATGTTTAGATTCAAAAACTATTTAAAATACAAAAAATTGTTGAAATTCGAAACAAATCCAAAATATTTAAATTCGAAAAATCTTTAGATTCGGAACTTTATTAAAATTTTGAGAAAAGTTTAATTCATATCTGAAACATATTCAAATTTAAAGTGTATTTAGACCTAACAAATGATTACATTTTGAAAATATTACTGTAGCCCCCAATCGGTGAGTCTGATTCAATAATTTTTTGGATTAGTAAAACAAAACAGAAAAATTAATTTTTCCTAGATATGTATGTATGTATGAATTCAGAGGGGGTATTACATTAGCAGAATATATTCATTCTGTCCACTAGTGCCTCCACGTGCACGGGGTAACCAAATTCCTCTGCATTCCAGCATGACGCTTTCCATGAGCTTTTCCAAAATTAGCCAGCAAATACGTAGGAGATAGAAATTTGCCAAAAATTAGAAAGATTGAGAATAGTAGAGTAGTTTGGATGAGCTTCACCACAAATTGATGAGCCTCATAAGTGAAATGTACTGATACTACCACACACAAAAAAAGAGTTTTTTGGCCCTTAAATTTGTCTAGATACCAAGGTATGTAGGCACGTTTTGTTATAGATACTTTAGTGTGGAATGCAAATAAGAAGTTGAGCACTTGTTTTTTTAATGGATGGTGTACTAAAAGGCCTACTCATATCATAACCTTTTTTCTAAAAATCTAACTAAACTTGTAGAAATATTGGGTTTGAAAAATTGCAGACGTTAATCCTAGAACACAAAGAATATCCTATACCCCCTTGTGAAAAGGTGATGAGGCAGGTATATTCCATAGGACCGGACTTTACCCTTTGTAAAAGAAATATATTCTCGAGCCCAAAGGAAGTATATTTTGCAGCTGTATTATCTAGCCTTTATTTGAAACAAGCAGAAGCATATTTTGCAGCTGTAGGAAAACACAAGATGTGTGTATGCAACCTCATAAGAAGGCTAATTATAACAGTGATGGCCATTATTTTAATTAATGGAAAAAATTATATAAACTTCATATCTATGATGTTGAGTCGAGGGAAAAAAAATATACTCCCTCCGTCACGAATTACATGTCGCAGCGCTAGTGTAAATGAACTTTTGCATTTCCACCCTTTGTATTTCGAAATCAGCACCGACCAATCCCCAATCTAAGCAGGCAACTTCGCGGGCGCCGGCGGACTCGCGCGCTCGGGATCAGAGCTTCCGGCCGGAGACTCACGCGCCCCTCGCGATCGACCGCCGCCGGAATCGCGCCCCTCGCGGTCGACCGCCGCCGGAATCGCGCGTCTCGCGCACGCGGGCGGACGGAGTCTCGCGCACGCGGGCGGACGGCCTCCGCGCCGGCGATCTCTCGCGCCGCGGGCCAACAGCGGCCTCCCGCGCTCTGCCGGCGCCTGGAGCCGCTTCTCTTCGCCGCTGCTGGAGCTCCCCTCTCGCCGGCGATGGAGCTCGAGGAGGATGGACCCGAAGCTGCTGGAGCTCCTCTCTCGCCGGCGATGGAGCTCGAGGAGGATGGACCCGAAGCTGCTGGAGCTCCTCTCTCGCTGGCGATGGAGCTCGAGGAGGATGGACCCGAAGCTGCTGGAGCCGCCTCTCGCCGCCGCTGCTGTAACATGTTGTCCGCCGGTGCTGGAGGTCCCCTCTCTCCGCCGCTGGAGCTCGAGGAGCTCGAGGAGGCAGGCGGCGGTGTTGGGGGACTGGTTCAAGTCCACGATCTTGCCGTCTTGGCCGTCGAAGACCTGCAAGTTGCCGTCATCAATGGAGAGCCAATGCAGGTACCCATTCTGGCATATCATCCATGGAGAGCCCGACCTGCAGATGTGCCATTGTACAAATTCAATTTCTTTGGAATTCCCAAATGCATAGGTTCAAATTCAGTTTCATTGGAATTTCCAAATGTATAGGTTCAAATTCAGTTTCAATGGAATTTCTAAATGTATGGGTTCAACTTCAGTTTCGTTTGAATGTACAGCAAAAATACAGAGATGTTTATACAAATTATACATTTGAATGTATAGTAAAAATACAGATGCTAGTTAATGTTTCTGCTTGTCATGCATATGTTGCAGTAAAACTTCTGCTGGTCCTTTACTAAAAAGATTAGCCATATTCAGGAAAATCTGCAATGATAGTTGTATGCAAAATTTAACATTTCAGTTTCAGTTTCATACTCCCAGTTTTTTACTGAACATTGATTAACTGGAGTTTCAGTTTCAGAATGGAACTAACTTGCAGTTTAGAAATGCAACAAGAGTTTAACAAATAGAGTGCTCCAGCATGCATTTGTAAATAACTGAATATTCAGCAAAGATGCAGCAGGGGATAAAAACAAGGGTATCTGAGCGCATGATCCGCTGACCTGCGCGGGGGATATCCCGTACGCGTTCATGCTGCAGTCGATGTAGTAGCAGCTCACCAGCAAGTCCTCACCCTGCATCAAACATTTTCCACCCAGTCAGGCAGTCAACCAGCAGAGCGAGTGACCAGGCGCTGACACGAACCTCACACGCAGTCAGTGAAACCCTTGAGAAAACACTGGCAGTATCACGGCTCAGACCAAACAACAGTAACAGAAATCGAGCAAGAACGCTCATACATCGACACATGATCTAGAAAGCAAACAACAGTAACAGTTTTTAACTGAACATTGATTAACTAGAGTTTCAGTTTTAGAATGGAACTAACTTGCAGTTTAGAAATGCAACAAGAGTTTATCTAGATCAGTGCATGTACTCCACAAGGAGTAGCAACATATAGTGATTCAGTAGTCACAAGGTCATATCCACAAGGAAGAAAAACAAATAACTAGCAGTATGTTTTTCTAAAAAGAAAAAATACAAGAGCCTCAAATAACTAGTAGTATGTTTTTACAAATAAACTTTAGCTTCATGTATCTGTTTTGTTGTTGTATCTTTATAGCATGATTATTTTTGCAGAAAATGGACAAGAGAACAAGAGAAGTACTACTACCACAAGTCAACAAAAAAAGGAAAATAAACAACAAGATGAGACTCCAATATGATGATCCATTAGTGCTTTTAAATGAGTAAGTACCAATTAGTGCCTACTTTTGTCCTGAGCAATTCTATTCTTTATGTTTTAAAGATGTTGATGCTCATCATGTGAACTAAATTTAATCTTCTCTATGCACAGCTATATGAAAGAACAAATTGATGGCGGCGAACTATGGAAGCTTGTTTCCAAGAGGAAAAAGGTACCCCTTAGTGCAAAAGGTGTATGGAGATATAACAGAATGCGCCAGGAGGACATCTTCTCCAAACCTTTGATCCATATGAGACTTGGATTCCCTCGGATGACAATACATTGTGATAAGATGCTAGAGCAGGACAGAGGCAAGGATGCTATCATTGATCTCAATTTGAGCCCATCACATCAGATGCTAGAGCAACACAAAGTGAACAAAGTTGTCATTGATCTCAATTTGAGCCCATCACATCAGATGCAAGTGCACGAGAGAGGCAAGAATGTTGTCATTGATCTCAATTTGAGCCCGTCACAACAGATGCAAGTGCATGACAGAGGCAAGGGTGATATCATGATGCTGGAGAAGGACAGAGGCAAGGGTGATGACATGATGTTGGAGAAGGACAAAGGCAAGGGTGACGAGACGATGCTAGAGAAGGACAGAGGCAAGGGTGATGAGACGATGCTAGAGAAGGACAGAGGCAAGGGTGATGACATGATGTTGGAGAAGGACAAAGGCAAGGGTGATGAGACGATGCTAGAGAAGGACAGAGGCAAGGGTGATGAGACGATGCTAGAGAAGAACAGAGGCAAGGGTGATGAGACGATGCTAGAGAAGGACAGAGGCAAGGGTGATGAGACGATGCTGGAGCAGGACAGAGGCAAGGGTGATGAGACGATGCTAGAGAAGGACAGAGGCAAGGGTGATGAGACGATGCTAGAGAAGGACAGAGGCAAGGGTGATGAGACGATGCTAGAGAAGGACAGAGGCAGAGAATTGAGAGATGAGGAAAGATATGGTGTTTATTTTGCCTTAGAAGTAATTAGAAGAAGAGATGGAGGGTTTACGAAAGAGGATAAGAAACTCATAGCAGAAATGCTCAACACAAGTATACGAACAGTCGAAAGGGTGTGGAGATTAGGCAAGGATCAGAATGCAAAAGGGAAACAAAGAGTTGATGTTTCGAACCAAAAGAAGGGTCATGTTGGCCGTAAGAGAATAGATTTGGGCCTCTCGAGGGTACCGACAATCCCACTGAATAAAAGGAGGACGATCCGATCTTTAGCGAAGGCCCTAGGTGTTAACCGCACAACCTTACACCGAAGGTTTAAGTGGGGTGAGCTGAATCGACACACTAACACCCTGAAGCCGTTGCTGACAGAAGCAAACAAGGTCCAGAGAATGAAATTCTACCTCTCTATGCTCAATGAGAACTCTTTGTCATCTCCCGAGCCAACATTCAAGGTTATGGACGACATGGTCCACATAGATGAGAAATGGTTCATTCTGAGTAGGGTGAAGAACACATACTACCTTCTCCCCAAAGAACCTAAACCCTTGCGCACAGTGAAGAACAAGAACAACATCGCCAAAGTGATGTTCTTAACTGCAGTTGCTAGGCCGAGGTACGGTGAAGGTGACATAGTCATGTTTGATGGCAAGATTGGAACTTGGGCATTTGTAAAGGAAATTCCAGCTGCTAAAAAAAGTAAGAACAGAGAAAAGGGGACAATCGAGGTAAAACCCGTAAAAGTTACCCGAGATGTCATGAGGAACTATCTCTGCGAGCTAGTGATTCCTGCCATCCAGGACAAGTGGCCTGATGAGGATGTAGGAAGAACAATCTTCATCCAGCAGGACAATGCCAAACCTCATGTGCTCCCTAATGATGAGGGTTTCCGACAGGCCGTAGCACAGACTGATTTGGACATCAAGTTGTTGCAGCAACCTCCAAACAGTCCGGACCTAAATGCGCTAGATCTAGGCTTCTTTAGGGGTCTGGAGCCTCACACCGATACTAGAGCACCAAACAATATTCGAGAGTTGATAGAAGGTGTGGAGGAAGAATATAATAACTACGAGGTCAACAAACTCTCTCGAACCTTCGTGACACTCCAATCATGTATGATTGGGGTGATGGAAAAAGGAGGAGGGATAGACTACGATATCTCTCACATGAATAAGAACCGCCTCCAGGCAGAAGGTAGTCTAGGAATCCCTCTAACTATCTCGGCGGACCTACTTGTAAAAACTAAAGACCTTATCAAAGCAGCAGAGGTAAAGATTCAGATAGACTAATTTGAATTTCAAATCTAACTAGTGTTGCTCATACAATTTGTTTTTTGAAATTAATGCAGGTGCAAGCTAAGCAACAATCAGCACCCATTCCTAAAATTAAGCAGCGAAACTCCCATAAAAAGGAAAATAAGGAAGTTTCCATTTCATTGAGGAAACCCCATTTAGTGGTATGTAACATAGTACTCCTAGTGTAAAATGTTAGTGTTCATTCGTTATTACTTTGTAACACTCCTTTGTGCAGGGAGCTGGCCTTCGGAATATGGGCAACACGTGCTTTCTAAATGCAATTCTTCAATGCATGATTCATACTGTCCCACTATTTCAGAAAATTCGTTGCACTGACCACTCCAGTCCATGCTCATGTATGTATTGTTTCTCCTAATGGCATGATTTATCCTAATGGCTTTGCTTTGCATCATATGTTCTACTCTTACCATGTAGATGATGAAATTGGGTTCTGTTCTTTATGCGCCCTAAAAGCACAGATGGAAGAATCAATTCAAAGCCCTGGGTCTGTTTTAGTGCCAGCAAGGTTCAAAAATAATTTAAGCAGTATCCTTTCGATTGACTATATGTTTCCTCTGCTTTATTTAAGTTTGGTGAATTTTTTACATATTGTCAATTCCTTAACAAGATTTACAAGAATTATCTCCAGCTTTTATACCAGGACAACAAGAGGATGCACATGAGTTATTAAGTTGCTTGCTGGAAAATTTGCAAAAGTGTACCCTTGATCCCAAATCAATTGATGGGGAAAGTATTGTCGAGCAGGTGTTTGGAGGTCAACTGAAAAGCCTGGTATGTACTGTATTTCTTATTTCTTAGTTGTGTTCAAGGATTATTGGGAGTAATACAATTCTCTTCATATACTGTAGTTGACATGCCATGATTGCGGTCACTGCTCAGAGACATTTGAGCCCTTTCTTGATATCAGCTTGGAGATCGATCAGGTTGATGACCTTGTTGCTGCATTGGAGTCTTTTACTAAGGTGGAACAATTAGGTGATGCTGAGAACAAGCTAAAATGTGAAAGTTGTAATAGCCAAGTGTGTAAGGACAAACAGCTTGTGCTTGATACAACACCAGATGTGGTAGCATTTCAACTAAAGCGCTTCACAGTTACCCCTGATGGTAACATTGAGAAAATTGACAAACGTGTGGCATACCCATCACTACTTGATTTGCATCTATTCCACACTAACCCAGACAAAGAGGTGAGATACATGTGCACCATTCGATGTGCACCATTCTTGGTTTATCGATGAAGCATATTTTGATGTTTTTCTTGTATTTTAACATGCATCAGGGCCTAAAATATGATTTGTATGGTGTTGTTAAGCATTCTGGCTTGCCTAACTTTGGCCACTACATGTGCACCATTCGTTCTTCACCAACTAGTTGGCACTTGATGAATGACTCACTTGTAAGTGCTAGTACTTAATTGTTCTTTCTTTTTTCATGCCACGGATATTTTCACCTTATAACACATATTTTCACTTGCAGGTTGATTCAATTACTGAGACAAGTGCACTAAACCAAGAAGCATATCTGCTCTTCTATGTTAGGCAGGGCATGTTTCCATGGTTCTCAAGTTTTCTACAGGAAGCTAATAGTAGTGCCGATAGTGCTACCAAGAGGATGTACCCTGTTAATAATGACCATAATGTGTTTGCCTTTGACAGCTTAGGTAAGATTTACTTGCATATATAATCTGCTTGTAACCAAGAGGAGTACATTTGCAATAACTAATCAATACCTTTCTGCAGTGACTGAACATCAAACGAATATGAAGACGCCAAAGGCTGCATATTTGTCTACATCTTCCGAAAGCTCTTCCCTGGATCAGAATGCATCGCGGGTACCGAGGGGCATGACGTCTGTAAAAAGAAAATGTGGTCTGAAAAAATTAGATTCACCCAATGTGGTGCTTTGTTGAAAGACAACATACTCCATGGTTAGCACAGTAGCTACTTTGATTATGATCAGACAACATACATGGCTATTTATAGTACGGAGTAGCACAATGGGATCGAATATGATCTTTGATTATGATGTAATCTCAATTACAGTAGCACAACACAAAAGGCTCTTTGGTTTTTTCCCTAACTACTCCCTGGAGTAGCACATTGAAATGCCCTGGACAATGCTTAATGGATATGCTTTGTGGATATTAATCTTTCAGTAAATAAGAGCATCAGCTAGCTTCAAGATGCATGGCACAATATTGGGTACATGGGAATAAGCCAATAATCACCTAGCACTGACAGTAATGCAAGCAATTTGGAACACAATAATTTCAATCTAAATTTCCTGATCATAGCCTGGAAACCTACTGCCATTTCTTTAATCAGGGAAGCAAAACTGTAAAAGATTTTCTCCTAATAGCATTTTGGATACTCCTACTCTAGTGAATCTGATCCCTACTCTAGTGAAGCTGATTCCTGTTTTGTACCCAAGGTGGCCAATCTCTCCAATTTTAAGTTGAACCATCTCTTTCATCTTCATAAAGTTTCAGGCTTGCATATCCTTATGAAAGGAAACCACATGAATGACAACCATCTCCTTGTGAGAAAAGGGGCCTCACCTGCAGCATCTTCATGTGGATGTGCTCGACAGTAGCTCGGCGAGGCAGCAGCAGCTCCGGACAGTAGCTTGGGGAGGAGCTTGGGATGGCAATTCCTCTGCGTCTTGGCTGAATATGAAGTGCAGAGTACATTCAGATTATGAAGTGCAGAGTACATTCGGATTATGGAGTAGCATTCAGCTTGTACTCCGTACATGACATTCAGAGTTGCATGGAAGCAATGCTAGCGACTATTCAGAGTATGGCAGTCAGAGCGCACATTCAGGTTATTAAGCAATACATACTGTCGTTGACGAGTCGTGGAAGTGGAGCCTCGGCCTTCATACACGCGCGCCTGGACGATGCTGTCCGGGTCGGGGCAGCTGTCGTCGCAGCTTGGCCCTCTCGCCGCAGCACCACGGCTCCCTCTCCTCCGCGCCTCGGCCGAATCCAGCAAAGAAACCATTTTTACCACGACCTCGGCCGAATCCAGCAACAACACCGGATTGGAGCTCCGCGTTGCCGCCACGAGCAGCAACACAACGATTGGATCTCCGCCAACTCGAATCGAGCTTCGCCGCGCCGTCACCACCGCCACCGCGAGAGATCGATAGAAAAATCCCCAATTTAAGCACTAAATCAGTGGGTGCCGGGCCACGAGGGAAGGAGCGGCCGCCGGCGATGCGGGACAAGGAGAGTGGGGCGGAGGCAACGCCGCGACGCGGGGCGTGCGCGCAAGGAGGCGGCGTGGGGCAGAGGGGAAGCAGCGCCGGGAGGCGGTGGCCGTCGACGAGCGAGAGGAAGACAGCGTCGACGAGCGTGGGACGGTGGGAGGATGGATTGGTTTGTCGGGAATTCATCAGGGACGTTTTCGCGAAAATAACGGTCCGACAACTATTCCGTGACGGAGGGAGTAGTACTGTACTAGCAAAAGGGAATCGGAGTGTGAGTTTGACCTGGGAAAAGATTGGTAGGCCGCCCGATAGCGAGACCGCACTAGCAGGGAATCGCACATAAACAAAGTGTTTTTTTTAGTAAAAAAATAGAAAACAAAGTGTTGTTTTAGGCGGACGTGGCCGCGTGCCCGAATCTCGAGGAAATATCTCCAGTCCACATCACCCCCGGTTATGCCCAGGAAAGCGCGGTGGAATCACGATCGTGCCACGGGCACGGACGGCTGGATGTGGAAAAGCGTATCGAAAATATCCTGGTGAGCGGTCGGTCCACGTGGGCGTCCCGATCTGCGCTTTATTCCCTTTCCGCCCATTAAATTATCTCCCTCTGCTCTGCTCTGCTCCGCCCACCTCACCAAAAATATCTTTTCTTCCTCTTCTATCTCTCCCCGATCGATCCTCTCTCATCCACCCACCGCGGCCGGCCGCCGCTAGCGTCGCCGGGGTTTGCTAGGTACATGGTGCCTAGGTGGCGCGGCACGGGCTGCTGATCGGAGGATCGGTTCGGACCTGAGAAGGTCGCATCCATCTTTTTTTTCTTCTGGCTTTCTGATTGGGGATCCGTCCATGGGGTCGGAGGCGGGCGGGTACGATTTTGACTTCCTCGGCGGCGGCGGGGGCGGGGGCGACGAGTACGAGGGGCGGGTGGCGGAGTGGGAGGCGGGCCTGCCGGGGTGCGACGAGCTGACCCCGCTCTCGCAGCCGCTCGTCCCGCCGGGGCTCGCCGCCGCGTTCCGCATCCCGCCGGAGCCGGGCCGGACGCTCCTCGACGTGCACCGCGCGTCCTCCGCCACCGTCTCCCGCCTCCGCTCCTCCCCCGGCTCCGGCTCCTCCCCCTCCTCCGGCCCCAACGCCCACGCCACCGGCGGCGACGGATCATTCCCCTCCTTCTCCTCCAAGGGGGACGGCAACTCGGCGGAGTCGGCGGGGGAGAAGACCGCCGCGAAGCGGGCGCGCCTGGTGTGGACGCCGCAGCTGCACAAGCGGTTCGTGGACGTGGTGGCGCACCTGGGCATCAAGCACGCCGTACCCAAGTCCATCATGCAGCTCATGAACGTCGACGGCCTCAGCCGCGAGAACGTCGCCAGCCACCTGCAGAAGTACCGACTCTACGTCGCCAGGATGCAGGGCAGCGCGTCCAGCGACCGCCCCTCGCCCTCCGACGACCACATCTTCGCATCCACCCCGGTTCCCCGCGAGCCCGTGCCCGCCGCGCCCATGCCCCCGGCCGTGTACCACCACCCAGCGCCCATGACCATGGGCGGCATCACCGGCGGCGGCCACAGTGGATACTACCAGCACCAGCAGCACGCCGTCTACAACGGATACGGCGGCGGCGGCGGACACTCCTACCCGCACTACCACCACGGCGACCGGTAACGGCAGTCGTCAGATTCCTTCAGTCTACAACAGATGCTCTGTACCTCCTGCTGTAATTGTAACCTGTATAATCGATCCCTCAGTAAATCAGTCGGTCTAGTGGAGTAGCTGTGTGCGTGTCGATGAGATCGAATTGCTACAAATATTGGCCATGCATGCATGCTAGTAGTATAATTTGTCACCCACAAGTCCAAGATTATTAACCTGGGGAGCTCAAGATGGAGAAGCTAGCTCCCCACTAGGGACTAGGGAGGGATATATAAGAAGAGAGTCTGTAACTCACTCTGGGTTACCTATACTGCTGTAATAACTGCATACATCGCGCTGCCCCCATTTGGGCTAATCAACAAGGAACTAGTAAGTAATTTTCATCTTATTAATGGTGTGCAATTTTCAGTATTCGAGTACGGAATGAGCATCAAGTTGTTATTGCTTCCTGCCATACCTAACCCAACAAGGACTTGTTTGGTTGCACACCTAAACCTGCTATGGTAACTTTCTTTTTTGAGTGGTGAGGGGGCCGAATAGTAACACATTCAGTTCATCATGAGTTCATCACCAAAAGGTTAGTACTTATACCACCTCGAATAAGTTTATCATTACCAATCGGGGATCAGGTTCAGTCAACGTCCTATCTAATGGAGGGATTTGAGACCACCTCCTAAATATACACGATCTCTTTAGCGGATCATGACCTTGGTCGACAACATGATGAAGAACAAAGGAGCAGCCCTAAGAAAACTACTTGTGTAGCCATGTCCTAAGCCAGAAGCCCTAAGGAAAGAAAGAGACCCCGACACAGTGGCACACAGCACAATCGTCTCCATGGACGACGGAGATCCCAAGAGATGGAGATCCAAGAAGTGCGAGCATCTTAGAAGGAATCACCTACAATCGAATCGAAGCTATTAGATATGTTCCTATGTACCACTCAATTCGATCGGGCATGGGGGGTAGGGTTTGAGGTGCTTATAACGATCGTATGAATCGTTGAAGAGGATGAAGCCTACTCGCCTGACTAGTCGCCGCCGTCAGTCTCGCGGACCTTGCCAGTGCCAAAGAGACAACCATGTCACTAGAGCGTGAAGGGTGGATGAGCTTCAAATGGGGGATTTTGATTTCGCGGCGAGAGAGCCGCCCCTAAATACGGCTATGAAATTTTGCGTACGGTGACCGAATTCGTCCCACCGCTTTTTAACCGTGACGTGCGAACTCGCGCGGGAAAGCCATGTTCTCGTTTCTGGGCGAGACAAGGGTGGCTTTTTGAAAACACCGATTCGGCCGTTCCTTTTGGGCCTGGCAGTAGGTGCTTTAAGAATAATACAGGGCCTTCTGGACCAAATGGCCCATTTTTTGTCGTCTATGTGCGAGCCAAGAGGCATTCAACCTACTAAACACACCTTTAGTAATAATAACTGAATTACACCGTCTCCCCAATTCTCGCATCCAAAGCAGCTACAACCTCACTTCCTAAATGTTTGAGAGTTATACAAATTTAGATGCATCTAGATTTAGACAAACTTGCAATATCCTTTTATAAGCGAACCGGGTAGTGTTAGTATACTAAAAATTCCTATAGATACAATCGCGACATTTTTTTAATGGAAAGGAGGAAGTACTCGTGTAAACTGATTGCAAGTGATCTTGCACTAATTTAGTAAAAGTATAACCCCATCCGAACTTGCTGCTCCAATCCAAAAGAAGAAGATAACTCCACCTTTGGCTCCAGGACCATTCATCAATAATACTGTACGTAGCAAACGCGTACAATACTACAACTAGGACGCAGCTGCTGGGCTGGGATTGTGGATAAAGATTGCGACGAGATCGAGAGAGATTCAGACACAGCAAGTGGGACAGCTACTGCTACTCATCCCGACCGCTGTAGCTAGCTGGGTAACGAGAGGAGGATACAATGGCACGTAGACTACGTAGTATGTCCCGTCTCCAGGCCGTTATCCACAATGGGCAGACCGCAGACGGAGACTTGTACTTCTCCTTCTTCATCACTTGTGCAAACAAGGTTGTGCATCGAGATGAAAATGAAAATCGTGCATCGAGTAGGGCGAGAGAGAAAAAAATTACGCTAATCATGAAGTTGTTTCCAATCTTTTGAATTTTCATAATCTTTTAGAACTCACCATTCAACGCCTTTTTAAATATAATTTCAGTATTATTCTTTCAACAGCGCAAAATTTCCCAAATCATCGTCCGCCAGTATTATTCTTTCAACAGAGTTAGACGAATCGTGGACTAAATATTTCCTTCGGCTCAAATTAGTTGACAACCCCTACAAACAAATATGTTATGTAATGATACTTAATTTGGACTGCTATTTTTTCCGAATTACGCTTACTTTAGCATGACACATGTCCACCGTTCCACAAGACCTCAACACAAATTTCAAATTGTAGTACCTCAAAAGCAACAAAAAAGGACATTGACTTGACCTTGTAAAAACAGTGCCTAATCTAAATCTGGCTTTGAATTCCACCAACTGGCACTATGAATTTGTCATTTTGCTTTCCGGGATTTTCAACTTTTTTAGGCGTACCTGTTCATCAACAGTACGAAGTGGAGAGCTCGGACTAGTAGCGCCACCTCCACCTAGAAACAACTTAGCATCTTCGTATGTTCCTATTGGCCGGGGGTGAATCAACCAGGTAGGCTTATGCCTCAACCATGGTTGACGATGAAGAGTCAAAACTTGGTTAGTGAGGGGATCAAATAACTACTAAAATAAAGCCAAACTTAAGCCTTATGGCCTACGGTGCATGACCAATTGTTACTCTAGTTCTAAAAAAATCTATTGCAGATCGCGTTCGTGTATCCTTCTGAAATTTTGTTCCTAGTTTTTTCCTACATTTTCACCTTGGATTCGCTGCTGCTATCAACCCCATCTTTATGAGGAAACTTTATTTCTTGTTTACACATATTATAAGCTCCATTCTACGATATTTTTTTTGCATCTTGTAAATAGTTTTGTAGAAAAGGATGTGATGCTTGAATTCAATTATTTGTATGAGGCTCCATGGGATATTTTTGGTGCTTGAGGTGAACGTCGAAGATACCCAGTGGACACATGCTCCCTCTCTACTTTGTGATGTCTTTTACTTGGAATAAAACATCTTTTATAAAAGATGTAATGTATAATGGAATCTACTTGTACCCTTCTCTAAATATCTACATGATATTTTGGGAGATAAATGTTGGAAATGTTCAGAAACCGAAATATATCCAAAATTAGAAATTAATGGGAGAATGGAAAAGATTGTGGATTTGGTTCTCTTAATTACAGTGTGGGAAGTTGGGCACTAAAAATCAATATGGGTGAAGCTTGTAACCATGCGAGTAATTATTTTCATAAGTCGCTTGGACTTCATCTATATTAGTTAATATAAAAACTATATTCGTGGTCAGGAATCTTCAGTTTTACTTTCAATCATTATAAAGCTATCTTCATGGTTTGAATTGTGATGTTAAGGTTTATTGATCATGGGCCAATAATTGATTTCTCACTATGTATTGATATTAAAATTTGTGTGTTAGTTCTTTATTTGTTGCAATTCATTTTTTTGAAATTATATCATTGTGTAATTCCACCATAATGGTGGGACACAAATTCGAATGCGAATTCAGAAATGGTCAACATGATTTGTCTTTCCTATGAAGTTATCTTTACAACCAAAACTATTTATATTGATTAACTACGTCATAATAATAATTGATGTTTAGAGATTTTAAAATTTCGTGTTGTACGATTAATCTTATATGTACTTCATTGTCTCGAGGGTTGCCGCGAGATTTTGTTTCCGTGAAAGGACTCAGTCGTGCGTTGCAAGGAGAAAGAACAAAGTTTGTGTACATGACAATTAGTTGTGGCGATAGCCCGTAAACGATGATGATGACAGCGAAGTGGCAGTCCAGCCGGGCGGAGCTGGGAAGGTGTGGCGGCCGTGTGTGAGATACGAGGGAGAGAATATCGCAGTGTCGGGCGATGGAAACAACCATAGGTGATTGAGCAGACGAGGGAGAGAGGATGCATTCAGGATAGGGCAAGGTCGGTAGTTTCGAGGTGGTGGTGGCCAAGACGGGCGACGCAACATTGTATTTCCGCACATCGATTTTCTGTGAATTAAGTCACGTAAAGCGTCACATCCCCGGCGTCGCTCCTAACCGCCGCACCGACCTCTGCGCCTTGCAAGGCCCTCTTGCGACTGACCATATACAAATCCCCTGTCTTTGTCCCTAACCCCGTCCTCTCTCCCATAGCCGGCTCCCACGTTTGTCGATGGTGTGCCGGAGGAAGGTCCGAATGTTGAGTTTTTATTTCTGTATTGAGAGGATTGATATGTGTTGCAACAAGGAAGATAAATTTAAAACAAACCTAAAATATTTCAAAATTCTACAAACCAAAAACCAAGTTGAATATAGGAAATTTTGAGTGCTAAAAATGACATCATATTGTTTTGTAGATTTGTGAGCACATATTGAATTGTTTTAGACTGACAACGGACAGGCACTTTTCTTTCTAGTATTCTTATATGTACTTCACTATCTCCAGGGTTGCCGTGAGAATTTTTACTGTGAAAGACAGCAGCTCAGGTGTGGGATGCAAGGAGAAATAATAGAATGCGTTTGGTAGGCTGCACAATTTTCTTGGCCAGATCTAGCAACGCTGGGTGGGCATGGCTGGGTAGAAATTGGCACTTAGCCATCTTTTACAACCCGTCTGATAGCATGCATGAAAATGGCTCGTACTGTATTGATTTGTCCACTATCCGCACTTGTTTGGTAGGTTGTATATCTTCTGTTTGGTTCTTGCAATACAAAATAATCTTGTTTGGGTACTATAGACCTGTTACGATCAGCATGTACACAATTTGGTGAGCTTACCATTAATTTACAGCATAAGCAAAATCTTTCTACGTAACAGCTTGAGCAAAAGTTCTAACTCTACAACTACAAACTAAAATGTGAGATAGTCGAATCACTTCTTATAGATTAGCTTGATTCTTTTGAACTTAATCTCAATTTCATGATTCCAGTTATTCCGTCTCACCTTCATAATCTCTGCTTGAGATTTCTGCACTTGCTTTAGCATATGAATCTCATTTTTTAACTACTTCCTCTCTATCTCCCCCAACTCCTTCTCAACAGTTGAAGTATTATCCTTAGTACAGGCCAAGTTCTCCTTCACAGCCCTTTTCTCAGCATCATCCATCATTTTCTTCACTTCAACAACAAGACTATTGTAGTTCTTATCAATCTTGCTCTTCTTAGCAACTATCTCCTTCACCAACTTTGCATTATCGACCCTTTCGGAGATCCTTGCTCTGATGCAGTCATGATACATTCCCCAAAGTCTTCTGAGACCATTTTTTTGCTGTCAACGGCCATCTTGATCCACCCAACCCATAAATCTATATTAGTTCTCTACCTCCCGCACATAACAACACAACCGGGTTATATATGGCTACGATGAACAAAGTTCGAATGTGCGGGCAATGCAAAGTAAGCATGAATTTGCTGATAACCGAGAAAGCTAAATTTTGAGGCTTACATTTTGCACAGGCTAGTGTTGCTTCCTTCAAATGCAACACACCTCATAGGCTCAAGCTTGTGCATGCGGCACACCTCCAATCGCGTGCTATGCCAAAGAATGAGTTGTCTTCAAAGAAGTCTGGAGCATAGTCAATGTCGGGAAGGCCTAATACACACGAAACTGCAACCGATTGGAGTTTATGACACTCATATCTAGCAGAAAATCCCAAAGTAGGAGGGCGACGGGGTCAAACTCACGCTATCATTCCAGCTTGGCATGACGACTTCAGTGTCCAGACGGATAGCTCGACGACGATGAGGCAGTACTGTCGGCCGCTCTCAACGGAGGATGTGAGGAACTGAACTGGTAAGACTCGAAGGGGGAAAATGTGCGTTGTGGTTTTGGTGGTGATCACTGAGTGAAGAATGAGGTGGGTTTTGACAGGAGGTGACGGAATTTCACCCGTCCCCTTTTTCGATGCACATCATCTCCTGGCCGCGCCATTGCCAGCTGCACTGATCAGGGAGCTCTGTCTTTTGCATCGCCGAAGGGCATCTCCAACCGAGCGACCCAAACGGACGCGCTGGGTCGTCCGTTTTGGGGCGTTTGGGTGGCCGCGCGGACACGCGGACAGCGGCCCGCATCCGCGTGTCTGTTGGGGTCGCACGCTGCGCCCAACGCGGCGACCCAAACAGACGCCTCGTGGTTCGTCTTCCTTGCGTGGCGCTGCGCCATGGCAGGCCTCGACGGGATAGCAATGGTGGACGGTTGATACGTCTCCAACGTATCTATAATTTCTGATGTTCCATGCTTGTTTTATGACAATACCTACATGTTTTGCTCGCACTTTATAATGTTTTTATGCATTTTCCGGAACTAACCTATTAACAAGATGCCGAAGTGCCAGTTCCTGTTTTCCGTTGTTTTTGGTTCCAGAAAGGCTGTTCGGGCAATATTCTCGGAATTCGATGAAACAAAGACCCAGTATCTTATTTTTCCCGGAAGATTCCAGAACACCGAAGGGGAGACGAAGATGAGCCAGGGGGCCCCACACGACAGGGCCGCGCGGGCTCCACCCTAGCCGCACCGGCCTATGGGGAGGGAGCCCTGGCGCCCTTCCGACTCCGCCGCTTCGCCTATAAGACTCCTTTCAACCTAAAAACGCGATACGAATTGACGAAACTCCAGAAAGACTCCAGGGGCGCCGCCGCCATCGCGAAACTCCAATTCGGGGGACAGAATCTCTGTTTCAGCACCCTGCCGGGACGGGGAAGTGCCCCCGGAAGCCATCTCCATCAACACCACCGCCTCCATCATGCTCCGTGAGTAGTTCCCCCATGGACTACGGGTTCTAGCAGTAGCTAGTTGGTACTCTCTATCCCATGTACTTCAATACAATGATCTCATGAGCTGCCTTACATGATTGAGATCCATCTGATGTAATCGGTGTTGTGTTTGTTGGGGTCCGATGGATGATACATTATGATTAGTCTATCTATAAAGTTTGTGAAGTTATTGTTGCTGCAATCTTGTTATACTTAATGCTTGTCACTAGGGCCCGAGTAGCATGATCTTAGACTTAAGCTCTATAATTATTGCTTAGATTGTATCTACAAGTTGTTTGCACATATTGCTGTCCGGAACCCGAGGCCCCAAAGTGACAGAAATTGGGACAACCGGGGGGGAAGGCTGTGATATGAGGATCACATGTTTTCACCAAGTGTTAATGCTTTGCTCCGGTGCTCTATTAAAAGGAGTACCTTAATAGCCAGTAGATTCTCTTGAGGCCCGGCTGCCACAGGCTGGTAGGACAAAAGATGTTGTACAAGTTTCTCATTGCGAGCACGTATGACTATATATGGAAAACATGCCTACATGATTAATAATCTTGATGTTCAGTCTTAATGCTATTTCAATCCTATCAATTGCCCAACTGTAATTTGTTCACCCAACACTTGCCACTTGTTATTGGAGAGTTACCACTAGTGTAGATCGCTGGGAACCCCGGTCCATCTCTCATCATCATATACTCGTTTCTATATGACATTGGAAGTAGTATCAACTATTTTCTGGTGCCATCGCCTCTGTGTTATTGCTACTACTGCTGTGTTACTGTTACTATTGCTCTCATATTACTGCTGCTTTCACATCACCCCTGTTACTAGTGCTTTTCCAGGTGCAGCTTATAAGTATTCTTTACCTCCCCTTGTGTCGAATCAATAAATTTGGGTTTTACTTCCCTCGAAGACTGTTGCGATCCCCTATACTTGTGGGTTATCAAGACTATTTTCTAGCGCCGTTGCCGGGGAGGCATAGCTCTACTCATAAGTTCACCTGGGGAGTACACTCTACCTCTCTCTCTGTTTTTTTTTTGCTTAGTTTACTTTTGTCTAGTTTATTTGTGCTTAGTTTATTTCTGTCTAGTTTCTTTTTGTTTTGTTTTACTTTTCTCATATACCCAAAAATCCATAAAAATTTGAAAAACCTAAAAATTTAAAACTGTTGTTATGGGAGAACCCACAACCTATTTGGAGCTCATAGAATTATATAATAATTATAGAGAATCAAGAACGGGTAAAGTCATGAGTGTTGTGATAGAAAAATTGAATTCAATTGCTAAAATCTTGCTTAAACGCCATGATATAAATTGTTGCTCTAAAGAGGATACTAAACATCTGAAATTCCAATGTGGCTTTAGTGAGGAAGCTTTAATTAAGAACTACAATTGGAATAACTATATTCATCTTGGGTTCGAAGAGGTAGAACAATTTGTTTTATTTATGGGAGCCTCTGAGATCGAATCCTTCATGGCTAAAAATTATGAAACTTGTGTTGTTTGTAAAGACCTTAAAGATTATGTCTCTTCTATCCTTAATTTTTGCATAGAAAGTTACAGCGATAATCCTTATATCATTGATTATAAAGAGAGACTCATTAATGCACAAGAATGCACTCACAATTTGCAGGAACCTGTGGAAGAAGAAATTAATGAACCTGAAAGCTCATTGGATGAAAAAGAGGAGGAAATTGATGAACCTGAAAGCTCATTGGATGAAAAAGAAGAGGAGAGTGATGAACAAAAGGAGGAAGAATGGATTAGCTACCCATGCCAACCTTCTAATGAGAGTAACTCTTTATCTCTTACACTATTTGATTGTCCTCCATGCTTACCAAAGGAGGATGAATGTTATGTTCCTGTGGATTCTCTTGAAATATTCCCTATGAGTAAAACTTGTGAAAATAATTATGCTACTGTTATCTATGATAATCCATGCTATTTTGATAAATCTTATGATAATGCTTTGTTTGTGCCTGATGTCGAAATGCATGGTACTAAAGAATTTTGCTTGGCAAATGTTTATGATAAATCTCTAGATGATGGTCCTATGTTTCTTGATAATATTAATTGTACTACTAATGAAAATGGGATTGGAGAATTTTTGACTTTATCTAGGAGTCCCATATCTCTTGAGAATAATCAATCATCTTGTTATATTATTGATAAAAGTGGGTTCGAAAGTTTTAATCCCACTATTTTTGAGCTTGATAAGAACTATATGTTTGTGGATCATGAAAAGCATGCTTTATGTGATAGTTATATTGTTGAGTTTGTTCATGAAGCTACTGAAAATTATTATGAGAGAGGAAAATATGGTTGTAGAAATTTGCATGGTACTAAAACACCTCTCTATATGCTAAAAATTTTGAAGTTACTCTTGTTATATCTTCCTATGATTGTCACATTGTTCTTCATGAATTTATTTGTGTACAAGATTCCTATGCATAGGAAGTGGGTTAGACTTAAATGTGTTTTGAACTTGCTTTTTGATGCTCTCTTTTGCTTCAACTCTTACTTCTTGCGAGTGCATCATTAAAATTGCTGAGCTCATCTTAATGGTTATAAAGAAAGCACTTCTTGGGAGATAACCCATGTGTTTAGTTTGCTACTGTTTTGTTGTGTCTTGGAAGTTGTTACTACTGTAGCAACCTCTCCTTATCTTTATTTTATTGCATTATTTTGCCAAGTAAAGTCTCTAATAGAAGGTTGATACTAGATTTGAATTTCTGCGCAGAAACAGATTTCTATCTGTCACGAATTTGGGCAGGGTTCTCTGTAGGTAACTCAGAAAAATCTGCCAATTTACGTGCGTGTTCCTCAGATATGTACGCAACTTTCATTATTTTTGAGTTTTCTGATTTGAGCAACGGAAGTACCTCTTAAAAATTTGTCTTTACTGGCTGTTCTGTTTTGACAGATTCTGTCTCTGTTTTTTGCATTGTCTCTTGTGGACTTTAAGTGAGGCTTTCTAGACGTGGAGAGCTGTAGCTAATGTTTTATTGAGTTCTTGCAATGTGTCACTACAGGACCAAAGTGGATTAAAGTTTTTTGAGTACTAACCCCTCTAATGAAGTTTATGAGAAGTTTGGTGTGAAGGAAGTTTTCAAGGGTCAAGAGAGGAAGATGATATATGATCAAGAAGAGTGAAAAGTCTAAGCTTGGGGATGTCCCCGTGGTTCATCCCTGCATATTTCAAGAAGACTCAAGCGTATAAGCTTGGGGATGCCCAAGGCATCCCCTTCTTCGTCAACAATTTATCAGGTCACTTCTATTGAAACTATATTTTTATTCGGTCACATCTTATGTGCTTTACTTGGAGCGTTTGTGTGTTTTTATTTTTGTTTTTGTTTGAATAAAGATGGATCCTAGCAATCCTTGTTTGGGAGAGAGACACACTCCGCTTTTTCATATGAACACTTGTGTTCTTCGTTTTACTTCTAATGCTCAATGGTAAAAGTTGGAAGCTATTGTACTTGTTGTTATTTGGTTGGAAACAGAAAATGCCTCATATTGTCTTGGATAATTTGATACTTGGCAATTGTTTTGAGATCTCAAGTAGATAATGTTTAAGCTCTCAAGTAGTTTGAACCTATTAGTGTAGAACTGCCGTAGAGCTTGTTGAAATTGGTTTGCATGATTGGTCTCTCTAAGGTCTAGATATTTTCTGGTAAAAGTGTTTGAGCAACAAGGAAGACAGCGTAGAGTCTTATAATGCTTGCAATATGTTCTTATCTAAGTTTTGCTATACCGGTTCATACTTGTGTTTGCTTCAAACAACCTTGCTAGCCAAAGCCTTGTACTGAGAGGGAATGCTTCTCGTGCATCCAAAACCTTGAGCCAAAACCTATGCCATGTGTGTTCACCATACCTACCTACTATGTGGTATTTCCTGCCATTCCAAGTAAATACTTCATGTGCTACCTTTAAACAATTCAAAAGTTATCATCTCTTATTTGTGTCAATGTTTTATAGCTCATGAGGAAGTATGTGGTGTTTTATCTTTCAATCTTGTTGGGCAGATTTTTCACCAATGGACTAGTGACTTCATCCGCTTATCCAATAATTTTACAAAAAGAGCTGGCAACGGGGTTCCCAGCTCCAATTAATCACAAATAGACACTCCTCCATGGTATGTGAAATGTTGGAAGGCACCCGAGGATTCGGTTAGCCATGGCTTGAGAAAGCAAAGGTGGGTAGGAGTGTCATCTAAATAAAACTAAAATAAATAGACACTCCTTCATGGTATGTGATTGTTGGAAGGCACCCGAGGATTCGGTTAGCCATGGCTTGTGAAAGCAAAGGTTGGAAGGAGTGTCACCCAAAAATAAAAATAAACTACATCATGGGAGCCGCTCTTCGAAAGTCTGTTTGGCAAGGGGGTTAGAGTGCCCACTACCATTCGTTGACAACAACAAACACCTCTCAAAACTTTACTTTTATGCTCTCTATATGATTTTAAAACTTAAAAAGCTCTAGCACATGATTTAATCCCTGCTTCCCTCTGCGAAGGGCCTTTCTTTTACTTTATGTTGAGTCAGTTTACCTACTTCCTTCCATCTTAGAAGAAAACACTTGTGTCAACTGTGCATTGATTCTTACATACTTGCTTATTTTCATTCATCATATTACTTTGTGTTGACAATTATCCATGAGATATGCATGTTGAAAGTTGAAAGCAACTGCTGAAACTTATATCTTCCTTTGTGTTGCTTCAATGCCTTTACTTTGAATTTATTGCTTTACGAGTTAACTCTTATGCAAGACTTTTGATGCTTGTCTTGAAAGTACTATTCATGAAAAGTTTTGCTATATGTTATCTATTTGTTAGCAACTATAGATCATTGCCTTGAGTCACCGCATTCATCTCATATGCTTTACAATAGTATGATCAAGATTATGTAAGTAGCATGTCAGTACAGAAATTATTCTTTTTATCGTTTACCTACTCGAGGGCGAGTAGGAACTAAGCTTGGGGATGCAGATACGTCTCCAACGTATCTATAATTTCTGATGTTCCATGCTTGTTTTCTGACAATACCTACATGTTTTGCTCGCACTTTATAATGTTTTTATGCATTTTCCGGAACTAACCTATTAACAAGATGCCGAAGTGCCAGTTCCTGTTTTCCATTGTTTTTGGTTCCGGAAAGGTTGTTCGGGAAATATTCTCGGAATTCGACGAAACAAAGACCCAGTATCTTATTTTTCCCGGAAGATTCCAGAACACCGAAGGGGAGACGAAGATGGGCCAGGGAGCCCCACACGACAGGGCCATGCGGGCTCCACCCTGACCGCGCCGGCCTATGGGAGGGAGCCCTGGCGCCCTTCCGACTCCGCCTCTTCGCCTATAAGACTCCTTTCAACCTAAAAACGCGATACGAATTGACGAAACTCCAGAGAGACTCCAGGGGCGCCGCCGCCATCGCGAAACTCCAATTCGGGGGACAGAATCTCTGTTTCGGCACCCTGCCGGGACGGGGAAGTGCCCCCGGAAGCCATCTCCATCAACACCACCGCCTCCATCATGCTCCGTGAGTAGTTCCCCCATGGACTACGGGTTCTAGCAGTAGCTAGTTGGTACTCTCTATCCCATGTACTTCAATACAATGATCTCATGAGCTTCCTTACATGATTGAGATCCATCTGATGTAATCGGTGTTGTGTTTGTTGGGATCCGATGGATGATACATTATGATTAGTCTATCTATAAAGTTTGTGAAGTTATTGTTGCTGCAATCTTGTTATACTTAATGCTTGTCACTAGGGCCCGACTGACATGATCTTAGATTTAAGCTCTATAATTATTGCTTAGATTGTATCTACAAGTTGTTTGCACATATTGCTGTCCGGAACCCGAGGCCCCAAAGTGACAGAATTTGGGACAACCGGAGGGGAAGGCTGTGATATGAGGATCACATGTTTTCACCAAGTGTTAATGCTTTGCTCCGGTGCTCTATTAAAAGGAGTACCTTAATAACCAGTAGATTCCCTTGAGGCCCGGTGATACGTCCAATTTGCATCACTATTTTATATCATAATTTGCTGTTATTCATTGATATATTTCATATTGGGACACAATACTTATGTTATTTCATCTATTTTGCATGTTTCATCATTATTGGAGGATCAAGCACCGGAGCCAGGATTCTGCTGGAAAAAGCACCGTCAGAACGCAATATTTCGGAAGATCAACTGTGGAAGGAAATTATACCAAAAATCCTATTTTTCAAGATGACGAAGGAAGCCAGAAGGAGGAGCTGAGAAGGCCCAAGGTGGGGCCAGACCACAGGCCGGCGCGGCCCATGGCCTGGCCGCGCCACCATGTGGTGTGGGGGCCCCATAGCCCCTTTCACCTCCTTTTCTTCGCGAAACCCTTCGTCCCGAAGACCTAAGCCACAGAGGGTACCTCACGAAGAGTTACAGCCGCCTCTGCGGGGCGGAGAACACCAGAGAGAAAAGAGCTCTCCGGCGGGCAGGAATCCGCCGGGGAAATTCCCTCCCGGAGGGGGAAATCGACGCCATCGTCACCGTCATCGAGCTGGACATCATCTCCATCACCATCATCATCATCTCCACCATCATCACCGCCGTCTCCACCACTGGACACCGTCACCGCCGTAGCAATTTGGGTTTGATCTTGATTGTTTGATAGGGGAAACTCTCCCAGTATCGATTTCTACTTGTTGTAGATGCTATTGAGTGAAACCATTGAACCAAGTTTATGTTCAGATTGTTATTCATCATCATATCACATCTGATCATGTTCCATATGATGTCTCGTGAGTAGTTCGTTTAGTTCTTGAGGACATGGGTGAAGTCTAACTGTTAGTAGTGAACTATGGTTGAGTAATATTCAATGGTATGATATTTAAGTTGTGGTGTTATTCTTCTAGTGGTGTCGTGTGAACGTCGACTACATGACACTTCACCTTTATGGGCCTAGGGGAATGCATCTTGTACTCGTTTGCCAATTGCGGGGTTGCCGGAGTGACAGAAACCTAAACCCCCGTTGGTATATCGATGCAGGAGGGATAGCAGGATCTCAGAGTTTAAGGCTGTGGTTAGATTTATTCTTAATTACTTTCTTGTAGTTGCGGATGCTTGCAAGGGGTATAATCACAAGTATGTATTAGTCCTAGGAAGGGCGGTACATTAGCATAGGTTCACCCACACAACACTTATCATAACAATGAAGATTATTTAGCCGTATGAAGCGAAAGCACTAGACTAAAATCCCGTGTGTCCTCGAGAACGTTTGGTCATTATAAGTAAACAACCCGGCTTGTCCTTTGCGCTAAAAAGGATTGGGCCACTCGCTGCAATTGTTACTCTCGCACTTTACTTACTCGTACTTTATTCAACTGTTACATCAAAACCCCCTGAATACTTGTCTGTGAGCATTTACAGGGAATCTTTCATCGAAACTGCTTGTCAACACCTTCTGCTCCTCGTTGGGATCGACATTCTTACTTATCGAAAATACTACGATACACCCCCTATACTTGTGGGTCATCACCCGGCTACCACCGGCTGGTAGGACAAAAGATGTTGTACAAGTTTCTCATTGCGAGCACGTATGACTATATATGGAAAACATGCCTACATGATTAATAATCTTGATGTTCTGTCTTAATGCTATTTCAATCCTATCAATTTCCCAACTGTAATTTGTTCACTGATACGTCTCCAACGTATCGATAATTTCTTATGTTCCATGCCACTTTATTGATGATAACTACATGTTTTATGCATACTTTATGTCATATTTATGCATTTTCCGGCACTAAACTATTAACAAGATGCCGAAGAGCCAGTTGTTGTTTTCTGCTGTTTTTGGTTTCAGAAATCCTAGTAAGGAAATATTCTCGGAATTTGATGAAATCAATGCCCAGGGGCCTATTTTTTCACGAAGCTTCCAGAACACCGAAAGGGAACCGAAGTGGGGCGACGAGGCGCCGCCACACTAGGGCGGCGCGGCCCAGGGGGGGCCGCGCGGCCCTAGCGTGTGGGGCCCCCATCAGCCCTCCGACTCCACCCTTCCGCCTACTTAAAGCCTTCGTCGCGAAACCCCCAGTACCGAGAGCCACGATACGGAAAACCTTCCAGAGACGCCGCCGCCGCCAATCCCATCTCGGGGGATTCAGGAGATCGCCTCCGGCACCCTGCCGGAGAGGGGAATCATCTCCCGGAGGACTCTTCACCGCCATGGTCGCCTCCGGAGTGATGAGTGAGTAGTTCACCCCTGGACTATGGGTCCATAGCAGTAGCTAGATGGTTGTCTTCTCCTAATTGTGCTTCATTGTTGGATCTTGTGAGCTGCCTAACATGATCAAGATCATCTATCTGTAATGCTACATGTTGTATTTGTTGGGATCCGATGAATAGAGAATGCTATGTTATGTTGATTATCAATCTATTATCTATGTGTTGTTTATGATCTTGCATGCTCTCTGTTATTAGTAGAGGCTCTGGCCAAGTTTTTGCTAGTAACTCCAAGAGGGAGTATTTATGCTCGATAGTGGGTTCATGCCTCCATTAAATCTGGGACAGTGACAGAAAGTTCTAAGGTTGTGGACGTGTTGTTGCCACTAGGGATAAAGCATCGATGCTATGTCTAAAGATGTAGTTGTTGATTACATTACGCACCATACTTAATGCAATTGTCTGTTGTTTGCAACTTAATACTGGAAGGGGTTCGGATGATAACCCGAAGGTGGACTTTTTAGGCATAGATGCATGCTGGATAGCGGTCTATGTACTTTGTCGTAATGCCCAATTAAATCTCACTATACTCATCATATCATGTATGTGCATGGTCATGCCCTCTTTATTTGTCAATTGCCCAACTGTAATTTGTTCACCCAACATGCTTATTCTTATCGAAGAGACGCCTCTAGTGAACTGTGGACCCCGGTCCATTCTTTTACATCGAATACAATCTACTGCAATACTTGTTCTACTGTTTTCTGCAAACAATCATCATCCACACTATACATCTAATCCTTTGTTACAGCAAGCCGGTGAGATTGACAAGCTCACTGTCACGTTGGGGCAAAGTAATTTGGTTGTGTTGTGCAGGTTCCACATTGGCGCCGGAATCCCTGGTGTTGCGCCGCACTACACTTCGCCGCCATCAACCTTCAACGTGCTTCTTGGCTCCTACTGGTTCGATAAACCTTGGTTTCTTACTGAGGGAAAACTTGCTGTTGTACGCATCACACCTTCCTCTTGGGGTTCCCAACGGACGCGTGCTGTACGCGTATCGAGCTCTTTTTCTGGCGCCGTTGCCGGGGAGATCAAGACACGCTGCAAGGGGAGTCTCCACTTCCAATCTCTTTACTTTGTTTTTGTCTTGCTTTATTTTATTTACTACTTTGTTTGCTGCACTATATCAAAAACACAAAAAAATTAGTTGCTAGTTTTACTTTATTTGCTATCTTGTTTGCATACTCTATATTAAAAACACAAAAAAAATAGTTACTTGCATTTTACTTTTGTTACCATGTCTAGCTCTGCACCTGTTACTTCTTCACCTGAGGAATTAGTCTTCACTTTTAAACAAGGGGATGAGGAGAGTTTTAAAGATGCTTGGTCCAGAATTTTTGATTCTTATCGTAAAGCTGAACCTCAAATGACTCTAAGTTTGCTCCTTAGTAACTTTTATTTTGGGCTTATGATTCGCTATAGATATGCCTTGGATGCTGTAGTGGGAGGAGATTTCCTTCATTGCAATGGGGATCAAGCTTTTAATGCCATAAAGAAATTGGTTGCATCACATGATTTAACTAATAACTTTGATTCAGCTCTTATTAGCATTTATAATAGATTAAACACTCTTGAGGCAAGTGCATCTTGCTTGAACGAAAATTATAGCTATGTTCGTAACCGTCTTGATCAAGTTTTAGCGAACTCTGAGCCTTCAATATGGGACCCTACTATTAAAATTGTTATGAATGCAGCGATCAAAACAATGTAAATGACATGAGTAAACAACTGAATCATATAGCAAAGACTTTTCACGAATAGTACTTCAAGACAAGCATCAATAAGTCTTGCATAAGAGTTAACTCATAAAGCAATAATTCAAAGTAAAGGCATTGAAGCAACACAAAGGAAGATGAAGTTTCAGCAGTTGCTTTCAACTTATAACATGTATATCTCATGGATATTGTCAATGTAAAGTAATATAACAAGTGCAATATGCAAGTATGTAGGAATCAATACACAGTTCACACAAGTGTTTGCTTCTTGAGGTGGAGAGAAATAGGTGAACTGACTCAATAATAAAAGTAAAAGAATGGTCCTTCAAAGAGGAAAGCATCGATTGCTATATTTGTGCTAGAGCTTTGGTTTTGAAAACAAGAAACAATTTTGTCAACGGTAGTAATAAAGCATATGTGTTATGTAAATTATATTTTACAAGTTGCAAGCCTCATGCATAGTATACTAATAGTGCCCGCACCTTGTCCTAATTAGCTTGGATTACCGGGATTATCGCAATGCACCTGTTTTAACCAAGTGTCATAAAGGGGTACCTCTATGCCGCCTGTACAAAGGTCTAAGGAGAAAGCTCGCATTGGATTTCTCGCTATTGATTATTCTCAACTTAGACATCCATACCGGGACAACATAGACAACAGATAATGGACTCCTCTTTTATGCATAAGCATGTAGCAACAATTAATTTTCTCATATGAGATTGAGGATATATGTCCAAAACTGAAACTTCCACCATGGATCATGGCTTTAGTTAGCGGCCCAATGTTCTTCTCTAACAATATGCACGCTCTAACCATAAGGTGGTAAATCTCCCTTACTTCAGACAAGACGAACATGCATAGCAACTCACATGATATTCAACAAAGGGTAGTTGATGGCGTCCCCAGGAACATGGTTATCGCACAACAAGCAACTTAATAAGAGATAAAGTGCATAAGTACATATTCAACACCACAATAGTTTTTAGGCTATTTGTCCCATGAGCTATATATTGTAAAGGTAGAGGATAGAAATTTAAAGGTAGCACTCAAGCAATTTACTTTGGAATGGCGGGGAAATACCATGTAGTAGGTAGGTATGGTGGACACAAATGGCATAGTGGTTGGCTCAAGTATTTTGGATGCATGAGAAGTATTCCCTCTCGATACAAGGTTTAGGCTAGCAAAGGTAGTTGAAACAAACACAAGGATGAAGTGGTGCAGCAAAACTCACATAAAAGACATATTGAAAACATTATAAGACTCTACACCGTCTTCCTTGTTGTTCAAACTCAATACTAGAAATTATCTAGACTTTAGAGAGACCAAATATGCAAACCAAATTTTAGCATGCTCTATGTATTTCTTCATTAATAGGTGCAAAGTATATGATGCAAGAGCTTAAACATGAGCACAACAATTGCCAAGTATCAAATTATCCAAGACATTCTACCAATTACTACATGTAGCATTTTCTGTTTCCAACCATATAACAATTAACGAAGAAGAAACTTCGCCATGAATATTATGAGTAAAGCCTAAGGACATACTTGTCCATATGCTACAGCGGAGCGTGTCTCTCTCCCACATAAAGAATGCTAGGATCCATTTTATTCAAACAAGACAAAAACAAAAACAAACCGACGCTCCATGCAAAGCACATAAGATGTGACCGAATAAAAATATAGTTTCAAGAGAAGGAACCTGATAATTTGTCGATGAAGAAGGGGATGCCTTGGGCATCCCCAAGCTTAGATGCTTGAGTCTTCTTGAAATATGCAGGGATGAACCACCGGGGCATCCCCAAGCTTAGACTTTTCACTCTTTTTGATCGTAGTATATCATCCTCCTCTCTTGACCCTTGAAAACTTCCTCCACACCAAACTCAAAACAACTCATTAGAGGGTTAGTGCATAATCAAAAATTCACATGTTCAGAGGTGACACAATCATTCTTAACACTTCTGGACATTGCCCAAAGCTACTGGAAGTTAATGGAACAAAGAAATCCATCCCACATAGCAAAAGAGGCAATGCGAAATAAAAGGCAGAATCTGTCAAAATAGAACAGTCCGTAAAGACGAATTTTATTGAGGCACCAGACTTGCTCAAATGAAAATGCTCAAATTGAATGAAAGTTGCGCACATATCTGAGGATCACTCACGTAAATTTTCATAATTTTCTGAGTTACCTACAGAGAATTTTGCCCAGATTCGTGACAGCAAAGAAATCTGTTTCTGCGCAGTAATCCAAATCTAGTATGAACCTTACTATCAACGACTTTACTTGGCACAACAAAACACAAAACTAAGATAAGGAGAGGTTGCTACAGTAGTAAACAACTTCCAAGACACAAATATAAAACAAAGTACTGTAGCAAAATAACACATGGGTTTTCTCCCAAGAAGTTCTTTCTTTATAGCCATTAAGATGGGCTCATCAGTTTTGATGATGCACTCGCAAGAAATGGTATTTGAAGCAAAAGAGAGCTTCAAGAGGTAAATGCAAAACACATTTAAGCCTAACATGCTTCCTATGCAGAGGAATCTTGTACACAAATGAATTCATGAAGAACAAAGTGACAAGCATAAGAGGATAAAACACGAGTAACTTCAAGATTCTCAACATAAAGAGGGGAAACTTAATATTACTGAAATGCGTATAACCATATTTCCCTCTCTCATAATAACTTTCAGTAGCATCATTGATGAAATCCACAATATACTGATACGTCCAAAACGTATCTAGTTTCCCGAACACTTTTGCTATTGTTTTGCCTCTAATTTGTGTATTTTGGATGCAACTAACACGAACTAACGCTGTTTTCAGCAGAACTGTTCTGGTGTCTCGTTTTTGTGCAGAAATCCAACTTTCGGGAAAATCCTCGGAATTTATGCAGAAGGCCCTATTTTCCCAGAAAACTGACGGAGCCAGAAGGACAAGTCAGGTGGAGGCCCGAGGGCCCCACACCATAGGGCGGCGCGGCCCAGGGGGGGCCCGCGCGGCCATGTGGTGTGGCCCCCTCGGCCGGCCTCCGACACCCTCCTTCGGACTATTTATCGGCCTCGACCTAAAAACGCACGGGGAGAAGTCGAAGTCGCCAGAAACCCTCCAGAACGCCGCCACATCGCGAAACTCCGTCGCGGGAGCCAGAAGTCTCCGTTCTGGCACTCCGCCGGGACGGGGAATTGGAGGAGATCATCGCCGCCATCACCGCCAACGCCTTGATACGTCTCCGACGTATCGATAATTTCTTATGTTCCATGCCACATTATTGATGTTATCTACATGTTTTATGCACACTTTATGTCATATTCGTGCATTTTCTGGAACTAACCTATTAACAAGATGCCGAAGTGCCAGTTCTTTGTTTTCTTGTTTTTGGTTTCAGAAATCCTAGTAAGGAAATATTCTCGTAATTGGACGAAATCAAAGCCCAGGGCCTATTTTCTCACGAAGCTTCCGTAAGTCCGAAGGAGAGACGAAGAGGGGCCACGGAGGGGCCACACCCTAGGGCGGCGCGGCCCCCCCTTGGCCGCGCGGCCCTGTGGTGTGGGGCCCCCGTGCCGCCTCTTGACCTGCCCTTCCGCCTATAAAAAGTCTCCGTGACGAAACCCCCAGTACCGAGAGCCACGATACGGAAAACCTTCCAGAGACGCCGCCAACGCCGATCCCATCTCGGGGGATCCAGGAGATCGCCTCCGGCACCCTGCCGGAGAGGGGAATCATCTCCCGGAGGACTCTACGCCGCCATGGTCGCCTCCGGTGTGATGTGTGAGTAGTCTACCCCTGTACTATGGGTCCATAGCAGTAGCTAGATGGTTGTCTTCTCCCCATTGTGCTATCATTGTCGGATCTTGTGAGCTGCCTAACATGATCAAGATCATCTATCTGTAATTCTATATGTTGCGTTTGTTGGGATCCGATGAATAGAGAATACTTGTTATGTTGATTATCAAAGTTATATCTATGTGTTGTTTATGATCTTGCATGCTCTCCGTTACTAGTAGATACTCTGGCCAAGTTTTTGCTATTAACTCCAAGAGGGAGTACTTATGCTCGATAGTGGGTTAATGCCTGATTTGACTCCTTGGACAGTGATAGAAATTTCTAAGGTTGTGTTGTGCTGTTGCCAATAGGGATAAAACTTTTGTGCTATGTTCAAGGTTGTATTCACTAGTTACATTACGAACCATACTTAATGCAATTGTCTGTTGTTTGCAACTTAATACCGGAAGGGGTTCGGATGATAACCTTGAAGGTGGACTTTTTAGGCATAGATGCGGTTGGATGACGGTCTATGTACTTTGTCGTAATGCCCAATTAAATCTCACTATACTCATCATGATATGTATGTGCATGGTCATGCTCTCTTTATTTGTCAATTGCCCAACTGTAATTTGTTCACCCAACATGCTGTTCGTCTTATGGGAGAGACACCTCTAGTGAACTGTGGACCCCGGTCCAATTCTCTTTCTTGAAATACAATCTACTTTGCAATACTTGTTTTACTGTTTTCTGCAAACAATCATCTTCCACACAATACGGTTAACTCTTTGTTACAGCAAGCCGGTGAGATTGACAACCTCAACTTTCGTTGGGGCAAAGTACTTTGGTTGTGTTGTGCAGGTTCCACGTTGGCGCCGGAATCACTGGTGTTGCGCCGCACTACATCTCGCCGCCATCAACCTTCAACGTGCTTCTTGACTCCTACTGGTCCGATTAAACCTTGGTTTCTTACTGAGGGAAACTTGCCGCTGTGCGCATCACACCTTCCTCTTGGGGTTCCCAACGGACGTGCCAACCACACGCATCGAGCAAATTTAGGCGCCGTTGTCGGGAGATCAAGACACGCTGCAAGGGGAGTCTCCACTTCTCAATCTCTTTACTTTGTTTTTGTCTTGCTTAGTTTTATTTACTACTTTATTTGCTGCACTAAATCAAAATACAAAAAAATTAGTTGCTAGTTTTACTTTATTTGCTATCTTGTTTGCTATATCGAAAACACAAAAAAATTAGTTTACTTGCATTTACTTTATCTAGTTTGCTTTATTGTCTTGCACTCTATATTAAAATACAAAAAAATTAGTTACTTTTGTTACCATGTCTAGCTCTGAACCTGTTACTTCTTCGCTCGAAGAATTAGTCTTCACTTTTAAACAAGGGGATGAGGAGAGTTTTAAGGATGCTTGGTCTAGAATTTTTACTTCTTATCGTAAAACTGAACCTCAAATGACTCTAAGTTTGCTCCTCAGTAATTTTTATTTTGGTCTTATGGTTCGCTATAGATATGCTTTGGATACTTTAGTGGGAGGAGATTTCCTTCATTGCAATGGGGATCAAGCTTTTAATGCCATAAAGAAGTTGGTTGCATCACATGATTCAGCTAATAACTTTGATTCAGTCCTCACTAGCATTTATAGTAGATTAAATAATCTCGAGATAAGTACATCTCGCTTGAATGATAATTATTGCCACGTTCGTAATCGTCTTGAACAAGTCTTAGTGAACTCTAAACTCTCAATGTGGGATCCTGCTGTTAAAATTGTCATCGGTGATCGAACTCTCCACGCCTACTGTGATATTATGTATGAATTTTGCCTTATGCCTGAAAGTATTTATAAATATTTGAAACTTTGGGGAGTCGAGGAAGGAGGAGAAGAAATAACTCTCATTGATAACTCTACTATAATTCCTAAAGGAATAGCCGCAGGTGTGCATACAACCATTCTTGGAAGAACAATATCCATTGATTATCTTGTTGTTGAAACAGGAAAACTCACGCTCGGAAGATCCCTGCTGAAACTATTGGGAGCAGTCATTGATGTTGGAGAAGGCACTCTGAAATTCACCTCTATACCGGGGGAAACTCATACATTTCCTAAACCAAAGGGAAAGAAAAACAATAAGAAAGGTAAGGGTAAAGCCCAAGGTAATGTTGACACTTCGTCTCTTGATAATACTTGATACACACTTTCTGCGCCTAGCTGAAAGGCGTTAAAGAAAAGCGCTTATGGGAGACAACCCATGTTTTTACCTACAGTACTTTGTTTTTATTTTGTGTCTTGGAAGTTGTTTACTACTGTAGCAACCTCTCCTTATCTTAGTTTTGTGTTTTGTTGTGCCAAGTTAAGCCGTTGATAGAAAAGTAAGTACTAGATTTGGATTACTGCACAGTTCCAGATTTCTTTGCTGTCACGAATCTGAGTCCACCTCCCTGTAGGTAGCTCAGAAAATTAAGCCAATTTACGTGCATGATCCTCAGATATGTACGCAACTTTCATTCAATTTGAGCATTTTCATTTGAGCAAGTCTGGTGCCATTTTAAAATTCGTCAATACGAACTGTTCTGTTTTGATAGATTCTGCCTTTTATTTCGCATTGCCTCTTTCGCTATGTTGGATGAATTTCTTTGATCCACTAATGTCCAGTAGCATTATGCAATGTCCAGAAGTGTTAAGAATGATTGTGTCACCTCTGAATATGTCAATTTATATTGTGCACTAACCCTCTAATGAGTTGTTTCGAGTTTGGTGTGGAGGAAGTTTTCAAGGATCAAGAGAGGAGTATGATGCAACATGATCAAGGAGAGTGAAAGCTCTAAGCTTGGGGATGCACCCGGTGGTTCACCCCTGCATATATCAAGAAGACTCAAGCGTCTAAGCTTGGGGATGCCCAAGGCATCCCCTTCTTCATCGACAACATTATCAGGTTCCTCCCCTGAAACTATATTTTTATTCCATCACATCTTATGTGCTTTTTCTTGGAGCGTCGGTTTGTTTTTGTTTTTTGTTTTGTTTGAATAAAATGGATCCTAGCATTCACTTTATGGGAGAGAGACACGCTCCGCTGTAGCATATGGACAAGTATGTCCTTGGTTTCTACTCATAGTATTCATGGCGAAGTTTCTCCTTCGTTAAATTGTTATATGGTTGGAATTGGAAAATGATACATGTAGTAATTGCTATTAATGTCTTGGGTAATGTGATACTTGGCAATTGTTGTGCTCATGATTAAGCTCTTGCATCATATGCTTTGCACCCATTAATGAAGAAATACATAGAGCATGCTAAAATTTGGTTTGCATATTTGGTTTCTCTAAGGTCTAGATAATTTCTAGTTTTGAGTTTGAACAACAAGGAAGACGGTGTAGAGTCTTATAATGTTTTCAATATGTCTTTTATGTGAGTTTTGCTGCACCGGTTCATCCTTGTGTTTGTTTCAAATAAGCCTTGCTAGCCTAAACCTTGTATCGAGAGGGAATACTTCTCATGCATCCAAATACTTGAGCCAACCACTATGCCGTTTGTGTCCACCATACCTACCTACTACATGGTATTTTCCGCCATTCCAAAGTAAATTGCTTGAGTGCTACCTTTAAAATTCCATCATTCACTTTTGCAATATATAGCTCATGGGACAAATAGCTTAAAAACTATTGTGGTATTGAATATGTAATTATGCACTTTATCTCTTATTAAGTTGCTTGTTGTGCGATAACCATGTTCACTGGGGACGCCATCAACTATTCATTGTTGAATTTCATGTGAGTTGCTATGCATGTCCGTCTTGTCTGAAGTAAGAGAGATCTACCACCATATGGTTAAGCATGCATATGTTAGAGAAGAACATTGGGCCGCTAACTAAAGCCATGCTCCATGGTGGAAGTTTCAGTTTTGGACAACAATCCTCAAATCTCAAATGAGAAAATTATTAATTGTTGGTATATGCTTATGCATAAAAGAGGAGTCCATTATCTGTTGTCTATGTTGTCCCGGTATGGATGTCTAAGTTGAAGAATAATCAATAGCGAGAAATCCAATGCGAGCTTTCTCCTTAGACCTTTGTACAGGCGGCATAGAGGTACCCCTTTGTGACACTTGGTAAAAACAATGCATTGTGATGATCCGGTAGTCCAAGCTAATTAGGACAAGGTGCGGGCACTATTAGTACACTATGCATGAGGCTTGCAACTTATAAGATATAATTTACATGATGCATATGCTTTATTACTACCGTTGACAAAATTGTTTCATGTTTTCAAAATCAAAGCTCTAGCACAAATATAGCAATCGATGCTTTTCCTCTATGGAGGACCATTCTTTTACTTTCAATGTTGAGTCAGTTCACCTATTTCTCTCCACCTCAAGAAGCAAACACTTGTGTGAACTGTGTATTGATTCCTACATACTTGCTTATTGCACTTATTATACTACTCTATGTTGACAATATCCATGAGATATACATGTTACAAGTTGAAAGCAACCGCTGAAACTTAATCTTCTTTTGTGTTGCTTCAATGCCTTTACTTTGAATTATTGCTTTATGAGTTAACTCTTATGTAAGACTTATTGATGCTTGTCTTGAAGTGCTATTCATGAAAAGTCTTTGCTATATGATTCACTTGTTTACTCATGTCATATACATTGTTTTGATCGCTGCATTCACTACATATGCTTTACAAATAGTATGATCAAGATTATGATGGCATGTCACTCCAGAAATTATCTGTGTTATCGTTTTACTCGCTCGGGACGAGCAGAACTAAGCTTGGGGATGCTGATACGTCTCCGACGTATCGATAATTTCTTATGTTCCATGCCACATTATTGATGTTATCTACATGTTTTATGCACACTTTATGTCATATTCATGCATTTTCTGGAACTAACCTATTAACAAGATGCCGAAGTGCCGATTCTTGTTTTCTGCTGTTTTTGGTTTCAGAAATCCTAGTAAGGAAATATTCTCGGAATTGGACGAAATCAAAGCCCAAGGGCCTATTTTCTCACGAAGCTTCCAGAAGTCCGAAGGAGAGACGAAGAGGGGCCACGGAGGGGCCACACCCTAGGGCGGCGCGGCCCCCCCCTTGGCCGCGCGGCCCTGTGGTGTGGGGCCCCCGTGCTGCCTCTTGACCTGCCCTTCCGCCTATAAAAAGTCTCCGTGACGAAAACCCCGCACCGAGAGCCACGATACGGAAAACCTTCCGCAGACGCCGCCAACGCCGATCCCATCTCGGGGGATCCAGAGATCGCCTCCGGCACCCTCGCCGGAGAGGGGAATCATCTCCCGGAGGACTCTACGCCGCCATGGTCGCCTCCGGTGTGATGTGTGAGTAGTCTACCCCTGGACTATGGGTCCATAGCAGTAGCTAGATGGTTGTCTTCTCCCCATTGTGCTATCATTGTCGGATCTTGTGAGCTGCCTAACATGATCAAGATCATCTATCTGTAATTCTATATGTTGCGTTTGTTGGGATCCGATGAATAGAGAATACTTGTTATGTTGATTATCAAAGTTATATCTATGTGTTGTTTATGATCTTGCATGCTCTCCGTTACTAGTAGATACTCTGGCCAAGTTTTTGCTATTAACTCCAAGAGGGAGTACTTATGCTCGATAGTGGGTTCATGCTCGCATTGACACCGGGGACAAGGATGTAAAAGTTCTAAGGTTGTGTTGTGCTGTTGCCACTAGGGATAAAACATTAGTGCTATGTTCAAGGATGTAGTCACTAGTTACATTACGCACCATACTTAATGCAATTGTCTGTTGTTTGCAACTTAATACTGGAAGGGGTTCGGATGATAACCTGAAGGTGGACTTTTTAGGCATAGATGCAGTTGGATGACGGTCTATGTACTTTGTCGTAATGCCCAATTAAATCTCACTATACTCATCATGATATGTATGTGCATGGTCATGCTCTCTTTATTTGTCAATTGCCCAACTGTAATTTGTTCACCCAACATGCTGTTCGTCTTATGGGAGAGACACCTCTAGTGAACTGTGGACCCCGGTCCAATTCTCTTTACTGAAATACAATCTACTGCAATACTTGTTCTACTGTTTTCTGCAAACAATCATCTTCCACACAATACGGTTAACTCTTTGTTACAGCAAGCCGGTGAGATTGACAACCTCACTGTTTCGTTGGGGCAAAGTACTTTGGTTGTGTTGTGCAGGTTCCACGTTGGCGCCAGAATCACTGGTGTTGCGCCGCACTACATCTCACCGCCATCAACCTTCAACGTGCTTCTTGACTCCTACTGGTCCGATTAAACCTTGGTTTCTTACTGAGGGAAACTTGCCGCTGTGCGCATCACACCTTCCTCTTGGGGTTCCCAACGGACGTGCCAACCACACGCATCACGCCTCTACATCAACCAGCCATGTTTCCCCCATCCATGTGTGAGTAATTCCCCCGCTGTAGGCCGAAGGGGATGGTAGGGATTGGATGAGATTGGTCATGTAATAGCATAAGATTGTTAGGGCATAGTGCCTAGTGTCCGTAATTGGTACTTTGATGATATTGTTGCAAATTGTTATGCTTAATGCTTGTCACTAGGGCCCGAGTGCCATGATCTCAGATCTGAACATGTTATTGTTTCATCATGATATTCATTGTTTATTGATCTTACCTGCAAGTTGTATACACATGTTGCTGTCCGGAACCGATGGCCCCGAAGTGACAGAAATCGGGACAACCGGAGGGAATGGTAGCGATGTGAGGATCACATGTGTTCACGGAGTGTTAATGCTTTGCTCCGGTACTCTATTAAAAGGAGTACCTTAATATCCAGTAGTTTCCCTTGAGGCCCGGCTGCCACCGGCTGGTAGGACAAAAGATGTTGTGCAAGTTTCTCATTGCGAGCACGCACGACTATATATGGAACACATGCCTATTGATTGCTTTGTACTTGGACACCGTTTTATTATTATCTGCAAATGCCCTGCTATGATTGTTACATGAGTTTCTCTCATCCATGCAACGCCCGTCATCCGTCCCCGTGCCTACAATATTTTAATCCTGCTGTTTACTAAAATCACTACTGCTGTCTCTCATTACTGCTGTTATTTCACTACTGCTACTGCTATAAAACTGTTACTATCGATAAACTCTTGCGAGCAAGTCTGTTTCCAGGTGCAGCTGAATTGACAACTCCGCTGTTAAGGCTTCCAAGTGTTCTTTGTCTCCCCTTGTGTCGAATCAATAAATTGGGTTTTACTTCCCTCGAAGACTGTTGCGATCCCCTATACTTGTGGGTCATCAAGACTATTTTCTGGCGCCGTTGCCGGGGAGCATAGCTTTATTTGGAAGTTCACTTGGATTAATATTGTTCGCTGCAAATTCTCCATCATGGGTAAACCTCGCGATACTAAGGTCGCCATATTACCATCCACTACAAGAAAAGGTACAATTCTGAATACCTCCGCTACACTCGATTCACCATCTGTGATTGATAAACTTGTTTCACCGCCACATGCTTCACATGCGGGTACTTCTGCTGAATCTGAAAACTCTCATAATATTGATAATATTTCTGCTGTGCTTGATGATAGTGGTTCATTGGGATCTTTTCTAGATGCTACAATTGCTAGGTCTAGATAAATTGAAAATACTGAAACTCCTAATGCTACTACACCTGTTAGTTCACCTGAACTTGATTATTTTAGTGATGATCCTGATGAAGATTATGTGGAGCTTAATGATGATTTTATTGAAAAATGCAATGCTACTACTGATGCAAGAAAAATTAAAAAGTTGCTTGCAGAACATGCTGTTAGATATAAACTGTCTCCTGATCCTAAATTTGCTACATCTCCTATAAACATTAAGGATAAAGATTATGATTTTTCTCTTGATCTATCTCATATAGCTATTGTTGAGAAAACACCCTTTTGTGGTACTGAAAAAGAAAGTGCTGTTGAACACATGATTGAGTTATCTACTCTAAGTAGTTTGTTTTCTGATGATGTCAAGATGCGTACTTACTTTGTTGCTAAAATCTTTCCATTCTCATTAAAGGATGACGCTAAAACTTGGTATAATAGTTTGCCACCTAATTCTATTAAAAGTCCAAAAGAATTGCTTGATGTTTTCTTCCGTAAATACTTTCCTGCTAGTGCTCAACATATTGCTTTGCAGAGAATTTATAATTTTAACCAGGAAGATGGAGAGAAATTGCCTGAGGCTTGGGCGAGATTTTGCTCTCTTATTAGAGCTCGGCCTGATCATGATTTGGAAAAGCATGATTTACTTGATATATTTTATAGTGGACTAACCATTGAGTCTAGGGCATACCTGGATAGTTGTGCTGGTTGTGTTTTCAGGAAAAGAACTCCAGACGACGCTGAAGAATTATTGGCTAAAATAGGCCGGAATCATGATGATTGGACTACGCCTGAACCAACTCCAACGCCAATATTGAAGAAGAGGGGTTTAATTAAATTGAATGATGAAGATATGAGGGAAGCCAAGAAGTCTCTCAAGGAGAAAGGTATTAAATCTGAAGATGTGAAGAATCTTCCTCCCATAGAAGATATATGTGAGATAATTCCCCCTTCATCCATGATTGAGGTAAACTCCCTTCAACGCTTTACTAGGGAAGATATTCCGTATTCAAAACCTCCTGCACAATGCTTAGATGAGTTTGATAATTTTATTGTCAAGCAAGAAAATTTTAATATGAGAGTAGAGAATCATTTAATGGAAAATTCTCGAGCTATTAGTGAACTGCATGATATTGTAGAGAGAACCTCCAATGATGTTAAGATGCTTGTTAAACATTTTCATATGGTTCAAACTCAAATTGATCAACTCACTAAAGTGCAAAATGACTTGTTAGGGAATAATTCTAAAGAGAAACATGCTTATGAAGTAACAACTAGAGGTGGTGTCTCTACCCAGGATCCTCTATATCCTGAAGGGCATCCCAAAAGAATTGAACAAGATTCTCAACGCATTGAACCTAGTGCTCCTTCTAAGAAGAAAAAGAAGAAGAAACATAAAAATGTTGTAGAATCCTCTGAACCTGCTAATGATCCTAATAGTATTTCTATTTCTGATGCTGAAACTGAAAGTGGTAATGAACATGATAAAGATAATAATAAGAATGATGCTCCTGATAAAGAAGAGGTTGAAGAAGAACCTGAAAAGCATGCTAAAAATAAGAAGTATACTAAAGAAGATTTTATTGCTGAGAAACATGGTAATGAAAGAGAACCTTGGGTGCAAAAGCAAATGCCTTTTCCTGCTAAGAAACTATAATCAAAGGAAGAAGAACACTATAATAAATTTTGCGATTGGATGAAACCTTTATTCTTGCAAATCCCTTTGACTGATGCTATTAAATTGCCTCCTTATTCAAAGTATATGAAAGATATTGTTACTAACAAAAGGAAAATCCCCAATGAGGAAATTTCCACTATGCTTGCTAATTACTCTTTCAATGGCAAGGTGCCAAAGAAATTGGGCGACCCAGGTATACCTACTATTCCTTGTTCTATCAAGAATAATTATGTTAAAACTGCTCTATGTGATTTGGGAGCCGGTGTTAGTGTTATGCCTTTTTCTCTTTATAAGAGACTTTACTTAGATAAGTTGATACCTACTGATATATCTTTGCAAATGGCTGATAAATCTACTGCTATTCCTGTTGGTATATGTGAGGATGTTCCTGTTCAAGTTACTACTAACTGCTTGATATTAACTGATTTTGTTGTGTTGGAAATGCCTGAAGATGATAATATGTCTATTATTCTTGGGAGACCTTTTCTTAACACCGCAGGGGCTGTTATTGATTGCAATAAAGGAAAGGTTACTTTCAATGTTGATGATAAGGAGCATACCGTTTATTTCCCCAAGAAGATTGATAAAGTATGTGGAGTCAATACTATTTTTAATGTGAGAACTATCAAAGTGGGAACTATTGATTGTCCTATATATGAGCCTAAGGAAGAATATCAAACTCTCGTGATTGGATCCATATCAATACAATTCAAGGTAACATGATTGATTTGAGGTTTATTTCTTCTTATGCTATGTAAAATTTATTTGGTGGCAAGACTTGATCAACCTTGTTAACGAATACTTTTTATATGCATAGAGGAGGTAAACAACATCTCTTTCTTCCTCCACTTGCTCTAGTTGCTGTAGCACTTTTAATTTGCAAAGTTCCTTAGTTATTTGGAGATTTCAAAAATTTTCCTGGCCAGTAATAATAAACTAAATACCCAGAAATGTGCATTTTTCAAAGTTTTCAAAAATTCACAAAAATTATACCGTTGGTCCTATTTTTCGACGAGGCACCTGGGAGCACCAGAGGATGACCTGCGAGGCACCAGAGGGTGCCACACCACAGGCCGGCGCGGCCAAGGAGGGGGGCGCGCCACCCTGTGGTGTGGGCCCCTCCTTGCCCCACTATCTCATCTCTTTCTCCCAGCATCTTCTCTCTCCCGAAAAAACTCGCACCAGGTTCCTCTCACTCGCGTTTTTGCTCAAGAGCTCAGGATTTTTCGATCTCTTTGCTTAGCCCAGATTTCTTGCTGAAATTTGGCACATTTGCTCCTTGAAAATGGAGTGGAATAGATACCAATTGAACCAACAAGAATTGGAAGTCCAACAAGTTATGAGAGTGAATCGTGAAGAGGGAGTATACCCCTCCTACTACCCATGTGCAGATTTCATGAGAAGCGCGGGAATATTTGAAGATGTTCAAAGTCTAATTTCTCGTGCAGGGCTGAGTGACTTTGTTGAGGGAGAGCCAAGACAATATGCAAAATTAACTATGTCTTTTGTGCAGGACTTTAAGTTCAATTGGTCGCGATCTAACCCCACGGTCCAGTATAAAATTTACAACAAAGCTGTCAACTTGCCATTCAGTGATTTTTGTGCAGCAATTAGAGTACCGCAATGGGGATCATGCGAAAAGATAAGGGGATCGCCGCAAGAACTCTTAGACCTCTTCAAGATGATTTGTTATGGAAGGAGTTTCTCAGAGGATAGTGGTAAAATCACTAGCATTCAGCTCCCGGCTATCCGCTACTTTGCCTATTTTATTACTAAATGCGTTCTTGCTAAAAAGATTGGTGGTAAACTTTCTATTCCGGATTTAGCTTTTCTAGCTGCGGCACTGCAAAGTAGTAGGACTTATAATTTGGGGGCATTGATAGCTTATAGACTTGCTACTAACCGTGAGAAAGGTGGAATTTGTGGAGGTCTCTTCGCCTCTCGTTTACTAGCTTTTCATAATGTAGAACCTCATCATTTTGATATTCCATTCCCCATAGAAAAACTTGACATAGCCTCTATGATTAAACATGAATTTGTTTCTGATTCCTCCAACTTGGGTAACCTGTTTTACAAGATGACATTTTATAAGAAAGTCTGGAGAATAACTAAGAAAACTGAGAAATTAGTAAGATTGCCTGCGCCTGTTCTGTCTAACCTTGATTCCAGGGGAGATTGGTCGGTCACAGAAGGTGCACTGGATGCACACATAGAGGGAGGAGGCCAACATGCAAGAGACGACACGGAGGTCGAGGAGCACCTCGACTCATCATCCGATGCAGCAAGTTCCTCGCATCAACATGTTGGGCATGTGGAGCCTCCACGCTTTTCTTCTGCACAGGAACTCTACTATGACTACTCCATGAATTATCCACCGGCGAGGAACAGCGACCCTCGTTGGGGTTGAACTCCACTTAGGCCAAAAGCCTAAGCTTGGGGGGAGGTATACCGGCATCACTCATTCTTTGCATATTATGGTTGCTGGATACTTGTACATATTTGTTTTGTTCGTTTGAGTGGTTTTCTAATGAGAGGAAGATGATATTTGGGGAAGTGCTGCCTGAAAACAGATTCTGGACTGTTACTAGAAAAATTCGTGCGCACAGCCAGAGCGTTATTTTGAGCTGCCAATTTTTGTGCAGGTTCCCCAGGTTGTTATCTAACTTTCATTAGTTGAACACTTTTCGAGCTGAGCAACGTAAGATTTTTGTAAAAATCGATTTCTGTACTGCTGTCAGGTTTTGGCAGATTTCTGCCATCTGGCTTTTCTGTGTTTCTTTTAGTTTGTTATTTCTTGTTTTTGCTTTGTTTCTTTCCCAAAACACAAAAAGACCAAAAATATTTCTGTTGTTTCTCTTCACCATTTGTTTGCTTTGGTTTCTTGCATTTGTTTCGCTTCATTTGCTATTGCCAGTTTGCTATAAGAAAACCCAAAAAGATTTTGCTTTGTTTGCTTGTTTCCTCTTGTTCTTGTTCTCAATTTGAAAACACCAAAAATATTTGCTGTTCTTCTTTGGTTTTGTAAAGTTCTTTATGAGTTCAATGGTCTTCGGTGGCTGGAGCGTGGTTTTCATTTCATATTATCCAAGCTACACAAGTGAAAAGGCAATAATGACGATCTACGACAATCTGATTGTGGTGAGAGGCTGGTATGAACTCTATTTGTTTTCATTTTTGTACATATACTCATCCATGTGAGCATGCTTAGTTGGTTCATGTGAGGTATATGTCATTTAAGAAAGTCTAGTAGTTCATGATCTCTCATGTTTAGCTCCAATTTATTAATATGAGTAGCATGTCATGGATGTTCGCTTGCATTGTTTTATTCATAAGTAAGTATGGCATTGTGGTATCCTCCTCTGAATAATTCATTTATATCGACTTGGCACATGCTCACGCATGCATATGACTGAACCAAAGTCAATTAAGCCTCGATGATTTATATTGCTTCAGAGTTCTTGTATCACTTTTATGCCTCCGTTAATTTATTTTGCCGCAAGCATGATTATGACAGTTACTGCTCTCTTGATTTGTCGCTCCCTAGTCTATTGCTAGCCTTCACTTGTACTGAGCGGGAACGCTGCTCGTGCTTCCAAACACATGAAAACCAAGTTATTCCAGAGTGTCCACTATAAATACCTATGCATGGCATTTCAAACCATTCCAAGTAAATTCTCATGCGCTACCTTTAAAACCTTCAAAATGCTTCTCAATTTGTGTTTATGTTTCATAGCTCATGAGGAAGTATGTGGTGTTTAGCTTTCAACCTTGTCATTTACTTTTGACGGACTCTCATATGGACTAGTTGCACATCCGCTTATCCAATAATTTTGCAAAAAGAGCTGGCAATGGGATTCTCAGTCCCGAATTAATTAACTTAAATAGACACTCCTCCATGGTTTGTGATTGTTGGACGGCACCCGAAGGATTCGGTTAGCCATGGCTTGTGTAAGCAAAGGTTGGGGGGAGTGTCATCATCATAATAAAACTAAAATAAAAAGGCACTCCTTCATGGTATGAGATTGTTGGCAGGCACCCGAGGATTCGGTTAGCCATGGTTTGTGAAAGAAAGGTTGGAAGGAGTGCCAAATAAATATGAAATAACTCATGGGAGCCGCTCTTGAAAGTTCGGTTGGCGAGGTAGTTAGTGTACCCATTACCATTCGTTGACAACGACAAACACCTCTCAAAATAATTTTACTCCTGATTTCAAAAATGAAAAGCTCTAGCGCATGTTAATCCCTGCTTCCCTCTGCGAAGGGTCGATCTTTTACTTTTATGTTGTGTCTCCATTATTTCTTTGAGCACTATCTTGAGAGCACAACTGTCATTCTTAGTATAATATGCTTGTCTCAAAATATGATTGATTGTGGTATAACTTTGATGCTTTTATCTTTGACAATCACTACTTCTAGTCTTTCTATGAACTCCAGAGGTGCCCGGGCATTTATGTTTTGCCAATCAAATACAGGCAAACGAGATACCACTTTATCATACTCTCTTATGAACATTGCAATCCTGCTTATATACATGATTCATGATGCTTATTATTAATTGTTGGTACCTCTCCATGATTGACATAGCTGTTAGATGATCTTATTTGCATGTATCTCATTATGAACTGCTTAAGTATTAGCCATAGCATGAGAATATATACATCATATGAGCAAATGTGTTCGTGAAAGTTCTTTTATCGCTCAGTTGTTAACTGAATTGCTTGAGGACAAGCAATAAGCTAAGCTTGGGGGGAGTTGATACGTCCAAAACGTATCTACTTTCCCGAACACTTTTGCTATTGTTTTGCCTCTAATTTGTGTATTTTGGATGCAACTAACACGAACTAACGCTGTTTTCAGCAGAACTGTTCTGGTGTCTCATTTTTGTGCAGAAATCCAACTTTCGGGAAAATCCTCGGAATTTATGCAGAAGGCCCTATTTTCCCAGAAAACTGACGGAGCCAGAAGGACAAGTCAGGTGGAGGCCCGAGGGCCCCACACCATAGGGCGGCGCGGCCCGGGGGGGCCGCGCGGCCATGTGGTGTGGCCCCCTCGGCCGGCCTCCGACGCCCTCCTTCGGACTATTTATCGGCCTCGACCTAAAAACGCACGGGGAGAAGTCGCCAGAAACCCTCCAGAACGCCGCCACATCGCGAAACTCCGTCGCGGGAGCCAGAAGTCTCCGTTCTGGCACTCCGCCGGGACGGGGAATTGGAGGAGATCATCGCCGCCATCACCGCCAACGCCTCTACATCAACCAGCCATGTTTCCCCCATCCATGTGTGAGTAATTCCCCCGCTGTAGGCCGAAGGGGATGGTAGGGATTGGATGAGATTGGTCATGTAATAGCATAAGATTGTTAGGGCATAGTGCCTAGTGTCCGTAATTGGTACTTTGATGATATTGTTGCAACTTGTTATGCTTAATGCTTGTCACTAGGGCCCGAGTGCCATGATCTCAGATCTGAACATGTTATTGTTTCATCATGATATTCATTGTTTATTGATCTTACCTGCAAGTTGTATACACATGTTGCTGTCCGGAACCGATGGCCCCGAAGTGACAGAAATCGGGACAACCGGAGGGAATGGTAGCGATGTGAGGATCACATGTGTTCACGGAGTGTTAATGCTTTGCTCCGGTACTCTATTAAAAGGAGTACCTTAATATCCAGTAGTTTCCCTTGAGGCCCGGCTGCCACCGGCTGGTAGGACAAAAGATGTTGTGCAAGTTTCTCATTGCGAGCACGCACGACTATATATGGAACACATGCCTATTGATTGCTTTGTACTTGGACACCGTTTTATTATTATCTGCAAATGCCCTGCTATGATTGTTACATGAGTTTCTCTCATCCATGCAACGCCCGTCATCCGTCCCCGTGCCTACAGTATTTTAATCCTGCTGTTTACTAAAATCACTACTGCTGTCTCTCGTTACTCGTCTGTTATTTCACTATCACATCGCTATAAAACCGTTACTATCGATAAACTCTTGCGAGCAAGTCTGTTTCCAGGTGCAGCTGAATTGACAACTCCGCTGTTAAGGCTTCCAAGTGTTCTTTGTCTCCCCTTGTGTCGAATCAATAAATTGGGTTTTACTTCCCTCGAAGACTGTTGCGATCCCCTATACTTGTGGGTCATCATATACCCATCACTTAAAACATTCTTATCATGGTTCATATGCATAGAAGTATCATTAATTTTGGCATAAGAAGAGTTATTCTCATTAATAGTAATGGGAGCAAGATTATTATCAAGAATTTGAACATAGTAAACAAGTTGCATATTAAAAGAATTGTTTTTGGTAATCCAATCATGACTATGACAAGTTTCATAAGGATAATTATAACCTATATCATAGCATTCTTTATAATAATCATCAAAGATCGGAGGCACAGTGTCATCATAAGAAATAGAATAGTTATCTTTCACAGTCGGTTTATCTATGACCATACCATCATTGTTATTAGAAGGAGATGTATCAAACACATAATGATCAGTAGCAAAAGGATTTTCAAACACCTCTTCCCCAAGCTTAGAGCTTTCTATATCATTATGGGAGGAAGCATGGATAGCACTGACACTATGGCAATTATTATCATCATCATTTTCAGAATTAGTTTCCCAGAGATTTGCAATGTCAAAAGTAGTGTGCTCATTCAAATCATGATCGCTAATGTATGTAAAGGGCATAGGAAGATCATCGTATTCAGATTCATTATCACAATAATCATTAGGAGCAACATACTTAAGGTTACCTAGCGTTATCTCATTCACGCGGGAATATGCTGTTACCTCTTTCTTTTTATTCTCCCTCTTCTTCTTCTTCTTCTTCTTCTTCTTCTTCGTTCCCTTCTTCTTCTTCTCTTCCTTCTCCTCGTTCCCTCCTTTAGGAGGAAGAGGCTTGAAGGGTGGCTTATCCGCATAACCTGATTTACTTTCAGAAACAATAGAAGAAACTTGGGAGGATCCCTCCTTTTCATTAATTAGTTGAAAACACACAGCGGTCCTATCATATTTTGGCAAGGTGTCATCTTGTAAAATATTTTGTATGTAAGTATTTGTATGGCTATTATCAATGCAATAAGAAAAACACCCATGCAGGACGTCATCAATATCAAGATCACTCATATGTAACAAAGAGATTTTTCTCGACAGTTCTTCACACCCCAAAAATAAAGTAAGTTCATCATGCTGATTAGGAGTAATTTCATCATCACAATACAAATTTGCAGCACTCATTGGGTTCAAATTATCATTGGAGGAGCATTGAAAATTAAAATGACCCACTTCATGGCAAACTTCACAAATAAAAGGATAGAGGGCACAAACTTTTTTACCAAGATCATCTAGAGCCCTAAGCCACTTTCTAGTTTTTTCATTAATATGATGGATGCAATATTCATCTTTGACTTGATTAATTCCACAAGGTCTATGCATTCCACAAAAATTAACATGCTTATAGGAAATAGCATTCTTAGGAGTTTGAGCATGCTTATTGCAATAATTAACAACAATTTCATTCTTCATGCAAGCCTCTTTAAAAGGTTCATGATACTTATCAAAATTCTTTTTAGGAAATTCAAAATGAGAAGCAAAGGCTTTATAAAGATTTGCAGCAATTTGAGAGTCAAGACCATAAGTAGCACTCATATCTCGAAATTTATCGGTATCCATAAAAGCTTCAATGCATTCATAATCATAATTTATACCTGACTCTTTACCTTTGTTGTTCTCCCATCCTTCAGCGTTGTCCTCAATCCGATCAAGAAGATCCCACCTAGCTTCAACCTCCTTGCTTGTGAAAGATCCCTCCGAACAGGCATCCAGATAGTCCTTGTGTTGTCCTGAAAGTCTCGCATAAAAATTGTTAACAATAACATTACGAGGGAGCTCATGAATGGGACATTTGAGCATTAGTGATTTCAATTTCCCCCACGCTTGAGAAATACTCTCTCCATCACGAGGATAAAAGTTATAAATATAATTCCTATCAATATGCACTTCATGAGGAGAATAAAATTTAGAATAAAAGAGAGATGCAATTTCATCCCAACCAAGAGAATGACTATTCTCCAACAATTTATACCAATGCGCCGCTTTACCAGACAGCGAAACAGAGAATAGCTTCTTCCTCACTTCATCCATAGAGATACCTGCACACTTGAATAACCCGCATAATTCATGCAAAAACAGTAAATGATCTTTAGGATGGACAGTTCCATCCCCTTCATAGCGGTTATCCATAACACGTTCGATAATTTTCATGGGTATCTTGAAAGAAGTACTTGCAGTAGGTGGATTTAAAATATCAGAAGCATCATTAGAGTTATCGCATATGGGAGATAAAGCATTATCAGAGCAAAATATTTCTTCAAAAGCTGAAGAGCAAAAAAGATTATTTTTATATAAACTAGCTTCCCCAAGCTTAGACTTATTCATAGTATTAGTAGTGATTGTGTTCATACTAATAACATTACTACTAGCATGCAATTGAGGCTCCATAGGTTCTTTAATTTTCGCATCACACAATTCATGTCCTAACTTAGGAAATAAATCAAAAAGCTCATAGTTGTATTCCATTATGCCTAACTAGTGTAAACAAGAAACAAAAAGTTGCAATTACAGGATCTAAAGGAAATAGCTTCGAGCACAAACACAATGGCGCCAGAAAAGTACTGTTACCTGGAACCGAAGTATGAGTGCCTTTTACCTTTCCTCCCCGGCAACGGCGCCAGAAAAGTGCTTGATGTCTACGGGAGCTTCTATTCTTGTAGACAGTGTTGGGCTTCCAAGAGCAGAGGTTTGTAGAACAGCAACAAGTTTCCCTTAAGTGGATCACCCAAGGTTTATCGAACTCAGGGAGGAAGAGGTCAAAGATATCCCTCTCAAGCAACCCTGCAACCACAAAGCAAGAAGTCTCTTGTGTCCCCAACACACCTAATACAATAGGTGCACTAGTTCGGTGAAGAGATAGTGAGATACAAGTAATATGGATGAGTGTGAGTGGTAATAGCAATCTGAATAAAATATGGCAGCGAGTAAACATTCAACAAAACAGTAAACAAACGGAGATTCGATGTTTGGAAGCAAGGCCCAGGGATCCTGCTTTCACTAGTGGACACTCTCAACAAAGATCACATAATAGGACTACTCTACACCCTCTTGTTGGATGATGAACACCACTAACTGTGTAGGATTACACGAACCCTCAATGCCGGAGTTAACAAGCTCCACAATATTCAATTTTCATATTTAAATAACCTTAGAGTGTAAGATAGATCAACACAATCACACCGAGAACTAACATAGCATGCACACTGTCACCATCACACTATGAAGGAGGCATAGATCATATCAATACTAACATAGCACTAGTTAACTTCACAATCTACAAGAGATCACAATCATAGCATAAACCAAGTACTACGCGGTGCACACACTGTCACCATTACACCGCGGAGGAGGAATAGACTACTTTAATAACATCACTAGAGTAGCACATAGATGATATTCAACTTGATCACAAAGAGAGAGAGATGAACCACATAGCTACAGCGGAGCCCTCAGCCTCGGGGGTGAATTACTCCCTCCTCATCATGGAGGCAGCGATGGCGGTGAAGATGGCGGTGGAGACGGCGGTGGAGATGGCTCCGGGGGCAATTCCCCGTCCCGGCAGGGTGCCGGAACAGAGAGTTCTGTCCCCCGAATTGGACTTTCGCGATGGCGGCGGCTCTGGATGGTTTTCTCTGTTTTCGTCGAACTCGTCGATGTTTTTAGGTCAGGGACGAATATATAGGCGGAGAGTCGGAGTCGGAGGGGCCACGGGGTGCCCAGATGATAGGGGGCGCCCCCCTTGGGCCGCGCCGCCCTGTGGGGTGGGGCCCCCTGGCTCCCCTCTGACTTTTCTCCGGTGCTCTGGAAGCTTCCCGAAATTATAAGATCTCCGGTGTTGATTTCGTCCGATTCCGAAAATATTTCCTTACTAGGATTTCTGAAACCAAAAACAACAGAAAACAGCAACTGGCCTTTCGGCATCTCGTCAATAGGTTAGTTCCGGAAAACGCATAAATATGACATAAAGTGTGCATAAAACATGTAGATATCATCAATAATGTGGCATGGAACATAAGAAATTATCGATACGTCGGAGACGTATCATGCTACCTTTAAAATTTATATCCTCTACCTTTACAATATATAGCTCATGGGACAAATAGCCTAAAAACTATTGTGGTATTGAATATGTACTTACGCATTTTATCTCTTATTAAGTTGCTTGTTGTGCGATAACCATGTTCCTGGGGACGCCATCAACTACTCTTTGTTGAATATCATGTGAGTTGCTATGCATGTCCGTCTTGTCTGAAGTAAGGGAGATTTACCACTAGTTGAATGGTTAGAGTATGCATACTGTTAGAGAAGAACATTGGGACGCTAACTAAAGCCATGAATCATGGTGGAAGTTTCAGTTTTGGACAAATATCCTCAATCTCATATGAGAACATTAATTGTTGCTAAATGCTTATGCATTAAAGAGGAGTACATTATCTGTTGTCTATGTTATCCCGGTATGGATGTCTAAGTTGAGAATAATCAAAAGCGAGAAATCCAATGCGAGCTTTCTCCTTAGACCTTTGTACAGGCGGCATAGAGGTACCCATTTGTGACACTTGGTTAAAACATATGTATTGCGATGATAATCCAGGTAATCCGAGCTAATTAGGACAAGGTGCGGGCACTATTAGTATACTATGCATGAGGCTTGCAACTTGTAGGATATAATTTACATGATGCATATGCTTTATTACTACCGTTGACAAAAAAATTTCTTGTTTTCAAAACCAAAGCTCTAGCACAAATATAGCAATCAATGCTTCCCTCTGCGAAGGGCCTTTCTTTTACTTTTATTTTGAGTCAGTTTACCTATTTCTCTCCACCTCAAGAAGCAAACACTTGTGTGAACTGTGCATTGATTTCTACATACTTGCATATTGCACTTGTTATATTACTTTACGTTGACAATATCCATGAGATATACATGTTACAAGTTGAAAGCAACCGCTGAAACTTCATCTTCCTTTGTGTTGTTTCAATACCTTTACTTTGAATTTATTGCTTTATGTGTTAACTCTTATGCAAGACTTATTGATGCTTATCTTGAAAGTACTATTAATGAAAAGTCTTTGCTATATGATTCATTTGTTTACTCATGTCATTTACCATTGCTTTGTCGCTGCATTCATTACATGTGCTTACAATAGTATGATCAAGATTATGATGACATGTCACTCCAGAAATTATCTTTGTTATCGTTTACCTACTCGGGACGAGCAGGAACTAAGCTTGGGGATGCTGATACGTCTCCAACGTATCGATAATTTCTTATGTTCCATGCCACTTTATTGATGATACCTACATGTTTTATGCATACTTTATGTCATATTTATGCATTTTCCGGCACAAACCTATTAACAAGATGCCGAAGAGCCAGTTGCTGTTTTCTGCTGTTTTTGGTTTCAGAAATCCTAGTAAGGAAATATTCTCAGAATTGGACGAAATCAACGCCCAGGGGCCTATTTTTCCACGAAGCTTCCAGAACACCGAAAGGGAACCGAAGTGGGGCGACGAGGCGCCGCCACACTAGGGTGGCGCGGCCCAGGGGGGCCCGCGCGGCCCTAGCGTGTGGGGCCCCCGTCAGCCCTCCGACTCCGCCCTTCCGCCTACTTAAAGCCTTCGTTGCGAAACCCCCAGTACCGAGAGCCACGACACGGAAAACCTTCCAGAGACGCCACCGCCGCCAATCCCATCTCGAGGATTCAGGAGATCGCCTCCGGCACCCTGCCGGAGAGGGGAATCATCTCCCGGAGGACTCTTCACCGCCATGGTCGCCTCCGGAGTGATGAGTGAGTAGTTCACCCCTGGACTATGGGTCCATAGCAGTAGCTAGATGGTCGTCTTCTCCTAATTGTGCTTCATTGTCGGATCTTGTGAGCTTCCTAACATGATCAAGATCATCTATCTGTAATGCTACATGTTGTGTTTGTTGGGATCCGATGAATAGAGAATGCTATGTTATGTTGATTATCAATCTATTATCTATGTGTTGTTTACGATCTTGCATGCTCTCCGTTATTAGTAGAGGCTCTGGCCAAGTTTTTGCTAGTAACTCCAAGAGGGAGTATTTATGCTCGATAGTGGGTTCATGCCTCCATTAAATCTGGGACAGTGACAGAAAGTTCTAAGGTTATGGATGTGTTGTTGCCACTAGGGATAAACCATCGATGCTATGTCTAAGGATGTAGTTGTTGATTACATTACGCACCATACTTAATGCAATTGTCTGTTGTTTGCAACTTAATACTGGAAGGGGTTCGGATGATAATCTGAAGGTGGACTTTTTAGGCATAGATGCATGCTGGATAGCGGTCTATGTACTTTGTCGTAATGCCCAATTAAATCTCACTATACTCATCATATCATGTATGTGCATGGTCATGCCCTCTTTATTTGTCAATTGCCCAACTGTAATTTGTTCACCCAACATGCTTATTCTTATCGGAGAGACGCCTCTAGTGAACTATGGACCCCGGTCCATTCTTTTACATCGAATACAATCTACTGCAATACTTGTTCTACTGTTTTCTGCAAACAATCATCATCCACACTATACATCTAATCCTTTGTTACAGCAAGCCGGTGAGATTGACAAGCTCACTGTCACGTTGGGGTAAAGTAATTTGGTTGTGTTGTGCAGGTTCCACGTTGGCGCCGGAATCCCTGGTGTTGCGCCGCACTACACTTCGCCGCCATCAACCTTCAACGTGCTTCTTGGCTCCTACTGGTTCGATAAACCTTAGTTTATTACTGAGGGAAAACTTGCTGCTGTACGCATCACACCTTCCTCTTGGGGTTCCCAACGGACGCGTGTTGTACGCGTATCATTCACCCAACACTTGCCACTTGTTATTGGAGAGTTACCACTAGTGTAGATCGCTGGGAACCCCGGTCCATCTCTCATCATCATATACTCGTTTCTATATGACATTGGAAGTAGTATCAACTATTTTCTGGTGCCATCGCCTCTGTGTTATTGCTACTACTGCTGTGTTACTGTTACTATTGCTCTCATATTACTGCTGCTTTCACATCACCCCTGTTACTAGTGCTTTTCCAGGTGCAGCTGAATTGACAACTCAGTTGTTAAGGCTTATAAGTATTCTTTACCTCCCCTTGTGTTGAATCAATAAATTTGGGTTTTACTTCCCTCGAAGACTGTTGCGATCCCCAATACTTGTGGGTTATCAACGGTGGAACGCGCGGAAAAGTTCCCGCGCGCGCGAAAAGCCCTTTGGCGCGCGCTCGCGCCCAAGTTTCTCGCTAGGCCGCCGGCTATAAAAGACAGAGGCGGCCAGAGACCGCATCACACCCTCTCCACCGTCCTCTCCCCCTCCACCTTCTCCGGCGCCTTGCCGCGCACCCTGCAGGCCACGTGGGCCAAGCTCTCCCTCGCCGCTCGGGCTAGGTTCCCGCGGACGGAGGAGGAGGAGCGCGAGGACGCGCGGTGGGTTGCCGACGATGACGCGCTCCGCGCCGCTGCCGAGGCGGCGGCGAAGAAGGAAGGGGACGCGGAGATGGTGGAGGCGGCCGCGGACGGCTGGCACGAGACCGCGGACGGCTGGTACGAGGCCACGGACGGCGCGGAGGAGGAGTCCGTGAACGAGGAGGACCTCGCGCTGGCCAACATCAACGCCGCCATCGAGGAGCGCCTCGCCGACCTCACGCACGTGACGAAGGAGCACGAGGCGACCTGCCAGGCCGGCCGCCGCCGATTAGGTGATCTCCTCGGGCAGAAGAACGAGCTGCTCGCTATGCGAGCAGCCCGCCACCTCATCCAGATGCCCTCGCCCGAGCGGCGCGCCCGGGAGGCTGCTGCGTCGGTGGAGCGCGGCCGACAAGAGTGCATGCACCGGCGGAACGGGAACCACGAGGCCCAGGCCGCCGTCCGCGTCCGCCTGGAGGCGCTCACCGCTGTGGAACGCGCCGCCCTGCAGGAACTGGAGCTATGCGGGAAGCGGATGGTGCCGCCTCAGGAGGCGGAGCGCGAGCGCGCCCGAGGCGCGCGAGCGGAAAGGAGGAGGATGAAGTCCTCCGCCGCGCCACCCAGCTCGTAAGCTGGAGTGGAATCCTCACGCGTACAGGCCGCCCGCGTCGAGTGAAATCCACGGCCCCGACGGCAAGGGAGTCATCGGCGAGGGAATCGCCGGCGAGGCCGCCGGCCCCGTACGTATTAGGATAGAAGTAGTAGGCTAAAAAAATGTAATGGTTCCTTTGAATGAAAAGAATTCTATTCCTATGACACGCGGGCCATGGGCGGACGCGAGCGACCAGCATTCGATGTCCGCGGCCACGCAAACTCACCCCAAATTTGGACCGGGTTTGAATCGTCCGGACGCCGCGGCCATCCGTTTTAGGGATGGGTCCGCGCACTGGGCCGTGTTTTTGTTCGGCTCGATCCATCCGGACGCGCGAGCGCGATTTAGGTCGCCCGATTGAAGATGGCCTAGGCGCACGGAGTGGCTCACTAGAAACTACCGAATCGGCCATTGTCGCTGGGCCTGGCCGCGGGTGCTTTAGGCTTCGCGCTAGTGCAACCCAGCAAAGCATCCAGGTAACCAAACTCCCGATTTTCGTCCAAATTAGGCCTGATCGGACCATCTGTAGGCTACCAAACACACCCAAAGTTTATATCCATAACAACTCGTTGTGGAGGTGGCTCGTAAAACGGTAATGCTACACCTACGGACGAATCGGGCTACGGAATGCTACGCGCTGACGAGTCGAGCTGGCGTGGATAAGTTTCTCCGTCCCAGGAAAAAAGAAAATTCATTTGGAAAATATCCATCAATCCCAGCCGAGCTCCGCTTCTCTTCAGGTGGCGCGCGACCAAGCCCTCCTTGGCGCCGGCGCGGCGACCTCCCGCTTATCGACGGAGGCGCGGCGACACCCTCGTCGGGAGCGGCGCGGGGACCTACCCCTAGTCGGTTGCGGCGCGGTGACCTTCCCTGCTTTTCAGATGGACGGCGACTTCCAACAGAGTGGAATCTCTTGGTGGTAGGCGGCGGCGCGGAGAGCTTGTTCTCGTCGGAAGCAGCGCGTCGATTCCCCACTCACAGAAACGGATCTCATAGGGTTTGGTGTTAAAACTATAATTTTCAGAATTTATAGTGCAAGTGTGCTGAAGAATTTGTCTTCTCTCTTAATGCAACTCTCTTTCAATTTCTGTTCGTGGGTATACAACGGGCGGATGGATGATGCTAATGTGGTCTAGACTGAGATCAAGGCGATAAGATTGCTGACTGATTGCTAAAGGATTGCTACCGGGTTCTTCTCTGCAGGAGCATGCAAATTTTGGTAGTGGACTAGTAAATAAGCCCGTGCGTTACCGCGGTTGATTAAAATTCTGACCTTCGATCCAAAATCTTATTTTTTCCAGAATATTAGGGCATCTCCAACAACGGATGCGAAGCTATCGTTTCCGACCGGGCGATCGAAATATGCGCCTGCACCTCTACCAGCGGCACGATGCATAGTGCTCAGGATGTCCGCGCAGACGCAAACACGGCTCAAATATGCGCCTTGGATGCGTCGGTGCGGACGCTGCGCGGTTCCGCATCGTGACCACGTCCTACCACCACGGGCCCGCCTAGCAGCGAGCGCGAGGCATGTTTCGGCTGCATCTCTTCGGTGGCCCTCGCTTTCGCGTCTGCGTCGCAGATGTCAGCGCGCTGCCATCAATGGCATTGTGCCCCGCACACGCCCGACCTTTAAAAGGCGACCGACATCGTCCCAGCCATCGCCCTCACCTCCCTACCACCGCCGCACCGCGCCTCCACTCCCACAGCCACGACCACGTGTCTCCGCGTTACCATCGGGAAGAAGAAAGAATTCGAGGCATCTAGCAGCGGTGTGAAGGAGGCCTGGTCAAACGGGGTGCCGCTCGCCGTCGACATGGCGTGCCTCATGCACGACAACTGGGTGTCGTGTGGCAACTGGCGGGACGTGTACCTTCCTAGCGCAGGCATCAATACCTACCGCCAGACCTCCGTGCGCGCCGACCCATCCTACGACGTCGACTCCGATCGATGGCACACGTAGCGCGGGATTGAGACAAACAACATGAGGAAGGCGGGATTTCTCGGCGACTGGGACTACCCATACAGCCCTCCTCCGTCGCACCCACACCTTGTTGCGCCTCGTAATCACGCCAGCCGTCGCCGACGATGCCGCGCTGGCCTACTACAATGAGGAGGCAAAGGATAACAGCGACGACATCATCGCCACCGTATTCTACGACTGGCGAACGGCCAGGAAGGAGGGCCGAGAGTTCTAGCTATCGGACACCACGACGAGGGGGTATTCACTATGTAAATCTCTTTTTTATTTTTCTTTTATTCCCTATGTAAATTATGCTTTTTAATTGAGTGGAAAATCTTTTAGAAAAAATATGTGTCAGCCCGCTGGAGGCACCATAGACGCAGATGGACGTGCGGTTGATTTTGACCATTGAAGCCGACGCAAACCGTCAATTTTAGCGTCCGTTTCATGTCGGCCTGCTAGAGATACCCTTAGAAACAACTTTCCGATACGACACTGCAAGGTACCAGACGGGAGGCGACATAATTGCCAAATATTTCGTATGGAGTTTTATTCATTTTTGAATGTTTCCGTATCACCATGCATTTATCTTTTGTGACGAAAGAGTAGCCTACTATTATTTAAGAAGGATGCAGGCACGTGCTTCTTTTTATTTATGCACCATCCTAGCAAGTAAGGAGCTCATAATCCCGTTTAAAAGAAAAAAAAAAGGCTTTTTAGTTTGTGAGGGAGAGCGCCCAGCAACCGGCCAGACCCAAACCTATCTTCCCTTGGTCGTATCCTCCTCCACACACTTCGCCTGCGCCGCCGCCCATTCTCCTCTCCAGGCCTTCTCTCTCGGCGACCTCGTCCGGAGCAGACGGACTTCCTTCTTCTCTACTTCCGGCAAGCGCGAGCTCCTCTGGAGCCAGCTCGTTTCAGCACCCACCACCATCGTCGACAGCCCGTGTCCGAGCTTGCCTCTTTCCTCCAGTCCTCCGTCCGGGTCAAGATTTATTTTGGTCGCTCCACTCATTTGATGCCGGCAACACCCTCCTTTAATTCCTTTCCTTTAATTCATGCAGGCAGCGGATCTCATACCAACCAATGGTGTTATTTCTTCATGATTCCCTTGCTGATATTCCAGGCAAATTCGAAGGTATATAAACCGGTGAAATTGATTGTACGGAAGCGATGTGGGACTATTGAACCTAGAAAATCAAAGCTACGCTTTCGTTGGATGGATTTGCCGGTTGCGCGCTTTGGTGAATATCTGTTAGGCCTAAGAAAGAGGAAGCCCAAGTTCATGGGCTGCGTATGAAGGAGGTACGTCCGATGTGAAGGCCGTTCGCGGAACCGTTTTTTCTCTCTCGACGAACCATTTTCGTGACTAAGCGGTGGCACTGCTTGTAAATATTTCTAAAAAGTATGGATAGATCTAAAACGGACGAAAATAGAGGGGAGAAACCTTCCTTCCTTTATTAGTAGGTATAGGTATAGACTAGCAAAAGTGCCCGTGCGTTGCACCGGGAGAAATATTATCATCGTCGATGTTGGTCACACTTTTTCCTAACCATGAGAACATAATCAATTATAAGACCCCATCGCTGCATTGACTTGTAACACTGCAGATATGTATATGGTGGATGCCACCCTTATATAAATTTTAGTAAGATATGAATCAAAATGAATTTTCAGCTAAAATAAATTTTTATTGATGAAGAATGTGACTTCATTTTTGTTAATAGACGAAGGAAATCACTATTGTGAATTTATTTTATTGACGGGACGAAGAGTTCTTAAGAGGAAGTTAGATCGCTGGTACTATCTAAAATTAGGGTTGTTTTATGGTTTGCGCAAACGTCCAAAACAAAATGTCCTTCCAAAATGTCCTTCTTAACGGTTTGGCTGGGCTTAAAATTGTAGCATGGCAAAGTATGCCCCAAAGGAAAACTAAATATTTATATCAATCTAAAAAACAAAGCCATGTTGGTACGGACCAGTACCACACGATGGTTGTGCGGCTTAACGTTTAATCAGTCAGCTCACATCTCCACATAATGGCTTCCTGATGGTCCTCTTTCGCGCAGCCGTAGTTGTCACTTATTGGCCCATCAGAGAAGGTATTTGCGCCCAGCAGCCAAATCGGCCAAGGCCCAGGATAGCAAGTACAAATCGTAACCCTATCCTCTCCCCTAGGCTCAGAACGCAGACACGCTTAATTGCCGGCCGCCGCCTCTGGCCGGCGTCCGCTGCTGCCCATCGACGCCTCGGCTGCCTCTCTAGCCGCGCCGCACCTGCCATAGACGCCTACAACCACCGGCTCCTCTATTCTGGTGGCCGCGGCGAGCGACGCTGCTGCGCCGGGCCGTCGGAGCGCGCCCCTGCGGACGCTCGAGCCGGCCAAGCGAGACGCCCGCTCCAGAGCTCTGCCGCTGACATGGCAGCACCCCTCCGCCAAACTCCGGCACCTTGCCCGCTCCAGAGCTCTGCCGCTGACATGGCAGCACCCCTCCGCCAAACTCCGGCACCTTGCCCTCTTCGCTTGTCCCGTCTGGCAGAGCGCAGCTGCCGTCGACCTCCGACACCTTGCCTCTCCGCTTTCCCCTTCCATCAATTGCCTTCCGTCCCTCCTTTGATCGGCCATGCCGCCACCCATCAATTCTCTCTCATTGGCCGGCGGAAGTTAATTTGTTTCTGATCACATCTTATTGAGCGGCTTGTTAATTCCAGAAGTATTGACGTATATAAACCAGCCAAATTCATTATAATATAGCGAGGTGGGACTATTGGGCAAAGTATTAGGCGTGTCAGATGGGTTTTACAGCTTTTTAGCGGCATGCAACCGATTCATTGCTATGGGCCAGACGCATCAAGGTTGCTATGGCCCAGGGCCCAGGCTAGATCGGGGATAGTCCGCATCGAACACCCAGTGCGAGCAAGCTTGTTGGTTTGCGAGAAAACAATTGAACCGGTACGGTGGTATTGGTGCGTTATATGTAAATTGGTGGAAGGCCAAAACGATCTAGAAAAAAAGCGTTAACGAAACTTTTTGGCAGAAACCTTAGCTCCTTTATTATTAGGTATAGATTAGTCCTAGGGACGATGGATTGTTCTGCAGCCTGTAGTATATAGTTTGTGAATGTAGAAACAAGGCTGGGTTGTATGATTTCTTATCAGGGTAAAAATTGTGTGGCACGGCTTAGCTGTGCACTTGTATTGTGTTATCTTTGTTCCATCCTACTCTGTAAGCTTCACGTTTATATTTACATGAATACATATTGTTCAGATGTACTTGCAATATGGGTTCTATCCTTGTGCCTTGTTGTACTGCTGCTAGCTAATGGTTTGGCTTCCAATATGCTCAATTACCTGGTTCTTATTTCCGGTCCTAGGATTTACAGTGAGATGTAGTTTGGATAGTTTCCAAGCTAACACAGACATTCTGAACTGTCAGTGAAAAGAAGTGCATATGCACAATGGGCATCTACTTGGAAAATTGCAATTGCATATAATTTTGTAATCAGTTCAAATACAACATGAAGAATCCAGATTCAGAAACATAAATACGTTTACTTTCTACTACCCTGTGCCTATAAGTTTTTACACTAAAATTTCCATGTACATGTAGATTATAAGAAAGGTCTGCATCCAACATCCTTAAATTAAGTTCATGTCTAACTTCGATGCATGGTATTGTTGGACTCTCCAATTCCATCAAAGCGTAATTGTGAAGAACTGGACAGAGGAGCGGAGTTTTGCTGAACTTGATACATCATGCTTGTATATTTTCCAAGAATTCGAGGCATAACAACAGACAATGAACCTCCATATGGTAATGCAGTTGCCATGGTTGGATTAATGTTGCTAACACCAAAGTCAAATGGTTCCTGCACCAAACAAGTTTAGAAGGTAAATTAGATGTCAAAGTACTTACTACATAGACAAATAAAGAGACAAAAATATATACATGAATTGGATCATAAATTAATTTTTAGAAACAGCAAGATGAGAAAAAATGTACCACAAATGTTCTGTAAGGTAGTGGAGTTGTCATGATTTGATTTACGTTGCTAGAACTAATGCCAAAGTCAAAAGATACCTGCTACAGATAAAGTCGTAAAAGACATGGATGCAGTATGTACTGAAAGATAAAAACTAAGCTACACAATAATCCATGTAGAATATTAAGATTAGTTACCCGCAAATGCAGATGGCTAAGTATCAGGAAAGCCAAGTTGGGTTTGATCAATCGACTTGAACATGTTTCTCTTCCCTAGAATGATCTTCAGTAGCTTGGCGTTTTCAATCTGGAGGCTTGCTCCAGTACAACCCCCTCCCAAACTTACAAAACTCAACCGGTATTATTTAGGCCCATATCCAAACCCAAATCCAAAACTTAGTATTCCCACGTATAGGCATACAGGCATACAGTCGCCGCAAGACAGTCCGGCGGGCATCGCAAGACAGTCCGGCACCGCAAGACTGTCCAGCGTGAACACCACAAGACAGTCCGGCGCCACAAGAGAATCCAACGCAAGCACCGCAGTCCGGTTAGTCTCGTTCCCAACGCGATGGACAGTCCGGCCGAATTGCACCGGACTGTCCGGGGCGGACTATCCGGCCGTTCGTCGCGCCATCACGCCGCCGTCTAGCCTGCACGCCGCCCCAACCATACCGGTACGGACCTACGAGACATTGCCGAGACTCGTGTCGTCTAGCTTCGCCTCACAGTGCCTCGTGGCTGCCCATCACCACCTTGTTGCTCCTCCCGCCCAACGGCCACGACCGCCACCGCGCTGATGAATCACCACCAATAATCCACATACATACATAATTATATACATACGTATGCGGTATACAATTTAGTTGGATCATACGGGTTTTGTACAGGGCTACGTATACCCGTTTAATATTAAACGAAGGGGTATCAAGCGATCTCAAGCGTCCTTGTATTTAAGTTTGCTTTGAGTTTAGGGGAGGGGTTGTACCGGAGCAAACGCCTTCAATCTGAACCTACAGTGTCGTCAGTTGCATAATTAGCCAAACGTTCGGCGGCCGCCGGTGGCAAACGGCAAGGTCTATCTTTGGGTTAAGGAATATGGTAAGGTACCTGTGTGCGGTTTGGCCATTCACGACGGCTCAATGGAGAAAGCTCGACGTGATCGATCTGAAGTTCTAAACAAAGGCAAAACGTACGGCTTCAGCTATTGGTTCATTGCATAATTAGCTGAATGTCCGCCGGCCACCAATGGCACGACTGCGAGGTCTGATTACTGGTTGAGGAAGATGGTGAGTACCTGCGTGCTGCCCGGTGGTTCACGACGGCGTGGTGGAGGAAGCTCGGCGTGATCGATCTGATCAAGGGCAACCGTACAGGGAAGCTTCAGGTGTTGGATGCAAAATTAGCGGGACACCCTTTTGGTTGCACAATTAGCGCGGCCGTTTTTTTTTCTGTCATTCAGCAGCCACGTCTGATTCCGTGTGTAGCATTATCGCTCGTAAAATGCATAGGGGAACCGCTGGCTGAGGTCGCTTCCCTGACTTCTCGCCGGCTGACTCCCCCGTGGAGGCATGGATGGATACCTAATCAAGCAACAAAAAAAATACATTTTCTGGCATTTCAATTTAGACGTCGTGGCCTCGTCTTCTATATGTGGACGATGCGTAGCAAGATGGAAAGTACGTCTAATACGGTGCCCCAAAGCAAGGAACGTCGTCAGATCCATTCACCTTGCATCTTGTACTGAATGTTAGCACTGAGCAGCAGCATCTGTTACAGCATGACTGAGAATGTGCGTATGACACGCGGAGCCTCTGTGAAAAGTGTCACACTTCTAAGCTATGGCTGCCAATGTAAATCCGTGAATTGTTGGGGCTGCTGCTTTTTTTGCTTCTGTGAAAGATGTAGCTTGCTATTGCCAAAATAATACTACACATTTTAGCATGGACACATCATTTAGCGTGACAACATCCAGCAAAAGAAACATGTACAGTACGAAAATTAGACGAATCACATCAAATAAGAATAACATTCATCAGCAAGATGGGAAAATATACCCAGATATCTATCGGTTTCAAGTCACGAATTACCAGTGGATGTCTTTGAACCAGTTCCCAAATTTCCACGATGGTACAAAATATGCATGCAATCCCCACTAAACTTATTCAGTTCACCATCTTTCGACAGACTGATTGTTGATATAACAGTACTAAGCAGATTCTGACTCGGTGTAGAATATCCATAGTAAAGACTGATAAACAATTCTAGGCAGACTCCGACTTGGTGTAGATCCGTACGGCGACAGCCAGGCCGAGTATGGCGAGGGGGACCAGGAACTGGAGGATCTTGATGACGAACTCAGGGGTCTTGTCCTGGTTGTAGTGCGGCTGCTTGGGAGGCGTGTACTTCACCTTAGTGGGTATCGTGGTCGCATCGATCTCGCCAACGTAGTACTCATCCATCATCGCCCGTGCGGTCGTGCTGTGCCCTACGTCCTCAAAGTCGTCGGTCGCATCCTTGGCTGCAATTCGAATGGGGCTTTGTAAGCTGAAATGGCATACCCTTGTTTACCAAAGAATCATGGGGAAAGGCAAGTACCAGTTGAGGAGAGCAGGACGTCGTCGCCTCCAGGGTGGTCATCGAGGAACTTGGTCACATTGTACACCTATAGAGCAACAAAATTCTTGAGTGAGTTTGGGTTTTGTGGAAACTAGAATAAACATTTTCAACTTGAACGTGTATGTAATTTGCAAGAGAACATCAACACAATAACTGCACACTTAGATTGCAATGCCTGGCTTTTGGAATTATCCTAGCAAACATTGTGGCCGCGTCAACATCTTCTCTGGATGGAAAAGCAAAAGCTGGCCCCAGGAAGATGACATAGTACCAAACGGTACTATTAGTGCAGCAGAAACACTGAACAGGATGTAATCCCGCGGTTGTCAATCAAACATTCACTACTATATGAACAAAGCAGCGTAATAATTCATGTCAACAGAAAAGTGAGGATGAAACAGGTCAGCGCGCTGTGTAATAACCCAATAAAAACAAATAAATAAAAAGGAAGTGCATTATGTTGCATGATATCTCGTGAAGAAAACTGGACCGCATCGCCGGTTCCAGCTACTAAACTGAACAGGAGCGCTTCAGTTGTTCCAATAAATCTCGCGAGTAAACAAGGACAGGCGTTCTATGCATAGGTGCCCCTAACCAGCGGCTACGGAGATGAAGACGACTCTAGCAGAATCAAGTGCTGGGAATTATAAGATTCTCATCTCACTGCAGCATATACTATATATACATATTTCCTGATATCTTTGTGATGACATACTGTGCAGTTGACCGGCAATTGAGGTTTATATATATATAATAAGAAACAAAAAGAAATTGACATGGAAAGGCCGGAACTGCACCCGGAGAGAGCTCCCTGGATCTAAAATCCATGGAGTAGACAAGCGCGAACCGAAATTCCTAATGGATTTATGCAGTTGAAAAGAGAAGCCCAGATCAGGAGCAACTGTGATACAGACAATTCTTATGACGAAGGTTGTAGGACGCAAGTGATAATTGATCCGCACAGCACGCGATCCGCCTGGCGGAGATTCCCAAGAAAGCGAAAGCGAAAGAAGGCACCGGATCTCGCTGAGCAGTGGAGGAAGGAAGAGAACGAGAAAGGAGGGACCTTGCCGCCGATGACGAGCCAGCAGTCGTCCTTGGAGCTGTGCTTGGCGACCTCCTCGAGGGTGAACACCTTGGACGACGACGACATCTTCTTGTCTCCGAAGAAGAGCAGAGAGGGAGGTAGGGGAAGAAGAGAGTGGTGGATGGGGTTTGGATCTCTCCGAGCAGAGAGTAGGAGGGAGGAAGAGAAGGAGAATTGATTGGGGTAGGTGTGGTGCTGAGGTGTGGGAGGTTTTGGACGGGCCCACCGGTCATTCTCGGTTAGTAAGGTTGGGGAGTTTGACCCACCTACCCCAGCCGGCCACATCTCTACCTGGCGTACGCCGTGTGCTCACCATACTCCGTCTCTTCTCTGTGGGCGCCGCACTACCCAACCTTTGGTTAGCAAGATCAATTTAGCAGCATCACCATCAACTACTACCTTCCTCCCAGGTCCCCTAAATCCGGCACCTCCGTATAGGGGACGGGACGCTAGCACTGCATCCTTTATTTGAGAAGATGTTCTCACACCGGCGTCCCTAAATCGGTGGCTCCGATAGATTTTTTTTACAAAAAACTAAATATTTTTACTTGAGTTTCATTTTAATGTCATTCAGGATCGAGGAATGAATAATATTTTCGGGTAAATCCGAGTAAACATTATTCACTCCTCGACCCCGGATGACATATGAAACATGCTTCATCTCTAGCATACTACCTACTGGCCATCTGGCTCTATGAAGGTGGACGATCGCCCGCCGTTCTCTTCGGTGCTCTCTCCCCTCCTTTCTTCGCTGCTCCTCCGTCGATGATCCCCTGCTCTCTCCGCCACGAACGTCAAGTAGGCAGCTCTATCTGCGGCCACCGCCTCCTGACGCAGCTGCCGCTCCAGGTCCTCCCACCGCCGACGGTGATCCAACTCCTGCCTCTGTAGGCGGAGCTGCATCTCCGCCAAATGCCGCCGCTCGCAGAATTCATCCTGACGCCGCGTCTCCTCCCGTTGCAGCCGCCGCAGCGCAAGCTCCTCCCACCCCTTCTATTGGTGCGCTTCCCACCGGCGTTGGCTCAGCTCCTCCCGCCGCCACCGCGCCTCCAGGAACTCCAGCCGCTCCGCCTCCTCCCGCTGCCGCCGCTCTACCTCCTGGCCCTGCCGCACCGCCTCCCGCCGCGTCTCCCGCAGCCGCCGCGCCTCCTCGTGCTCCCGATGTCCGACTCCTAGCCCTGTGATACGTCCAATTTGCATCACTATTTTATATCATAATTTGCTGTTATTCATTGATATATTTCATGTTTGGACATAATACTTATGTTATTTCATCTATTTTGCATGTTTCATGATTATTGGAGGATCGAGCACCGGAGCTAGGATTCTGCTGGAAAAAGCACCGTCAGAATGCAATATTTCGAAGATCAACAGTTGAAGGAAATTATACCAAAAATCCTATTTTTCCAGATGACGAAGGAAGCCAGAAGGGGGAGCTGAGGGGACCCGAGGTGGGCCCACCCCATAGGCCGGCGCGGCCTAGGGCCTGGCCGCGCCGCCCTGTGAGGAGGGGGGCCCACAGCCCCTCTCGCCTCCTTTTCTTCGCGAACTCCTTCGTCCCGAAGACCTAAGCCACAGAGGGTACCTCGCGAAGAGTTACAGCCGCCTCTGCGGGGCGGAGAACACCAGAGAGAAAAGAGCTCTCCGGCGGCTGAAATCCGCCGGGGAAATTCCCTCCCGGAGGGGGAAATCGACGTCATCGTCACCGTCATCGAGCTGGACATCATCTCCATCACCATCATCATCATCTCCATCATCATCACCGCCGTCTCCACCGCTGCACATCGTCACGGCCGTAGCATATTGGGTTTGATCTTGATTGTTTGATAGGGGAAACTCTCCCGGTATTGATTTCTACTTGTTATTGATGCTATTGAGTGAAACCGTTGAACCAAGGTTTATGTTCAGATTGTTATTCATCATCATATCACCTCTGATCATGTTCCATATGATGTCTCGTGAGTAGTTCATTTAGTTCTTGAGGACATGGGTGAAGTCTAAATGTTAGTAGTGAAGTATGGTTGAGTAATATTCAATGTTATGATATTTAAGTTGTGGTGTTATTCTTCTAGTGGTGTCGTGTGAACGTCGACTACACGACACTTCACCTTTATGGGCCTAGGGGAATGCATCTTGTACTCGTTTGCCAATTGCGGGGTTGCCGGAGTGACAGAAACCTAAACCCCCATTGGTATATCGATGCAGGAGGGATAGCAGGATCTCAGAGTTTAAGGCTGTGGTTAGATTTATCTTAATTACTTTCTTGTAGTTGCGGATGCTTGCAAGGGGTATAATCACAAGTATGTATTAGTCCTAGGAAGGGCGGTACATTAGCATAGGTTCACCCACACAACACTTATCAAAACAATGAAGATTAATTAGCCGTATGTAGCGAAAGCACTAGACTAAAATCCCGTGTGTCCTCGAGAACGTTTGGTCATTATAAGTAAACAACCCGGCTTGTCCTTTGTGCTAAAAAGGATTGGGCCACTCGCTGCAATTGTTACTCTCACACTTTATTTACTCGTACTTTATTCATCTGTTACATCAAAACCCCCTGAATACTTGTCTGTGAGCATTTACAGTGAATCCTTCATCGAAACTGCTTGTCAACACCTTCTGCTCCTCGTTGGGATCGATATTCTTACTTATCGAAGATACTACGATACACCCCCTATACTTGTGGGTCATCAAGACTATTTTCTGGCGCCATTGCCGGGGAGTGAAGCGCTATTGGTAAGTGGAATTGGTAAGGGAAACTTCTACTATTTGTGCTGATTTTATTTCTGCCTGCTGCCATAATTCATTATGGAGAGATCTCCTTTTGAATGTTTTTTTGGAAAATCTACTACTACTGCAAAGGTAGTGGATGAGGCGCCAGGTGAGGAAGAGATACCATACAAAATACCTATGAAAATTATTGAACGCGTAGTGAATAACCGTTATACAGGGGATGGAACTGTCCACCCTGGAGATCATTTACTGTTCTTGCATGAATTATGCGGTTTATTCAAGTGTGCAGGTATTGCTATGGATGAAGTGAGGAAGAAACTATTCTCTATATCGATGTCTGGTAAAGCGGCGCATTGGTATAAATTACTGGATAATGGGGATTCTCTTGAATGGAATGATATTGTGCCCCGGTTTTATTCTAAGTTCTATCCTCCAAGTGAAATTCACAAGGATCGGAACCGCATATATAATTTTTGGCCTCATGATGGAGAGAGTATTGCCCAAGCGTGGGGGAGATTGAAGTCTTTAATGCTCAAATGCCCCATTCATGAGCTTCTTGGTAATGTTATTATTGATAATTTCTATGCAAGACTTTCTTTTGAAGATAAGACCTTGCTGGATACTTCTTGTTCCGGATCATTCACGCGTAATAAGGAAGAGTTTAAAAGGGACCTTCTTAATCGGATCCAGGAAAATACTGAAGGATGGGAGAACGACAAAGATAGAGAATCAGGTATAAATTATGATTATAAATGCATTGAAGCTTTTATGGATACTGATAAATTTCGTAATATGAGTGCTACTTATGGTCTTGATTCTCAAGTTGCTGCAAATCTTTATAAAGCTTTTGCCTCTCATTATGAATTGCCTAAGAAGAATTTTGATAAGTATCATGAACCGTATAAAGATAAAATTGATTCATCTATTAATAAATGCGTTGTAGTTGAAACTGTTGATCATGTTATTCCTGAAGCTTATATTAAAAAACTCCTTTCCCTGCTAAAATGAAGGAGTACTCTGTTATAAATAGCGCGGTTCATAAAAGTGAAAAGAAACCTATAGAACCTGAAGAACAAATAAAAGTTGAACCTGCTGTTGCAATAGTTAAAGATCTTGTGACTGAAAATGTGGAGGATGGTCATATTATTTTCTGTGAAGATGCTTCTAATATTGTTTCACATCCTAATAAACCCAAGCAAGCTAGTGTTCCTATGCTATCTGTTAGAATTGGTGATCATTGCTATTATGGTTTATGTGATATTGGTGCAAGTATTAGTGCTATTCCTTATGAGCTTTACACGGAGATTATGCACGAAATTGATTCTTGTGAACTTGAAGATATTGATGTGGTTATTCAACTGGCTAATAGAGAAACTATTTCTCCAATTGGTATTGTTCGAGATGTGGAAGTTCTATGTGGTAAGATTAAATATCCTGCTGACTTTTTGGTACTTGGTTCTGCTGCTAGTGAATATTGTCCTATCATTTTTGGTAGACCTTTTCTAAACACGTGTGGAGCTATTATAGATTGCAAGAAAGAGAAAATTTTGACTAAATTTGCTGGTGAATCTTATGAGTTTAATTTCTCTAAATTTACCAAAACTCCTTATAAAGCTGTTTTGCATAATAATGATTTTAAAATGGAACAGTGTGCATCTATTGTTCTTGTTCCTAATAATCCCTTGCAGCAATATTTGGAGAATAGCGAGAGTGAAGTTTTTAGGAAAGAAAGAGATGAGCTTGATGAAAATTTTCTTCGCCAACCTATTCTTAAGCATGATTTACCGGTGGAAGATCTGGGTACAACACCACCACCAAAGGAAGATCATGTCTTTGATTTAAAACCTTTGCCTGGTAATCTTAAATATGCTCATATTGATGATAAGAAAATATATCCTGTTATTATTAGTTCTAAGCTTACAGAGTTCGAAGAAGAAAGGTTATTGGAAATATTGAAGAAACACCGAGGTGCTATTGGCTACACTCTTGATGACTTGAAGGGGATTTCTCCCTCTATTTGCCAACACGCCATTAATATGGAAGATGATGCGAAGCCTGTTGTTGAACCTCAGCGTCGTCTAATTCCTAAGATGAAGGATGTGGTAAGAAATGAGGTATTACAACTTCTTGAAGCTGGTATTATATATCCTATTGCTGATAGTAGATGGGTTAGTCCTGTGCATTGTGTTCCTAAGAAAGGAGGAATGACTGTTGTGCCTAATGATAATGATGAGCTCATACCCCAAAGAGTAGTTGTAGGGTATAGAATGTGCATTGATTATTATAAAGTTAATAAGGTTACTAAGAAAGATCATTACCCTTTGCCTTTTATTGATCAAATGTTAGAAAGGTTATCTAAAAATACTCATTTTTGTTTTCTTGATGGTTATTCTGGGTTTTCACAAATTGCTGTTAAAACTAAGGATCAAGAGAAAACCACTTTCACTTCTCCCTATGGAACTTATGCTTATAGACGTATGCCTTTTGGTTTATGTAATGCTCCTGCTACTTTTCAAATATGCATGTCTGCTATTTTTCATGGCTTTTGCGAGAGTATTGTAGAGGTATTCATGGATGATTTTTCTGTCTATGGGAATTCTTTTGATAATTGCTTGCGAAACCTTGATAAAGTTTTGCAGAGATGTGAAGAAACTAACCTTGTTCTTAATTGGGAGAAATGCCACTTTATGGTTAATGAAGGAATTGTATTGGGACATAAAATTTCCGAGAGATGTATTGAAGTTGATAGAGCTAAAGTTGAAGCAATTGAGAAGATGCCCTATCCTAGGGATGTTAAAGGTATTCGTAGTGTTCTTGGTCATGCTGGGTTTTATAGGAGGTTTATTAAAGATTTCTCCAAGATTTCAAAGCCTCTTACTAATCTTCTTCAAAAAGATGTACCTTTTGTTTTTGATGATGATTGTAAGGAAGCTTTTGAAACTCTAAAGAAAGCCTTAACAACTGCTCCTATAGTTGAACCTCCTAATTGGAACTTACCATTTGAAATTATGTGTGATGCTAGTGATTTTGCTGTAGGCGCTGTTCTTGGACAGCGAGTAGATAAAAAATTGAATGTTATTCATTATGCTAGTAAAACTCTTGATGCTGCTCAAAGAAATTATGCTACTACTGAAAAAGAATTGTTAGCTGTAGTCTTTGCTTGTGATAAGTTTAGATCCTATATTGTTGATTCAAAAGTTACTATTCATACTGATCATGCTGCAATCAGATACCTTATGCAAAAGAAAGATGCTAAGCCAAGGCTTATTAGATGGGTACTTCTGTTGCAAGAATTTGATTTACATATTGTAGATAGGAAAGGTGCTGATAATCCAGTTGCTGATAATTTGTCTAGATTGGAAAATATTGCTTATGATCTTGTTCCTGTTAATGATAGTTTTCCAAATGAACAATTGGCTGCAATTAAGGTGAGCTCGCGAGACAGTCCTTGGTATGCTGATTATGCTAACTTTATTGTTTCCAAGTACTTGCCTCCAACCTTTTCAGCTCAGCACAGGAGGAAATTCTTTTATGACTTGAGGCATTATTTTTGGGATGACCCACACTTATATAAAGAAGGAGTGGATGGTATTCTGCGAAGATGTGTTCCCGAATATGAACAACAAGAGATATTGAGTAAATGTCATGGTAGTGCTTATGGAGGACATCACGCCGGAGAAAGAACCGCGCAAAAGGTTCTTCAATCAGGTTTTTATTGGCCGACTCTCTTCAAAGATGCAAGGAAGTTTATTTTATCTTGTGATGAATGCCAAAGGGTTGGTAATATCTCTAGACGCAATGAAATGCCTATGAATTATACTCTTGTTATTGAACCGTTCGATTGTTGGGGATTTGACTTCATGGGACCTTTTCCCTCTTCAGAAGGTAACACTCATATACTTGTTGCTGTGGATTATGTTACTAAATGGGTGGAAGCCATACCTACAAAAAGTGCTGATGGTGAGACCTCTTTAAGAATGCTTTTAGATATTATTTTTCCTAGATTTGGAGTTCCTAGATATATTATGACTGATGGAGGTTCTCATTTTATTCATGGTGGTTTTAGAAAAACTTGCTAAATATGGTATTAATCATAGAATTGCTTCCGCTTATCATCCTCAAACTAGTGGGCAAGTAGAATTATCAAATAGAGAGATTAAATCTATCTTGGAAAAGACTGTTAACAAAACTAGAAAGAATTGGGCTAGTAAATTGAAGGATGCACTATGGGCTTATAGAACTGCTTATAAAAATCCCATGGGAATGTCACCTTATAAAATGGTTTATGGAAAAGCTTGTCATTTACCTTTAGAACTAGAGCACAAAGCTTATTGGGCTGTTAGAGAATTAAATAAAGATCCTAAACTTGCCGGTAATAAGAGGTTGTTGCAATTGAGTTCTCTAGATGAATGGAGAAGTGAAGCTTATGAAAATGCTAAACTCTTTAAAGAGAAAGTTAAAAAATGGCATGATAGAAGGATTATTAAAAGAGAATTTAATATTGGGTATAAAGTCCTATTGTATCGGTCTCGTCTCAGGTTCTTTGCAGGGAAATTACTCTCGAAATGGGAAGGACCATATGTTGTTGAGGAGGTGTATCGTTCAGGAGCAATTAAAATTAGCTCTCTCCAAGGCAATGCCACACAAGTGGTGAATGGACAAAGACTCAAGCATTATATCTCAGGTGATTCTTATAATGTTGATGTTGATATTATTCGAGTGGAAACACCGGAGGCTTTCATCAAAGGACAAATTGACAGTCCGCCAGAACTCGACTTTGAATAGGTAACAGTACTGGTAATAAAAAGTTCGCAATTTACTTTCCGAACAATATTTTTGCTGTTTTTGGAAAATATGAAAAATTACGAGATCGAAACGGAGTGGAGGAGACGCACGAGGGCGTGCCCCCATAGGCCGGCGCGGCCTGGCCTTGGCCCGCGCCGCCCTATGAGCTGGCCGCCTCGTCGCCCCTTTCCGACTCCGGTTTGACCTGGTACTTTCCTTTTGTCGTGAAATTTTTTGCTATATAATCCCCCGGACCCCTGGAGGTCCGTATATCGTTTTCTCGACGTGTTTTGTTTCGAGCTGTTTCTGCCATGATTTGCTTCGGATCTAGAGCCATCATGTTTTCATCGGAAACTCCGAAGGAAAGCTCCTGCAAGGATGTTGACAACTTGTACATGGAGGAGCTGAGGATGCACCCCAAGGAGTTGCTGCTCGTTTAGGGAGAACTGCAGATCAAGGATATTCAGGGTCCTAAAGGAGAAGGAAGCTTGGAAGACAGGATGGAGAAGCTAGAACAAGAGGTCTTCAAATACAAGAAGATGGCTGAGCGTGAGGTGGATATCTTCCACAAGATTGTGTCTGAACTCATTGCTGAACACGAGAAGGAAACTGCAAAGCTATGTGGCGACATCCTCTCACTTCACGACACCACCAACAAACTCCAAGCACAACTCTATGACATTCAGAATCAGAACTGTGAGTATGAAAACAGGTTTAAATACATAAGCCATGCTGCTAGTTTCAGGATTCCCGAGACCAAGATGTCGTTTGTTGATGGGGAGCCTCTTCCTTGGAAGTTTGATGACAGGAGTTCATCACCACCATCGCCGAAGGAGTAAAACATCATCGGTATTGGCATCCCCTTGGTTTGTTCCAAGCTTGGGGGAGTGCCGCGGTATCACATCATCACTACCTTTTACTTTTTACTGTCAAGTAGTGTTATATCATGAGTAGGGAAGTTATCATATAAGATGGGTTGCAGTTTGGAAGTATCTCTCCTTTAGTTGGTTATCTATGTATCCCTTGGTGTGAGTTATCGTTATGGAATATTAATGAGAAGTCTTATCATTTACGTATTGCACATCTTACTTTAGTTTGCAATCTCTGTTATATGATTTACCTTGTTGTTAGTATGGTATCACTTTGGGAGCATTGAATGAATCTATTTGGTTTTGGCAAACTTAGCATTGGTCAATAGCAACAACACTTTGAGGTTTAAGTAGAAAAGAGAAATACATGTAGTTGTTTCATTGTCTTTCTTTCTTGTTAGCTCATAGCTTATTATTCTGAAGTTAAAATTATTTGTGCTTACAAGGAAGATGCATGATTGTTTCTATCACATGTATATTTGTTTGTTTCCTTCAACTCTTATGCTTGCTAATTAACCTTGCTAGCCAAAGACCTGTACTGAGAGGGAATACTTCTCGTGCATCCAAAACCTGAACCCAAACCTATGCCATTTGTGTCCACCATATCTACCTACTACATGGTATTTTCTGCCATTCCAAGTAAATACTTCGTGTGCTACCTTTAAATAATTCAAAATTTACTATCTCTTATTTGTGTCAATGTTTTATAGCTCATGAGGAAGTATGTGGTGTTTTATCTTTCAATCTTGTTGGGCAACTTTCACCAATGGACTAGTGGCTTCATCCGCTTATCCAATAATTTTGCAAAAAGAGCTGGCAATGGGATTCCCAGTCCCAAATTAACTAAACTCAATAGACACTCCTCCATGGTATGTGATTGATGGACGGCACCCGAAGGATTCGGTTAGCCATGGCTTGTGTAAGCAAAGGTTGGGGGGAGTGTCATCATAATAAAACTAAAATAAAAAGGCACTCCTTCATGGTATGAGATTATTGGCAGGCACCCGAGGATTCGGTTAGCCATGGTTTGTGAAAGAAAGGTTGGAAGGAGTGCCACACAAAATAAAAATAAGATGGGAGCCGCTCTTTGAAGGTTTGTCTGGCAAGGGGGTTAGAGTACCCGCTACCAGTCGTTGACAACAACAAACACCTCTCAAAATATTACTTTTATTCTCTTTATATGATTTCAAAACTGAAAAAGCTCTAGCACATGATTTAATCCCTGCTTCCCTCTGCGAAGGGCCTGTCTTTTACTTTATGTTGAGTCAGTAAACCTATTTCCCACCATCTCAAGCAAGCATTTGAGTAGTTGTGATCAAACCATTATATTGTGATTTGTTTCATCATGTCTTTTACTTTTCCTTGTTTAGTACAAGTTTTATCTGAATGAATATAGCTTTGCAAGTTATCAATGATCATGAGGAGACTATTATGATTGAGTATGCAAGTTGTGCCATATAAACTTTAACATGAGAGCGCTGCTCAATAGATAAATATAACCTGTTAATTGTTCTCTGACCAAGAACGAAGTTTGCCATCACCAACTATGATTTCTTATGCACCTTTATTTGTGATTACCTTATACTTGTTTCAAGTTGAGTTATATGAGGAAGTTGTTTACTAGAATATCTTGTGTGAATGAATATGATGCTTCTTGTCCGTATTTTATTTATCGACTCTTCACTCCATAAACATGTGGTCCTGTTTACTGAGTTCAGTTTCGCTTGGGGACAAGCGAGGTCTAAGCTTGGGGGGAGTTGATACGTCCAATTTGCATCACTATTTTATATCATAATTTGCTGTTATTCATTGATATATTTCATGTTTGGACATAATACTCATGTTATTTCATCTATTTTGCATGTTTCATGATTATTGGAGGATCGAGCACCGAAGCCAGGATTCTGCTGGAAAAAGCACCGTCAGAATGCAATATTTCGGAAGATCAACAGTTGAAGGAAATTATACCAAAAATCCTATTTTTCCAGATGACGAAGGAAGCCAGAAGGGGGAGCTGAGGGGACCCGAGGTGGGCCCACCCCATAGGCCGGCGCGGCCCAGGGCCTGGCCACGCCGCCCTGTGAGGAGGGGGGCCCACAGCCCCTCTTACCTCCTTTTCTTCGCGAACTCCTTCGTCCCGAAGACCTAAGCCACAGAGGGTACCTCGCGAAGAGTTACAGCCGCCTCTGCGGGGCGGAGAACACCAGAGAGAAAAGAGCTCTCCGGCGGCTGAAATCCGCCGGGGAAATTCCCTCCCGGAGGGGGAAATCGACGCCATCGTCACCGTCATCGAGCTGGACATCATCTCCATCACCATCATCATCATCTTCATCATCATCACCGCCATCTCCACCGCTGCACATCGTCACCGCCATAGCAATTTGGGTTTGATCTTGATTGTTTGATAGGGGAAACTCTCCCGGTATTGATTTCTACTTGTTATTGATGCGATTGAGTGAAACCGTTGAACCAAGGTTTATGTTCAGATTGTTATTCATCATCATATCACCTCTGATCATGTTCCATATGATGTCTCGTGAGTAGTTCGTTTAGTTCTTGAGGACATGGGTGAAGTCTAAATGTTAGTAGTGAAGTATGGTTGAGTAATATTCAATGTTATGATATTTAAGTTGTGGTGTTATTCTTCTAGTGGTGTCGTGTGAACGTCGACTACACGACACTTCACCTTTATGGGCCTAGGGGAATACATCTTGTACTCGTTTGACAATTGCGGGGTTGCCGGAGTGACAGAAACCTAAACCCCCGTTGGTATATCGATGCAGGAGGGATAGCAGGATCTCAGAGTTTAAGGCTGTGGTTAGATTTATCTTAATTACTTTCTTGTAGTTGCGGATGCTTGCAAGGGGTATAATCACAAGTATGTATTAGTCCTAGGAAGGGCGGTACATTAGCATAGGTTCACCCACACAACACTTATCAAAACAATGAAGATTAATTAGCCGTATGTAGCGAAAGCACTAGACTAAAATCCCGTGTGTCCTCGAGAACGTTTGGTCATTATAAGTAAACAACCCGGCTTGTCCTTTGTGCTAAAAAGGATTGGGCCACTCGCTGCAATTGTTACTCTCGCACTTTATTTACTCGTACTTTATTCATCTGTTACAAAACCCCCTGAATACTTGTCTGTGAGCATTTACAGTGAATCCTTCATCGAAACTGCTTGTCAACACCTTCTGCTCCTCGTTGGGATCGACATTCTTACTTATCGAAGATACTACGATACACCAGCTATACTTGTGGGTCATCACCCTGCTGCTCGTTCGTGACATAGGCATCCACGGTCGCCGCTAGCGCCACCTCCTCCCACGCCTCATACTCTACGAGCTGCGGGTCCGCCTCCCTGACTTCTACGGACGCCTCTAGCGCCGCATCATCCCACGAATCGAACATTGTGCTATTTTTCTAGGATTTTTGCACCAATGAGGCAGGGGAGGAGGGATAATATAGACCGTCGATGACGTGCGACATTGATGGGATTCGTAGCATAGAAAAAAAAATTCCTACCGCGAGAACGCAATCCAAGCCAAGATGCAATCTAGAAGATGGGAGCAACGAGGGGATGAACGAGACTAACCCTTGAAGATTTCCAAAGCCTACAAGAGGAGGCTAGCTAGAAATCATCCCGAGAACTAGAAAATGTGCGCTATAGCCCATGAAATGGCCAGAAAACATGAAAAACACGAGTTTATGTGACGCCTCTCAAACCATGTATCGGTATGTACGGTAGCTGAAAATCATCCTAGGAGCTAGAAAATGTGCGCGATAGCCCATCAAATTGGTAGAAAACAAGAAAACTTTGAGCTATAGCCCACAGAAATGGAGTTATTAAACATGAAATACGCTAGTTTTTGCGACGCCTCTCAAACCATGTATCGGTCATTAATGTAGCTAAAGCTCATCCCGGAAACCGGAAAATGTGCGTTATAGCCAATGAAATAGCTAAAAAACACTTGAAAACTTTGAGCTATAGCCCATTGAAATGGAGGCAACAAACATGAAATACCCGAGTTTTTGCGGCGCCTCTCAAACCAGGTATCGGTGGTTATGGTAACTAAAAATCTTCCTAGGAGGTGGAAAATCAGCGCTATAGCCCATGAAATGGGTAGAAAACATGAAAACTATGAGTTATAGCCCACGGAAATGGAGGTAGCAAACATGAAATACCCAAGTTTTTGCGGCGCCTCTCAAACCATGTATCGGTGGTTATGTTAGCTGAAAACATCCTAAGAGCTAAAAAAATACGCGCTATATCCCTTGGAATGGGTAGAAAACATGAAAATTATGAGTGTTTTATAGAACACGGAAATAGAGGCAGCAAACATGAAATACACGATTTTTGCGGCGCCTCTGAAACCATGTATCGATGGTTACGGTAGCTAGAAATCATCCCGAGAACTAGAAAATGTGCGCTATAGCCAATGAAATGGCTAGAAAACATGAAAAATGTGAGCTATAGCCCAAGGAAATGGAAGAAGAAAACATGAAAAACACGAGTTTTGGAGATGCCTCTCAAACCATGTATCGGTGGTTAATGTAGCTGGAAATCATCCCGGGAACCAGGTTAATGCGCTATAGCCCATGAAATGGGCAGAAAACAAGAAAACTGTGAGCGATAGCCCATGGAAATGGAGGCATGAAAACATAAAAAAGACGAGTTTTTGCGACGCTTATCAAACCAAGTATCGATGGTCACGATAGCTAGAAAATCATCCAGGGAACCAGAAAATATGCGCTATGGCCCATGAAATGGGCAGAAAACATGAAAACTGTGAGGAAAAGGAGGCACAAAACATGAAAAACACGAGTTTATGCGACGCCTATCAAACCATGTATTGTTCATAACTGTACCTGGAAATCATCCCGGGGACCGCAAAATGGCCGAAAAACATGAAAACTACGAGCTATAGCCCAAGGAAATGGAGGGTGAAAACATGAAAAACACGAGTTTTTGTGACGCCTCTCAAACCATGTATTGGTATGTACGGCAGCTGAAAATTCTCCTGGAGCTAGAAAATGTGTGCTATAGCCCAAGAAATGGGAAAAACATGAAAACTGTGAGCTATAGCCCACGGAAATGGAGGCTGAAAACATGAAAAACACGAGTTTTGCGACGCGTCTAAACCCATGTATCGGTCATTACGGTAGCTGGAAATCATCTCGGGAACCAGAAAATGTGCGCTATAGCCCATGAAATGGGCAGAAAACATGAAAAATGTGACCTATAGAACATGGAAATGGAGGCAGAAAACATAAAAATACGATTTTTTGCGACGCCTCTTAAACCATGTATCAATGATTACGATAGGTGGAAATCATCCCGAAAACCGGAAAATATGCGCTATAGCCCATGAAATGGCCAAAATCATGAAAAATGTGCGCTATAGCCCATGGAAATGGAGGCTGAAAACATGAAAAACACAAGTTTTTGTGACGCCTATCAAACCAAGTATCGATGGTTACGATAGCTGGAAAATCATCAAGGGATACAGAAAATGTGTGCTATGGCCCATGAAATGGGTAGAAAACATGAAAATTGTGAGCTATAGCCCACGAAAATGGAGGCAGCAAACATGAAATACGCGAGTTTTTGCGACGCCTCTCAAACCATGTAACGGTGGTTAATGTAGAAGGAAATCGTCCCGGAAACCGGAAAATGTGCGCTATAACTCATGAAATGGAAAAAAACATGAAAAATGTGAGCTATAGCCCAAGGAAATGGAGGCACAAAACATGAAAACCGCGAGTTTTTGCGACGCCTCTCAAACCATCTATCGGTCGTAAAGTTACTTGGAAATCATCCCGGGAACCGGAAAATGTGCTCTATAGCCCATGAAATGGCCAAAAACATGAAAACTTTGAGCTATAACCCAAGGAAATGGAGGCTGAAAACATTAAAAACACGAGTTTTTGCGACGGCTCTCAAACCATGTATCGGTATGTACGGCAGCTAAAAATCATCCTAGGAGCTGGAAAATGTGCGCGATAGCCCAAGAAATTGGTAGAAAAAATGAAAACTGTGAGCTATAGCACACGGAAATGGAGGCATTAAACATGAAATACGCTAGTTTTTGCGACGCCTCTCAAACCATGTATCGGTGGTAAATGTAGCTGGAAATCGTCCCGGAAACCGGAAAATGTAGGCTATAGCCCATGAAATTGCTAAAAAACATGAAAACTGTGAGCTATAGCTCATGGAAATGGAGGCAGCAAACATTAAATACCCAAGTTTTTGTGGCGCCTCTCAAATCATGTATCGGTGGTTACGATAGCTAAAAACGTCGTAAGAACTGAAAAATGTGCGCTATAGCCCTTGAAATGGGTAGCAAACATGAAAATTATGAGTGATAGAACACGGAAATGGAGGCAGCAAACATGAAATACACGAGTTTTTGCGGCGCCTCTCAAACCATGTATCGATGGTTAAGGTAGCTAGAAATCAACCCGAGAACTAGAAAATGTGCGCTATAGCCCATGAAATGGCCAGAAAACATGAAAAATGTCAGCTATAGCCCAAGGAAATGGGAGAAGAAAACATGAAAAACACGAGTTTTTGAGATGCCTCTCAAACCATGTATCGGTGGTTAATGTAGCTGGAAATCATCCCGGGAACCAGAAAATGTGCGCTATAGCCCATGAAATGGGCAGAAAACAAGAAAACTATGAGCCATAGCCCATGGAAATGGAGGCAGAAAGCATAAAAGACACGAGTTTTTGCGACGCCTATCAAACCAAGTATCGATGGTCATGATAGCTAGAAAATCATCCAGGGAACCAGAAAATATGCGCTATGGCCCATGAAATGGGCAAAAAACATGAAAATTGTGAGGAAATGGAGGCACGAAACATGAAAAACACGAGTTTATGCGACGCCTCTCATACCATGTATTGGTCATAACTGTACCTGGAAGTCATCCCGGGGACCGCAAGATGGCCAAAAAACACGAAAACTACGAGCTATAGCCCAAGGAAATGGAGGCTGAAAACATCAAAAAACACGAGTTTTTGCGACGCCTCTCAAACCATGTATCGGTATGTAAGGCAGCTGAAAATCGTCCTGGAGCTAGAAAATGTGTGCTATAGCCCATGAAATGGGCAAAAACATGAAAACTACGAGCTATAGCCCAAGGAAATGGAGGCTGAAAACATGAAAAACACGAGTTTTCGTGACGCCTCTCAAACCATGTATCGGTATGTACGGCAGCTGAAAATTGTCCTGGAGCTGGAAAATGTGTGCTATAGCCCAAGAAATGGGAAAAACATGAAAACTGTGAGCTATAGCCCACGGAAATGGAGGCTGAAAACATGAAAAACACGAGTTTTGCGACGCGTCCAAACCCATGTATCGGTCATTACGGTAGCTGGAAATCGTCTCGGGAATCGGAACATGTGCGCTATAGCCCATGAAATGGGCAGAAAACATGAAAAATGTGACCTATAGAACATGGAAATGGAGGCAGAAAACATAAAAATACGACTTTTTGCGACGCCTCTTAAACCATGTATCGATGATTTCGATAGCTGGAAATCATCCCGAAAACCGGAAAATATGCGCTATAGCTCATGAAATGGCCAAAAAACATGAAAATGTGCGCTATAGCCCATGGAAATGGAGGCTGAAAACATGAAAAAGACAAGTTTTTGCGACGCCTATCAAACCAAGTATCGATGGTTACGATAGCTGGAAAATCATCAAGGGAAACAGAAAATGTGTGCTATGGCCCATGAAATGGGTAGAAAACATGAAAATTGTGAGCTATAGCCCACGAAAATGGAGGTAGCAAACATGAAATACGCGAGTTTTTGCGACGCTTCTCAAACCATGTAACGGTGGTTAATGTAGCTGGAAATCGTCCTGGAAACCGGAAAATGTGCGCTATAACTCATGAAATTGCAAAAAAAACATGAAAATTGTGAGCTATAGCCCATGGAAATGGAGGCAGAAAATGGGAAAAACACGAGTTTTTGCTACGCCTATCAAACCAAGTATCGATGGTTACGTTAGCTGGAAATCATCTAGGGAACCAAAAAATGTGCGCTATGGCCCATGACATGGGCAGAAAACATGAAAATGTGAGCTATAGCCCAAGGAAATGGAGGCACAAAACATGAAAACCGTGAGTTTTTGTGATGCCTCTCAAACCATCTATCGGTCGTAAAGTTACCTAGAAATCATCCCGGGAACCGGAAAATGTGCTCTATAGCCCATGAAATGGCCAAAAACATGAAAACTTTTAGCTATAGCCCAAGGAAATGGAGGCTGAAAACATTAAAAACACGAGTTTTTGCGACGCCTCACAAACCATGTATCGGTATGTACGGTAGCTAAAAATCGTCCTAGGAGCTGGAAAATGTGCGTGATAGCCCATGAAATGGGTAGAAAAAATGAAAACTGTGAGCTATAGCACATGGAAATAGAGGCATTAAACATGAAATACGCTAGTTTTTGCGACGCCTCTGAAACCATATATCGGTGGTTAATGTAGCTGGAAATCGTCCCGGAAACCGGAAAATGTGCACTATAGCCCATGAAATAGCTAAAAAAACATGAAAACTGTGAGCTATAGCTCATGGAAATGGAGGCAGCAAACATTAAATACCCAAGTTTTTGCGGCGCCTCTCAAACCATGTATCGGTGGTTACGTTAGCTGAAAACGTCCTAAGAGCTGGAAAAGTGCGCTATAGCCCTTGAAATGGGTAGAAAACATGAAAATTATGAGTTATAGAACACGGAAATGGAGGCAGCAAACATGAAATACACGAGTTTTTGTGGCGCCTCTCAAACCATATATCTATGATTACCGTAGCTAGAAATCATCCCGAGAACAAGAAATTGTGCGCTATCGCCCATGAAATGGCCAGAAAACATGAAAAATGTGAGCTATAGCCCAAGGAAATGGAAGAAGAAAACATGAAAAACACGAGTTTATGCGACACCTCACAAACCATGTATTGGTCATAACTGTACCTAGAAATCATCCCGAGGACCGCAAAATGGCTAAAAAACAAGAAAACTACGAGCTATAGCCGAAGGAAATGGAGGCTGAATACATGAAAAATACGAGTTTTTACGACGCCTCTCAAACCATGTATCGGTATGTACGGCAGCTGAAAATTGTCCTGGAGCTAGAAAATGTGTGCTATAGCCCAAGAAATGGGAAAAACATGAAAACTGTGAGCTATAGCCCACGGAAATGGAGGCTGAAAACATGAAAAACACGAGTTTTGCGACGCGTCCAAACCCATGTATCGGTGATTACGGTAGCTGGAAATCATCTTGGGAACCGGAACATGTGCACTATAGCCCATGAAATGGGCAGAAAACATGAAAAATGTGACCTATAGAACATGGAAATGAAGGCAGAAAACATAAAAATACGATTTTTTGCGACGCCTCTTAAACCATGTATCAATGATTACGATAGGTGGAAATCATCCCGAAAACCGGAAAATATGCGCTATAGCCCATGAAATGGCCAAAATCATGAAAAATGTGCGCTATAGCCCATGGAAATGGAGGCTGAAAACATGAAAAACACAAGTTTTTGTGACGCCTATCAAACCAAGTATCGATGGTTACGATAGCTGGAAAATCATCAAGGGATACAGAAAATGTGTGCTATGGCCCATGAAATGGGTAGAAAACATGAAAATTGTGAGCTATAGCCCACGAAAATGGAGGCAGCAAACATGAAATACGCGATTTTTTGCGACGCCTCTCAAACCATGTAACGGTGGTTAATGTAGAAGGAAATCGTCCCGGAAACCGGAAAATGTGCGCTATAACTCATGAAATGGCAAAAAACATGAAAAATGTGAGCTATAGCCCAAGGAAATGGAGGCACAAAACATGAAAACCGCGAGTTTTTGCGACGCCTCTCAAACCATCTATCGGTCGTAAAGTTACTTGGAAATCATCCCGGGAACCGGAAAATGTGCTCTATAGCCCATGAAATGGCCAAAAACATGAAAACTTTGAGCTATAACCCAAGGAAATGGAGGCGGAAAACATTAAAAACACGAGTTTTTGCGACGCCTCTCAAACCATGTATCGGTATGTACGACAACTAAAAATCATCCTAGGAGCTGGAAAATGTGCGCGATAGCCCAAGAAATTGGTAGAAAAAATGAAAACTGTGAGCTATAGCACACGGAAATGGAGGCATTAAACATGAAATACGCTAGTTTTTGCGACGCCTCTCAAACCATGTATCGGTGGTAAATGTAGCTGGAAATCGTCCCGGAAACCGGAAAATGTAGGCTATAGCCCATGAAATAGCTAAAAAACATGAAAACTGTGAGCTATAGCTCATGGAAATGGAGGCAGCAAACATTAAATACCCAAGTTTTTGTGGCGCCTCTCAAATCATGTATCGGTGGTTACGATAGCTGAAAACGTCGTAAGAACTGAAAAATGTGCGCTATAGCCCTTGAAATGGGTAGAAAACATGAAAATTATGAGTTATAGAACACGGAAATGGAGGCAGCAAACATGAAATACACGAGTTTTTGCGGCGCCTCTCAAACCATGTATCGATGGTTAAGGTAGCTAGAAATCAACCCGAGAACCAGAAAATGTGCGCTATAGCCCATGAAATGGCCAGAAAACATGAAAAATGTCAGCTATAGCCCAAGGAAATGGGAGAAGAAAACATAAAAAGCACGAGTTTTTGAGATGCCTCTCAAACCATGTATCGGTGGTTAATGTAGCTGGAAATCATCCCGGGAACCAGAAAATGTGCGCTATAGCCCATGAAATGGGCAGAAAACAAGAAAACTATGAGCGATAGCCCATGGAAATGGAGGCAAAAAACATAAAAGACACGAGTTTTTGCGACGCCTATCAAACCAAGTATCGATGGTCATGATAGCTAGAAAATCATCCAGGGAACCAGAAAATATGCGCTATGGCCCATGAAATGAGCCAAAAACATGAAAATTGTGAGGAAATGGAGGCACGAAACATGAAAAACACGAGTTTATGCGACGCCTCTCATACCATGTATTGGTCATAACTGTACCTGGAAGTCATCCCGGGGACCGCAAGATGGCCAAAAAACATGAAAACTACGAGCTATAGCCCAAGGAAATGGAGGCTTAAAACATCAAAAAACACGAGTTTTTGCGACGCCTCTCAAACCATGTATCGGTATGTAAGGCAGCTGAAAATCGTCCTCGAGCTAGAAAGTGTTTTCTATAGCCCAAGAAATGGGCAAAAACATGAAAACTACGAGCTATAGCCCAAGGAAATGGAGGCTGAAAACATGAAAAACACGAGTTTTCGTGACGCCTCTCAAACCATGTATCGGTATGTACGGCAGCTGAAAATTGTCCTGGAGCTGGAAAATGTGTGCTATAGCCCAAGAAATGGGAAAAACATGAAAACTGTGAGCTATAGCCCACGGAAATGGAGGCTGAAAACATGAAAAACACGAGTTTTGCGACGCGTCCAAACCCATGTATCGGTCATTACGCTAGCTGGAAATCATCTCGGGAACCGGAACATGTGCGCTATAGCCCATGAAATGGGCAGAAAACATGAAAAATGTGACCTATAGAACATGGAAATGGAGGCAGAAAACATAAAAATACGACTTTTTGCGACGCCTCTTAAACCATGTATCGATGATTTCGATAGCTGGAAATCATCCCGAAAACCGGAAAATATGCGCTATAGCTCATGAAATGGCCAAAAAACATGAAAATGTGCGCTATAGCCCATGGAAATGGAGGCTAAAAACATGAAAAAGACAAGTTTTTGCGACGCCTATCAAACCAAGTATCGATGGTTAGGATAGCTGGAAAATCATCAAGGGAAACAGAAAATGTGTGCTATGGCCCATGAAATGGGTAGAAAATATGAAAATTGTGAGCTATAGCCCACGAAAATGGAGGCAGCAAACATGAAATACGCGAGTTTTTGCGACGCTTCTCAAACCATATAACGGTGGTTAATGTAGCTGGAAATCGTCCTGGAAACCGGAAAATGTGCGCTATAACTCATGAAATTGCAAAAAAAACATGAAAATTGTGAGCTATAGCCCATGGAAATGGAGGCAGAAAATGGGAAAAACACGAGTTTTTGCTACGCCTATCAAACCAAGTATCGATGGTTACGTTAGCTGGAAATCATCTAGGGAACCAAAAAATGTGCGCTATGGCCCATGACATGGGCAGAAAACATGAAAATGTGAGCTATAGCCCAAGGAAATGGAGGCATAAAACATGAAGACCGTGAGTTTTTGTGATGCCTCTCAAACCATCTATCGGTCATAAAGTTACCTAGAAATCATCCCGGGAACCGGAAAATGTGCTCTATAGCCCATGAAATGGCCAAAAACATGAAAACTTTGGGCTATAGCCCAAGAATATGGAGGCTGAAAACATTAAAAACACGAGTTTTTGTGACGCCTCACAAACCATGTATCGGTATGTACGGTAGCTAAAAATCGTCCTAGGAGCTGGAAAATGTGCGTGATAGCCCATGAAATGGGTAGAAAAAATGAAAACTGTGAGCTATAGCACATGGAAATAGAGGCATTAAACATGAAATACGCTAGTTTTTGCGACGCCTCTAAAACCATATATCGGTGGTTAATGTAGCTGGAAATCGTCCCGGAAACCGGAAAATGTGCACTATAGCCCATGAAATAGCTAAAAAACATGAAAACTGTGAGCTATAGCTCATGGAAATGGAGGCAGCAAACATTAAATACCCAAGTTTTTGCGGCGCCTCTCAAACCATGTATCGGTGGTTACGTTAGCTGAAAACGTCCTAAGAGCTGGAAAAGCGCGCTATAGCCCTTGAAATGGGTAGAAAACATGAAAATTATGATTATAGAACACGGAAATGGAGGCAGCAAACATGAAATACACGAGTTTTTGTGGCGCCTCTCAAACCATATATCTATGATTACGGTAGCTAGAAATCATCCCGAGAACCAGAAATTGTGCGCTATCGCCCATGAAATGGCCAGAAAACATGAAAAATGTGAGCTATAGCCCAAGGAAATGGAAGAAGAAAACATGAAAAACACGAGTTTATGCGACACCTCTCAAACCATGTATTGGTCATAACTGTACCTGGAAATCATCCCGAGGACCGCAAAATGGCTAAAAAACAAGAAAACTACGAGCTATAGCCCAAGGAAATGGAGGCCGAATACATGAAAAACACGAGTTTTTGCGACGCCTCTCAAACCATGTATCGGTATGTACGGCAGCTGAAAATTGTCCTGGAGCTAGAAAATGTGTGCTATAGCCCAAGAAATGGGGAAAACATGAAAACTGTGAGCTATAGCCCACGGAAATGGAGGCTGAAAACATGAAAAACACGAGTTTTGCGACGCGTCTAAACCCATGTATCGGTCATTACGGTAGCTGGAAATCATCTCGGGAACCGGAAAATGAGCGCTATAGCCCATGAAATGGGCAGAAAACATGAAAAATGTGACCTATAGAACATGGAAATGGAGGCAGAAAACATAAACATATGACTTTTTGCGACGCCTCTTAAGCCATGTATCGATGATTACGATAGCTGGAAATCATCTCGAAAACCGGAAAATATGCGCTATAGCTCATGAAATGGCCAAAAAACATGAAAATGTGCGCTATAGCCCATGGAAATGGAGGCTGAAAACATGAAAAAGACAAGTTTTTGCGACGCCTATCAAACCAAGTATCGATGGTTACGATAGCTGGAAAATCATCAAGGGAAACAGAAAATGTGTGCTATGGCCCATGAAATGGGTAGAAAACATGAAAATTGTGAGCTATAGCCCACGAAAATGGAGGCAGCAAACATGAAATACGCGAGTTTTTGCGACGCTTCTCAAACCATGTAACGGTGGTTAATGTAGCTGGAAATCATCCTGGAAACCGGAAAATGTGCGCTATAACTCATGAAATTGCAAAAAAACATGAAAATTGTGAGCTATAGCCCATGGAAATGGAGGCAGAAAATGGGAAAAACACGAGTTTTTGCTACGCCTATCAAACCAAGTATCGATGATTACGTTAGCTGGAAATCATCCAGGGAACCAAAAAATGTGCTCTATGGCCCATGACATGGGCAGAAAACATGAAAAATGTGAGCTATAGCCCAAGGAAATGGAGGCACAAAACATGAAAACCGCGAGTTTTTGTGATGCCTCTCAAACCATCTATCGGTTGTAAAGTTACCTAGAAATCATCTCGGGAACCGGAAAATGTGCTCTATAGCCCATGAAATGGCCAAAAACATGAAAACTTTGAGCTATAGCCCAAGGAAATGGAGGCTGAAAACATTAAAAACACGAGTTTTTGCGACGCCTCACAAACCATGTATCGGTATGTACGGTAGCTAAAAATCGTCCTAGGAGCTGGAAAATCTGCGTGATAGCCCATGAAATGGGTAGAAAAAATGAAAACTGTGAGCTATAGCACATGGAAATAGAGGCATTAAACATGAAATACGCTAGTTTTTGCGACGCCTCTAAAACCATATATCGGTGGTTAATGTAGCTGGAAATCGTCCCGGAAACCGGAAAATGTGCACTATAGCCCATGAAATAGCTAAAAAATATGAAAACTGTGAGCTATAGCTCATGGAAATGGAGGCAGCAAACATTAAATACCCAAGTTTTTGCGGCGCCTCTCAAACCATGTATCGGTGGTTACGTTAGCTGAAAACGTCCTAAGAGCTGGAAAAGCGCGCTATAGCCCTTGAAATGGGTAGAAAACATGAAAATTATGATTATAGAACACGGAAATGGAGGCAGCAAACATGAAATACACGAGTTTTTGTGGCGCCTCTCAAACCATATATCTATGATTACGGTAGCTAGAAATCATCCCGAGAACCAGAAATTGTGCGCTATCGCCCATGAAATGGCCAGAAAACATGAAAAATGTGAGCTATAGCCCAAGGAAATGGAAGAAGAAAACATGAAAAACACGAGTTTATGCGACACCTCTCAAACCATGTATTGGTCATAACTGTACCTGGAAATCATCCCGAGGACCGCAAAATGGCTAAAAAACAAGAAAACTATGAGCTATAGCCCAAGGAAATGGAGGCCGAATACATGAAAAACACGAGTTTTTGCGACGCCTCTCAAACCATGTATCGGTATGTACGGCAGCTGAAAATTGTCCTGGAGCTAGAAAATGTGTGCTATAGCCCAAGAAATGGGGAAAACATGAAAACTGTGAGCTATAGCCCACGGAAATGGAGGCTGAAAACATGAAAAACACGAGTTTTGCGACGCGTCTAAACCCATGTATCGGTCATTACGGTAGCTGGAAATCATCTCGGGAACCGGAAAATGAGCGCTATAGCCCATGAAATGGGCAGAAAACATGAAAAATGTGACCTATAGAACATGGAAATGGAGGCAGAAAACATAAACATATGACTTTTTGCGACGCCTCTTAAGCCATGTATCGATGATTACGATAGCTGGAAATCATCTCGAAAACCGGAAAATATGCGCTATAGCTCATGAAATGGCCAAAAAACATGAAAATGTGCGCTATAGCCCATGGAAATGGAGGCTGAAAACATGAAAAAGACAAGTTTTTGCGACGCCTATCAAACCAAGTATCGATGGTTACGATAGCTGGAAAATCATCAAGGGAAACAGAAAATGTGTGCTATGGCCCATGAAATGGGTAGAAAACATGAAAATTGTGAGCTATAGCCCACGAAAATGGAGGCAGCAAACATGAAATACGCGAGTTTTTGCGACGCTTCTCAAACCATGTAACGGTGGTTAATGTAGCTGGAAATCATCCTGGAAACCGGAAAATGTGCGCTATAACTCATGAAATTGCAAAAAAACATGAAAATTGTGAGCTATAGCCCATGGAAATGGAGGCAGAAAATGGGAAAAACACGAGTTTTTGCTACGCCTATCAAACCAAGTATCGATGATTACGTTAGCTGGAAATCATCCAGGGAACCAAAAAATGTGCTCTATGGCCCATGACATGGGCAGAAAACATGAAAAATGTGAGCTATAGCCCAAGGAAATGGAGGCACAAAACATGAAAACCGCGAGTTTTTGTGATGCCTCTCAAACCATCTATCGGTTGTAAAGTTACCTAGAAATCATCTCGGGAACCGGAAAATGTGCTCTATAGCCCATGAAATGGCCAAAAACATGAAAACTTTGAGCTATAGCCCAAGGAAATGGAGGCTGAAAACATTAAAAACACGAGTTTTTGCGACGCCTCACAAACCATGTATCGGTATGTACGGTAGCTAAAAATTGTCCTAGGAGCTGGAAAATCTGCGTGATAGCCCATGAAATGGGTAGAAAAAATGAAAACTGTGAGCTATAGCACATGGAAATAGAGGCATTAAACATGAAATACGCTAGTTTTTGTGACACCTCTGAAACCATATATTGGTGGTTAATGTAGCTGGAAATCGTCAAGGAAACCGGAAAATGTGCTCTATAGCCCATGAAATAGCTAAAAAAACATGAAAACTGTGAGAGCTCATGGAAATGGAGGCAGCAAACATTAAATACCCAAGTTTTTGCGGCACCTCTCAAACCATGTATCGGTGGTTACGTTAGCTGAAAACGTCCTAAGAGCTGGAAAAGTGCGCTATAGCCCTTGAAATGGGTAGAAAACATGAAAATTATGAGTTATAGAACACGGAAATGGAGGCAGCAAACATGAAATACACGAGTTTTTGTGGCGCCTCTCAAACCATATATCTATGATTACGGTAGCTAGAAATCATCCCGAGAACCAGAAATTGTACGCTATCGCCCATGAAATGGCCAGAAAACATGAAAAATGTGAGCTATAGCCCAAGGAAATGGAAGAAGAAAACATGAAAAACACGAGTTTATGCGACACCTCTCAAACCATGCATTGGTCATAACTGTACCTGGAAATCATCCCGAGGACCGCAAAATGGCTAAAAAACAAGAAATCTACGAGCTATAGCCCAAGGAAATGGAGGCTGAATACATGAAAAAGACGAGTTTTTGCGACGCCTCTCAAACCATGTATCGGTATGTACGGCAGCTGAAAATCATCCCGGAGCTAGAAAACGTGTGCTATAGCCCAAGAAATGGGCAAAAACATGAAAACGGTGAGCTATAGCCCACGGAAATGGAAGCTGAAAACATGAAAAACACGAGTTTTGCGACGCGTGTAAACCCATGTATAGGTCATTGCGGTAGCTGGAAATCGTCTCGGGAACCGGAAAATGTGCGCTATAGCCCATGAAATGCGCAGAAAACATGAATCGGTGGTTAATGTAGCTGGAAATCGTCCCGGAAACTGTAAAATGTTCGTTATAGCCCATGAAATAGCTAAAAAACACATGAAAACTGTGAGCTATAGCCCATGGAAATGGAGGCAGCAAACATGAAATACCCGAGTTTTTGCGGCGCCTCTCAAACCAGGTATCGGTGGTTACGGTCACGGAAAATCTTCCTAGGAGGTGGAAAATCTGCGGTATAGCCCATGAAATGGGTAGAAAACATGAAAACTATGAGATATAGCCCACGGAAATGGAGGCAGCAAACATGAAATACACGAGTATTTGCGACACCTCTCAAACCATGTATCAGTATGTACGGTAGCTGAAAATCGTCCTAGGAGCTGGAAGATGTACGCAATAGCCCATGAAATGGGTAGAAAACATGAAAATTGTGAGCTATAACCCACAAAAATGGAGGCAGCAAACATGAAATACGCGAGTTTTTGCGTCGCCTCTCAAACCATGTAAGGGTGGTTAATGTAGCTGGAAATCATCCCGGAAACCGGAAAATGTGCGCTATAACTCATGAAATGGCAAAAAAACATGAAAATTATGAGCTATAGCCCATGGAAATGGAGGCAGAAAATGGGGAAAACACGAGTTTTTGCTACGCCTATCAAACCAAGTATCGATGGTTACGTTAGCTGGAAATCATCCAGGGAACCAAAAAATGTGCGCTATGGCCCATGACATGGGCAGAAAACATGAAAAATGTGAGCTATAGCCCAAGGAAACGGAGGCATAAAACATGAAAACCACGAGTTTTTGCGATGCCTCTCAAACCATCTATCGGTCGTAAAGTTAACTGGAAATCAGCCCGTGAACCGGAAAATGTGCTCTATAGCCCATGAAATGGCAAAAAACATGAAAACTTTGAGCTATAGCCCAAGGAAATGGAGGCTGAAAACATTAAAAGCATGAGTTTTGCAACGCCTCTCAAACCATGTATCGGTATGTACGGTAGCTAAAAATCATCCTAGGAGCTGGAAAATGTGCGCGATAGCCCATGAAATGGGTAGAAAAAATGAAAATTATGAGCTATAGCACACGGAAATGGAGGCATTAAACATGAAATACGCTAGTTTTTGCGACGCCTCTCAAACCATATATCGGTGGTTAATGTAGCTGGAAATCATCCTAGAAACCGAAAAATGTGCGCTATAGCCCATGAAATAGCTAAAAAAACATGAAAACTGTGAGATATAGCTCATGGAAATGGAGACAGCAAACATTAAATACCCAAGTTTTTGCGGCGCCTCTCAAACCATGTATCGGTGGTTATGTTAGCTGAAAACATCCTAAGAGCTAAAAAAATATGCGCTATAGCCCTTGGAATGGGTAGAAAACATGAAAATTATGAGTGTTTTATAGAACACGGAAATGGAGGCAGCAAACATGAAATACACGATTTTTGCGGCGCCTCTCAAAACATGTATCGTTGGTTATGGTAGCTAGAAATCATCCCGAGAACTAAAAAATGTGCGCTATAGCCCATGAAATGGCCAGAAAACATGAAAAACACGAGTTTATGTGACGCCTCTCAAACCATGTATCGGTATGTACGGTAGCTGAAAATCATCCTAGGAGCTAGAAAATGTGCGCGATAGCCCATCAAATTGGTAGAAAACTTGAAAACTTTGAGCTATAGCCCACGGAAATGAAGTTATTAAACATGAAATACGCTAGTTTTTGCGACGCCTCTCAAACCATGTATCGGTCATTAATGTAGCTCAAGCTCATCCCGGAAACCGGAAAATGTGCGTTATAGCCAATGAAATAGCTAAAAAACACGTGAAAACTTTGAGCTATAGCCCATTGAAATGGAGGCAACAAACATGAAATACCCGAGTTTTTGCGGCGCCTCTCAAACCAGGTATCGGTGGTTATGGTAACTAAAAATCTTCCTAGGAGGTGGAAAATCAGATCTATAGCCCATGAAATGGGTAGAAAACATGAAAACTATGAGTTATAGCCCACGGAAATGGAGGTAGCAAACATGAAATACCCAAGTTTTTGCGGCGCCTCTCAAACCATGTATCGGTGGTTATGTTAGCTGAAAACATCCTAAGAGCTAAAAAAATATGCGCTATAGCCCTTGGAATGGGTAGAAAACTTGAAAATTATGAGTGTTTTATAGAACACGGAAATGGAGGCAGCAAACATGAAATACATGATTTTTGCGGCGCCTCTCAAACCATGAAATGGGCAGAAAACATGAAAACTGTGAGGAAAAGGAGGCACAAAACATGAAAAACACTAGTTTATGCGACACATATCAAACCATGTATTGTTCATAACTGTACCTGGAAATCATCCCGGGGACCGCAAAATGGCCGAAAAACATGAAAACTACGAGCTATAGCCCAAGGAAATGGAGGGTGAAAACATGAAAAACACGAGTTTTTGTGACGCCTCTCAAACCATGTATCGGTATGTACTGAAGGAGATATGCCCAAGAGGCAATAATAAAAGTGGTTATTATATATCTTTATGTTTATGATAAATGTTTATATATCATGCTATAATTGTATTAACCGAAACATTGATACATGTGTGATATGTAAACAACAAAGAGTCCCTAGTATGCCTCTTAACTAGCTTGTTGATTAATAGATGATTAGTTTCATAATCATGAACATTGGATGTTATTAATAACAAGGTTATATCATTGTATGAATGATGTAATGGACACACCCAATTAAGCGTAGCATAAGATCACGTCATTAAGTTATTTGCTATAAGCTTTCGATACATAGTTACCTAGTCCTTATGACCATGAGATCATATAAATCACTTATACCGGAAAGGTACTTTGATTACATCAAACGCCACTGCGTAAATGGGTGGTTATAAAGGTGGGATTAAGTATCCGGAAAGTATGAGTTGAGGCACATGGATCAACAGTGGGATTTGTCCATCCCGATGACGGATAGATATACTCTGGGCCCTCTCGGTGGAATGTCGTCTAATGTCTTGCAAGCATATGAATTAGTTCATAAGAGACCACATACCACGGTACGAGTAAAGAGTACTTGTCAGGAGACGAGGTTGAACAAGGTATGAAGTGATACAGATTGTTGGGGGGATGACCCCCGGTATGCCAAAGGCATGCCAAACCGGATGGTTTGAGCCATCAGGATACCGGTTAGATGTTCATGCCGGAGTCTAAGATAGGCGTTTGGCTAAACAGGCTAAGCCGGTATCCTCATAAGAGGGATACCGGAACCGGATAGAAAAGGTACCGGGCCACCGGAAGGAATGGCTTGTCGGCAAAGCTGGTCAAAGATCCTCTCCAGAGCTAGAAGACAAGGATGAGCTAAGCAAAGTAGCTTTAAACGAAGGGCTGACGATAAAGGAGAAGATGACGGAGAAAGAAGCCGGAGGACGTCAGCCTCCCTGATTAAAGAAGACCCCGGTGTCATCTATGATTAAAGTAGCTTTGTACAGTAGCCTTGTAAAGTAGTTTGTCCAGTCAAAGATGCCATTAGGGTTTCTTGCACTGTAAGCCACCCTCTCCCCTATATAAGGAGAGGGGGCAGCCCTACTTCACAAAAAAGGAGAGAGGCATGTATGGATGTACGCGCGGAACACAGAGAGAAAGAAACCTGTAACCTGTGTGAATCAATGAACATGGTGATCTAGAGTGAGTTCTTCCTTGTGTCTTTCTTCTTCAACCTCTGGCCTTGGCCAAGTTCTTGAGGAAACCATCCGAAAGTTCATCCCACCTGATCACAAACCCTCCCCCGAATCCTCTTGCGTCCATTCGGCCCCAATCTAAGCCATCCTATGGCATCTGCTCGTTCACCACAACGACAGTTGGCGCCCACCGTGGGGCATGAAGTGGCGCTTGATGGAGTTCACATTCGGGCGGGCGTCCTCGAGATCTCCGGCGAGCGTACGGTGTCCGCGTTGGTGCAGCGCATCTACGCCATGGACTTCATCAACGACAACGCGGGCTGCTTCGCCAACGGCGGCGTCTTCCCCAAGAACGGCCGCATCATCGAGTTTGGCAGCCACCGCGTCTACCACGGCACCGTCCCCGTGCGCCAGCGCCTCTCGCCGGTGCTGGTGGCACCGGACCCACCAAGATGGCTCTGTGCTGGCCGCGCCGCCGGTAGCGTTGAGGTAATGATGACCGGTGTGGCTGGTGCAGGAAAGGAGGCTGCGGGTGAAGATGCTGGTCGCGCGGTTTCAACCCGTGCGGCTAAGCCACCGCTGGAGCGCGGGGCAGGCGCAGCGGGAGCATCATCCGCGCCACCGGAGACACCCCTCCAGGCGGCGATGAACGTCCTCGCCACCCCCATCGCGCAGAACGTCGACCCGGCAGCGGCTCAGGCGGAGCTGGAGGCGCAGCGCCAGAAGATGCTCGAGAGCGGCAAGGACATCGTCAGGGCGCAGCGCGAGCTGAACCTAACCGTACGTGAGTATAACGCTGCCCATGGCTTTGCTTCTGTTAGCGCGCATGCTGCTAGGATGCCGGAAAACCGGCTAAAAGCTCGCAACCTAGATCAAGATTTGTGCAAAGAGATTCATGCCGGCAAAAGTACCTCTGCATCTGTTAGCATCGTGGAAAAGCCTAAGTATAGCAGCCCGGATAAAACTATAAAAGCTGCCAAAGCTGCGGTAAAACTATGCGAGTCGCTTTCCGGAGATGCCTTGGCAAAACAGCAAGAGCGTGTTAGAGAGCTGCTAGAAACTATTGAGCAGCAAAATGCTGAGCAGCTGGCTAAGCTGAACAAGGCAGCGGCCTCAAAATCCGCGCGTTCAACAAAGAATGCCGGTAGCAAGTCCCATGGGCAGGCTTCATCCCCCCATCCGGATAGAAGAAGAGAAAAAGAAGTGAATGCGCAATAGATGACTGTGTACGATCCGGTTCTTGCCGGAAAGCAACAAGCCGGGCAACATGATGCCGGTAGAAAAGGCCAAGGGGCAGAGCGAGGCTACGCCAGAGGCGGCTATGCCGGAAACAATCATGCCGGTGGATATGAGACCGGGCAAAACTATCGAGCTGCAAGGGCAGCGTACGATGAGGAGGAAATAGATCCCCCAAGGTACCGGCAGGCAAGGGCCGCGGTACCGGAATGTTACGATGAAGCTGATTCTGCAAGACCGGTAGCATACCGGAACACATTGGGAGAACGCTTGGGAGAAAGATACTTACCGGAACGGGATGCAAGGCACCGTCTGGATAGAGTGTACTTGTCGGAAATGATCGAGGAGGAAGGTCCTCCAGGTCCAAAGTGCTTTGGCCCAAGGATCATGAAAGAAAAACCACCAGTTCGCAACTTTATGTTGCCCCGTGACACAAAGACATACGATGGCACCACGAAGCCGGAAGATTGGCCCGCGGATTACGTGACTGCGGTATACGTCGCAGGCGGTGGAGGAACCGTAGCAGGAGGAGGAAACCGGCGTTGGGCCGTGAGGATCATACCATCGTTTTTGGTTGGACCGGCAAGAATCTGGCTAAACAACTTGCCGGCAGGAAGCATAAATGGCTGGCTGGATTTTGAGGAGGCTTTTGTGAGCAATTTCAGCAGCACCTATCAGAGGCCAAACAGGCCGCAGCAACTTGCTCTGTGCGTGCAGCGCCCGAACGAAACAGACCGGGATTATCTGGCCCGGTGGAACACTACAAGGAACTCCTGTGAAGGGGTAATCGAGGCACATGCCATTGCTTGGTTCAGCAGTGGATGCAGAAGAGGTTCACCGTTGTGGCAAAAGTTGCAGCGCAACATGCCGACAACGTTGGCACAGATGATACGTGTGGCGGATAGCTATGCGTTGGGAGACCCAACGCAGCCGGCGGTGCAACCTGAGCCGGAACAGCTGCGCCACGAACAACACCGGGATAACTGGAATAACAAAAGAAGGGAAGATTTTCCGGATCGAAGGTACGGTCCGCAGCAAGTTGCTGCTGTGCAGGAAAACTCTGAGGCCAGCGGCAGTCAGAGGCAAAAAACCGGATCGCAGCCATGGGCGGGTCCTAAGAAACAATGGGTGGAAAAGAAACCCTGGGTCCAGAAAAGAAACTGGCAAGAACCCGCAAAATACACCATGGAAGCTGCCATGGATCAACCTTGCCGGTGGCACACACCGAATCCGGCACACCCGTCAAACCATCTGACGAAGGATTGTACCTGGACCAAGTACTTGATGCAAAAGGGAACGGTAAAAGATGCGCAACCGCCACAAGACATGCCGCGGCAGCAACAACTACCGCCACCACCGCCACTTACTGGGGCAAACGCCTTACCGGTGCAGCCAAACCGGCAGCAGTACCAGCAAGTTAACCGGGTGGAGCAAAACGATAACCAACCGCCTCCACCGGCACCTTTGGGCCGGAATGTTTACGAAGACCCACATCTGTGCTGTGTTGTCTTTGTCACTGAGCCAACAGATAGGCAAAGTGTACACCGCCGCTCCATGGAGGTCAATGCTGTGATGCCGGCAGTCCCCAAGTACATGCTGTGGTCCAATCAGGAAATTACCTGGTCATTCAAGGATCACCCTAAGATCATGCCGAATCCGGGTGGATATGCTCTTGTTGTGGACCCAATCATGAAGGGGCCGCAAGCTCGAGTAAAATTCAGCAAGGTGCTGATAGACAATGGCAGCAGCATAAACATCATGTACAAGCACACCATGCGTACGTTGGGCATAACAGAGAACATGCTTCAGCCGACGCGCACAACGTTCCACGGGATCGTTCCTGGCTTGTCCTGTGCCCCGATAGGAAAAGTTCGGGTGGACGTGGCATTTGGAGGACGTGACAATTGCCGGGTTGAAAATGTTGAGTTTGAGGTGGTGGATCTAGACAGTCCCTACCATGCATTGCTGGGGAGACCGGCGTTGGCAGCCTTCATGGCCACGACTCATACGGCTTACCTCAAGATGAAGATGCCGGCACCTCGTGGACCATTGACTGTGGTGGGAAACTATAAGGTCTCACTGGAAACAAAGATCTCGCCGGATCGAACCTGGCGGAGTCGCTGGTGATTGCGGAGGAAAAGAAAAGAATGCAAACAGCTGTTGCGCTGGCTCAGTCCTCACAATTGAGCTTAGCGGCAATGAGTGAAAACATGGGCTCACCAGCATTCAAGCCAACAAATGAGACAAAGGACATCGTGCTGGATCCGGCTTACCCAGAGCGCACCGTTCGTATCGGTGCCGGACTTGATCAAGCATAGGAAAGCGCGCTCGTCAGCTTCCTCCGTGAGAATCGGAATATCTTTGCCTGGTCAACTGATGATTTGGTAGGTGTTCCGAGGGAGCTGGCTGAGCACTCCTTAAACGTCCGGAAAGATGCCAAGCCGGTGCGACAACCCTTGCGCCGGTTCGCTGAAGATAGAAGGAAAATCATAGGAGAAGAGGTGACCAAACTGCTTGTTGCCGGATTCATTGTGGAGGTCACGCACACAGAGTGGCTGGCCAATCCGGTAATGGTTGAAAAGAAGAAAGATGAGAACCTGGAGGCAAAAGCTCCGAAGGTGTGGCGCATGTGCATCGACTACACCAACCTAAACAAGGCTTGCCCAAGAGATCCTTTTCCTTTGCCACGAATCGATCAAGTGATTGATTCAACTGCTGGGTGTGAGTTGTTGTCCTTCCTGGATGCCTATTCCGGTTTCCACCAAATTCCCTTGAAAAAGGAAGATCAAATAAAAACTGCGTTCATTACCCCGCACGGGGCTTATTGCTATGTCACTATGCCTTTTGGTTTGCGCAACGCTGGTGCAACGTACCAGCGCTGTATGCAAAAATGCTTGTTTGATCAAATTGGAAAGAATGTGCAAGTCTATGTAGACGACATTGTGATAAAAACTAAGGTAAAGAACACCTTAATCGATGACATCCGGCAAACATTCGATAACCTAAGACGGTTCCGGATGAAACTCAATCCGGCAAAATGCACCTTTGGTGTCCCTGCCGGCAAGCTGCTCGGTTTCCTGGTGTCAAGCCGGGGCATAGAAGTCAATCCGGTAAAAATCCGGGCAATTGAAAGAATGGCTATCCCTCGAGAGTTAAAAGATGTGCAAAAGTTTACCGGAAGCTTGGCATCACTAAGCCGGTTCGTAAGCAGGTTGGGAGAAAAAGCTCTACCACTCTATGCTCTGATAAAAAAATCTGACACGTTCGTCTGGACCCCTCAGGCAGACGCAGCGTTTAAAGAGCTAAAAACAATGCTAGCCACAGCACCAATACTGGCTTCACCTCTAGAAAGGGAGCCTATGCTGTTATACATAGCGGCAACAAACCGGGTTGTGAGTGTAGTGGTTGTAGTTGAAAGAGAAGAGGAAGGAAAAACCGTCCAGAGGCCGGTATACTACCTGAGCGAGGTGCTCTCCCTCTCAAAACAAAACTACCCTCACTTCCAGAAAATGACTTATGGCGTGTACATGGCCGCCACAAAACTCAAGCACTACTTTGAGGAGCACCCCATGAAGGTGGTGAGTGAAGCACCAATTTCCAACATCATGTGCAACAAAGACGCCAGCGGCCGGATTGCAAAATGGGCAATCCAGATATCACCATACGTGCCGGTGTATGAAAGAAGAGATGCCATAAAATCACAGGCTTTGGCTAATTTCCTCGTTGATTGGGCGGAAATGCAATATAAACCGCCGGATCAGAGGATAGAGTACTGGAAGATGCACTTTGATGGATCCAAGCTCAAGGAGGGTCTAGGTGCCGGTGTGGTGCTTACTTCACCAAAAGGAGACCACCTCCGGTATGTTTTGCAAGTGCATTTCAGGGCATCGAATAATGTCGCTGAATATGAAGCTTTGATCCATGGGCTTAAAGTCGCAAAAGAAATCGGTGCACACAGGATCATTTGCTACGGAGATTCAGATCTTGTGGTACAGCAGTGTTCCGGAGATTGGGATGCAAAAGATGCCAACATGGCCTCGTACCGGTTTCACGTGCAAAAGATTGCCGGATTCTTCGAAGGATGTGAGTTCCACCATGTGCCACACGCAGAAAATGAAGCCGCGGATGCTTTGTCCAAGCTGGGCTCATCTAGGCAAGAAATTCCTCCCGGAATAGCTTTGGCTCATCTAAGAGCACCATCGATCAAGCCAAGCCCAGAATCGGAATCAATTTTTGTACCCGAGTCACACGTGGTGCCCATGGATATCGATGAAGGGAACCCGGGGACTGCTCCGGCAAGCTCGGGGACTGCTCCGGCAAGCTCGGGGACTGCTCCGGTAAGCTCGGGGACTGCTGTACCCATACCGGAAGAAATGATGCTGGTGGATAGCATGGAGATAGATGCACCAGTATTTCTGGTTCGAGAGATACCGTCATGGGTTAAACCTATTAAGGAATTCCTGATCAACGGCACCTTGCCGGCTGACGAAAACGAGTCAAGGAGGATACAAAGAAGGTCCAAAGCTTACACATTCATCAACGGTGAGGTGTACAAGAGAAGCGTTACCGGTGTCCTTCAAAGATGTGTGGAACCGGAGGAAGGGAAAGAAATGCTTGAGGAAATTCACCAAGGAGAGTGTGGGCACCATGCTTCATCAAGGGCGCTAGTAGCAAAAGTATTCCGGCATGGATTTTATTGGCCCACTGCTTTGGAGAATGCTGAGGATTTGGTAAGAAAATGCAACGGCTGCCAGAGGTACGCCAAGCAAAATCATACCCCAGCATCCGGTTTAAAGACAATACCGTTAACATGGCCATTCGCCGTTTGGTGCCTTGACATGGTTGGACCATTCAAAACTGCAAGAAGCAGCATGACTCATATCTTGGTCATGGTGGATAAGTTCACCAAATGGCTAGAAGTGAAACCTATCGCAAAGTGTGATGGGCATACAGCGGTGAAATTCTTGAAAGATGTCATTTTGCGGTATGGGTACCCGCATAGCATCATCACTGATAATGGAACCAACTTTGCTCAAGGTGAGTTCAAAAGGTTCTGTGAGGACAACAACATCCGGTTGGATTTGTGCTCAGTGGCACACCCACAAGGCAATGGCCAGGTGGAAAGAATGAATGCTTTGGTGCTTTCCGGTATCAAGCCTAGGCTCATTGATGCAGTGGAGAAGTCACCGGGATGTTGGCTCGATGAGCTACCATCAGTTCTGTGGAGTATAAGAACGACTCCAAACCGGTCTACCGGATACACTCCCTTCTTCATGGTTTATGGAGCAGAAGCGGTCATACCGACTGACATCATTCATGACTCACCAAGGGTACAGCTCTATACTGAGCAAGAGGTCAAAGAGGCCAGAGAAAATGATGTGGACTTGCTAGAAGAAGCAAGAGAGCTAGCTTTGGCAAGAACAGCCATTTATCAGCAAAACCTAAGACGCTATCATAACCGGAAGGTTAACCCGAGAGTTTTCCGGGAAGGAGATCTTGTACTTCGCCTAGTGCAGCGCACTGAAGGCCGACATAAGCTTTTGCCACCATGGGAAGGTCCCTTCATTGTAAGCAAGGTGCTTCACAATGACGCATACTACTTAATCGATGCACAGGAATGGAAAAAAGGAAAGGCGGACAGGTCCGGAGAGGAGAGCAAGCGTCCATGGAACGTAGCTCTGTTGCGTCCTTTCTACTCTTGAAGTTGTGGTGTAAGAAGTTCCTTTTTGTACCTTATATGCTATGAATAAAAGATGCCGGAACCTTGAATGAATCTCGGGGACTACCCCAACTTAAGTTGCTTGTAACTTGTTTATTTTTTCAGTTTACCGGTTGCTTACTGAATGTTTTGTCTTTCCGGTTTAGTAGTGTGCTAAATCCTACCGGAGTCTTCGACTCTGCTGCTGTCCGCAAACCGGCTTCATGGCAAGCAAGATAAACCGGTAGGGGATAAGCACATGAACTGCGAAAAGGGAGAGCAGGAAAGAACAATCCGGAAAATTTAACTAACCCCGGTTAAACCGGTTTTTTGCAAAATTTCAAAGTTATTTCTAAGTTCAAGAAGATGCTTGTTTGGTGAAAGAACCTTGTGCTCATACGCCAAAGAACGCCCAGAGAAGGCAGGCAGAGCCAAGGCAAAAGAACCAAGTATGCATCAAATTGGATGCGGAAACAATTGGGAAATCTTTGAGGTGCAGGATAAAAGTAGAACCAAAAGCAAATATACTAAGGCAAACTTAGAAATACTTAGCTACCGGTATAACTTACCGGCATAAAATGTTGTACCACAACCAAAAGCAGATTTAAAGTTTTACATCATAGACCCCGGCATACCGGGGTAGAATTTAACAAACATTGTCTTGAGGCAAACAGGGCCAACAAATAGATCACAGGCAAACATCTGATAGAGGGTCATCAGGCAGCGGGAGCATCGGGTGGAGCGTCACCAGCCCCAGCATCTTCAGGGGGAGCAGCACCGGCTTCGGGAGCTTCCGGCGGCACGTCCTCGGCAGCTTCATCTTCATCTCCCTCGTCTTCTTCTTCCTCATCGCTGAGGTAGTCCTTGACGCCAGGAGGGGGAGGGATGAAGGTGCGGACCTCGGCATACTCAGCAAGCCGGTATGCCCGGTCCCGCCGCTTCGCGGCAAGCGCCGGATCCGTGTCCGTGGGAGCATCTGCGCGTACGCCTTGAAGAGCATCCAGGTTCAGGTCAGGGTACCACGAGCACGCGGAGCGCAGCGCCGTGTCAGCTCCGGCACGAGCCGCGGAGCATTGCCACTCGCGAATCCGGTGCCCGGCATCATTGAGCCGCGCGGCAGTCAGCGTGATGTTCCCCGGCAGCTCCTCCTCAGGCCACAGTACCTTGAAGACTTGGATGGCGGCGGCTGGCTGGTCGGCAAGAAGCCGGTCGACGGAGCGCATATGCTGGACTCGCGCGGAGAGGGCGACAAGATAGTCGTACCCATCCCAGTGCGCGTCCAGATTGGGAAACTCCCGCGCAATCCGATCCTCCCTCACCTTCTTCAAGGCATAAACCTGGGATTCCGGGAAATGCTCTACAGGAAGAAGAAAAAAGCATAAACACGAGACACCGGAAGAGGTATGTCGAAAAAGCAAGGAACAAAGATACATCTTGAAAAGGAAAAAGCTTATAAGCAAAAGAAGGGACAAGGCAAGGACTTACGGAGAGCCAGCGCGTCTATCTTCATAACCAACCGATCGTATTCCCGGTGATCGGTGGTCATGGTGTCAATGAGGCGCTCCGCTGCCTTCCGCGATTTCCTCTCCTCCTCCAGCTCTGCCGATAAGACGGTGTTGGAGTTCGTGGAGTCCTCCACGACCTCCGCCAGCCTGGCCTCCGCTGCAACCCGGGCGTCCTTCAAGGCTTGCTCATGCCGGAGCGCGGCTTGTATAGCCTGTTCTTTAAGCTCCCCCAGGGCGGTCTTCTGGGCCTCCAGTGCCTCGTTGTGCTCCTTGAGGAGCTGCTCCTTCTCGCCTAAGTACCGGAAAGAAAGGTCTTAGCAAGCAACAATAGATGAAATGAAAAAAGGAACGGGTTAGCACAAAAAGAAAGGATGGTACCTTGAAGCTTGGTGACCTGAGCCTTCAGGGCCTCGATGGTAGCTTCCGGAACAACTGTTAAGCAAAAGAATGCGTAAGTATCAAAGAAGGAAACATTCCGGTGAAAAGATGCCGGAGGGAAAAGAAACAAACCTTGGCAGTGGCTGTGGGCCTCAGCAAGGTCCCGATGCTCCCACAGAAGCTCCTCAAAGAGTTGCTTCCGGGCGTCAGCAGTGCTCTGTTCAAAGGAAGATGGGTGTGAGAAAGAAAGAAACAAGGTTTCAACCCGAAACTCGGGGACTGGCTATGCCGGTTTCACATGCCTCTAGTTAAAGTTTCGCGCTGAAAACTGCGTTTTCACCACGAAACTCGGGGACTGGGAGAATAGATAAGATCCGGAAAGAAAAGAAACCGGCATCAACAAAAATACAAGAGGTTTAGCGGAACTTACCACCACGTTGTTGGTAGCATCGTACCAGGCACTGTCGAACTCTTTCACGGCGCGTTTAAGCCGCGTGAAATGTTCTTCAGTGGACCGAGCCCCGGCAGGATCTGGTGCCGGAAGGCGATCCTTCCCCAGGCCACGGGTAGAAGCGGAGATATCCGCCTCATTCCACTTCTGGGCATAGGGGAGAAGGTGCCCCAGGTCCTTGCCCGCGCGCTTCAGATCAACAATCCGGCCCAGGAGGCCGGTAGGCTTGTCCTGGGCAGCGATGGCAGCGGGGCCGACGTGCAGCACCACGTCCCCCGAGCCGCCTGAGGCGGCGCCCTCCACAGCCTTGCCGCGGGAAGCCCCGGGCTTGAGGAACTTGGTGATCTTGGGGGTCTCGGACGGCGCCGGTTGCTTGGCCGCGGAAGGTCCTTGGCTGGGCGGCGGTGTCGGAGTGGTCTCGGGAGGAGGAGAAGGTACCGGCGCGGAAGTATCCGACGCGGTAGGGGAAGAGCTTGACTGCTTCTTCTTTTTCTTTGGGGGAGGAGGAACCAGAGGTTCCGCCTGCCCGGCATCAGTCTGGCCGGCGCCGATGTTGCTGGCGCCGGTGTCTTGGGTCTCTGGAGGGGAGGTGAAGTCCTCCTCCGCGCGGTGATCAGGAGGTGTTGGGGCCGCGCGCCCCGAACTTGTAGTGCCTCCCGAAGGGGAGGCAGAGCTGTTGCCGACACCAGATGGTACCGGACTTGAGTGAGGAGGAGGAGTTGTGGTCCTCGCGGAGCCGGCAGAGCCAAGCTCAAGTGCAGGGCTGAAAGAAAGGAAAAAGAGAGCAAGTTGGAAAAAAGCAACCGGAAAAGAACTCGGTGGAAACAAAGAGAGCATAAAAAGAGATAAAAACTTACCCGGAAGACATCGGCATCCGCTTCTGCTTGTAGCGCTTGGTGCCAACCTGCTTCCCTCCAATGACCTCAGTCCGAGGGCGTTTGGCAGAGGGAGCATGGCTGGGGCCGGCGCCAGCAGCCGGAGGATCACTCTTCTGGCCTTCAGCCATGAGTTTATCCAGGAACTCATCCCCAACCTCGGCTTGTAGGGGGGGCTCATGCTCATGGACCTGTGGGTTGTTGCTGGCTGAGGGAATGTCTACAGAATGGAAGTAACAAAAAGTATATAAGAAAACGAACAGAAAAGCTACCTCAAGTATGGTCAAGTCATCAGACGAACCAGCTGGTTCCGGTGGAGACTTGCCGAGGCGAGAAGATGCAGTCCGGCCCATCCTCAGATCCAGCCAATGGATGACGGGATCTGGATCGTATTTGTCCAGAGGCCTCTTCCGGCAAGGGCCTCGTCGGTCTGAATCAATCCGGGGGAAGCGGGCCTTAGCCTGAAAACAAAGGAAAAAAGGGAGGTTAGACACAAGTACAAGAGTTACCGGTAATACGACCCGAGCCGCGTATCTTCTTACTTCTTTGGACGGAGGATTTCTGGCGCTGAGGGGGCAAAGGCCCCACTCCCAGTCATCCGGCATGTCCGTTTGGCAGATTTGGCTGGCCTTGAGGACCACATCCTCTTTGCTCAAGGCCAGGCCGGTGATCTTGGTGGGATCACCGGGGCCGTACATCTCACTAATCTTGTGAGCGCGCTGCTGAAGGGGAAGCACCCGGCGGCTGATGAAGGCGCGGATGATATCGTCGGAGCAGATGTTGGTGTCCTTCATCAACTTCATCATGAAGCGCACCACCCGGTTCGTCTCGGCATGATCCGTACCGGGGTTGTACTGCCAGTTGGTCTTGGCAGGCGGCGCCGGGTTGAACGCCGGCAGGTTGATGAGGTCGACGTCGCCCGCGTTCTTCACATAGAAGAACGTCGTCTGCCACAACCGGCAAGACTCGAGGCCGTTGAACTTAAAAAAGGGGCACCCTTGGCGGGAGCCGATGATGCAAGACCCGCATTGAACGGGGGGTTTGGGCTTAGGAATGTCCTTGCCCTGGACCGAATTGATCCGAAGGGAGAAAAAGCGGGCAAACGTCTCGCGAGCGGGACGGATGCCAATGTAGCCCTCCATGAAGGCCACAAAACAAGAAAGGTAAAAAACGGCATTGCCGGGAAGGTGGTGAGGTTGGAGACGATAGAAGTTGAGGAATTGGCGAAAGAAATCAGAAGCAGGAAGGCCGAAGCCACGCTCAAAGTGAGCAAGAAAAACAACGACCTCACCGGGTTCGAGCACCGGTTGGATCTCGTCGCCTGGAAGCCGGCAGATGACTCCTTCCGGAATCCTCCTAGACCGGTAGAGCCAGTCGATCTCAAACTGGGTCACGTCGGAACCTCTCCAGGCTCCGCGTGTCTTGTCCTTTCCGGAGGCCCGGCTAGATGAGCCGGCCTCTTGTTTCCGGCTAGATGCCAGATCCATCCGGGCGAGGTCATCGGTTAACCCGTCGGAAGCGCTACTATCTTGGTTGCTAGAGGTGGCAGCGGGGAGAGACCCTTCGCTAGACATGAGGATCTAGGGACGCCGGAATCTACCAAGAAACAGTTTTCCCCAAATGGACCCTCGCGCGAAGATCTACGAGTAAGAGGAAAAGCAAAACAAATAACGAATAAATACTCTACCGCCCCCAAGATCCGAAGTGCAAGAGAGAAAGGGGTAAAGGCATGTCGGGCCTAACCTGAGGCGGCGGAGTCGCGGAGGAAGAGGTTCGCCGGAGGTACGGTGAGCCTGCGGTCGCCAACGACCACCGTCGACGGCGAGGCGGAGGAGTTCGCGGAGAAGCACGAATGCGGCGGGCGCGGTGAAGTTGCTGCTGAGGATCTCCGCGCGGCGAAGTCCGGCGGAAGGACGGCGTGAGTTCGCCGGGCGACGGGGCTCAGGCGAGCGACGGCGAACGGCGGAAGGCACGGAAGCGAAGAGCACTGTGCGCGAGGAAGTGGAGAATGCGAGAAGAGGAAGAAGGAGCGGCGGTTGCGCTTATAAAGAAGAAGGGAAGTGGGCTGGAAACCGCTGGGCCGTGGCGGTTCGCCTCGCGGCCTGCGGCGGTTCGCACCATGGGCCGCCACGTGTCGAAGAGATACACGCGAAAAACAGGAGGCCACACGGAGGCACACAGGAGATCTGGAACGGCCAGTGGGATCCACAGCGGTGCATTAAATGGGCGCGCGGGAGTCGAAACGAAATGACAACTGACACTGGCCCATCAGTCACAGTGCGCATGTCTCTGTCAGGCGCGGGGCCCGAGATATTCTCGACTTCGCCGAGGAGGTATTTAATGGTTAAGATACCGGAAGACAAGATACCGGAGAATGACTTACGAAGAAAAGATAAGGAAGATCCGGGCAAAGATGCCGGATCCGAGCCTAGCGCCGGATGGATCAAACCGGTATCCAAAGATGTAAGAACCTGGCATGGTCTGTTGGATAGGATCCGCCAGACTATACCAGCTTCGGGGACTAATGTTGGGGGGATGACCCCCGGTATGCCAAAGGCATGCCAAACCGGATGGTTTGAGCCATCAGGATACCGGTTAGATGTTCATGCCGGAGTCTAAGATAGGTGTTTGGCTAAACAGGCTAAGCCGGTATCCTCATAAGAGGGATACCGGAACCGGATAGAAAAGGTACCGGGCCACCGGAAGGAATGGCTTGTCGGCAAAGCTGGTCAAAGATCCTCTCCAGAGCTAGAAGACAAGGATGAGCTAAGCAAAGTAGCTTTAAACGAAGGGCTGACGATAAAGGAGAAGATGACGGAGAAAGAAGCCGGAGGACGTCAGCCTCCCTGATTAAAGAAGACCCCGGTGTCATCTATGATTAAAGTAGCTTTGTACAGTAGCCTTGTAAAGTAGTTTGTCCAGTCAAAGATGCCATTAGGGTTTCTTGCACTGTAAGCCACCCTCTCCCCTATATAAGGAGAGGGGGCAGCCCTTCTTCACAAAAAAGGAGAGAGGCATGTATGGATGTACGCGCGGAACACAGAGAGAAAGAAACCTGTAACCTGTGTGAATCAATGAACATGGTGATCTAGAGTGAGTTCTTCCTTGTGTCTTTCTTCTTCAACCTCTGGCCTTGGCCAAGTTCTTGAGGAAACCATCCGGAAGTTCATCCCACCTGATCACAAACCCTCCCCCGAATCCTCTTGCGTCCATTCGGCCCCAATCTAAGCCATCCTATGGCATCTGCTCGTTCACCACGACGACACAGATGATCAAACCTCGAACAAGTAAAATATCGCGTGACAAAGGGAATTGGTATCGTATGTGAATGGTTCATTCGATCACTAAAGTCATCGTTGAATATGTGGGAGCCATTATGGATCTCCAGATCCCGCTATTGGTTATTGGTCGGAGTGAGTACTCAACCATGTCCGCATAGTTCGCGAACCGTAGGGTGACACACTTAAAGTTGGATGTTGAAATAGTAGAACTTGAATATGGAATGGAGTTCGAATATTTGTTCGGAGTCCCGGATGAGATCGCGGACATCACGAGGAGTCCCGGAATGGTCCGGAGAATAAGATTCATATATATGAAGTCATTTTATAAGATTTAAAATGATCCGGAAGGTTCTATGGAAGGTTCTAGAAGGTTCTAGAAAAGTCCGGAAGAAACCACTAAGGAAGGCGGAGTCCCGGAGGGACTCCACCTCCCATGGCCGGCCAACCCTAAGGGGGAGGAGTCCCAAGTGGACTCCCCTAAGGGGGCCGGCCACCCCCTCCCAAGGAAGGGTGGGAATCCCACCTCTAGTGGGAGTCCTAGCTTGGGTAGGTTTCATGTGATATGGAAGGTTTTGGTTTGGGGTCTTATTCGAAGACTTGTAGACCAACTCTTGGGTGTTCCACCTATATAATGAGGGCCAAGGGGAGGGGGCCGGCCACCCTAAGACCACAAGGTGGCCGCACCCCTTAGTGGCCGGCGCCCCCTCTCCCAAACCCTAGCGGCCCTCTCTCCTCGACCACATCCCGCACGCTTAGCGAAGCTCCGCCGGATTTCTCCACCACCACCGACACCACGCCGTCGTGCTGCCAGATTCAAGAGGAGCTACTACTTCCGCTGCCCGCTGGAACGGGGAGGTGGACGTCGTCTTCATCAACAACCGAACGTGTGACCGAGTACGGAGGTGCTGCCCATTCGTGGCGCCGTGATCAAGATCTTCTACGCGCTTTTGCAAGTGGCAAGTGAACGTCTACCGCAGCAACAAGAGCCTCATCTTGTAGGCTTTGGAATCTTTCCAAGGGTGAGTATCGATAATCCCCTCGTTGCTACCGTCTTCTAGATTGCATCTTGGCTTGGATTGCGTGTTCGCGGTAGGAAATTTTTTGTTTTCTATGGAACGAATCCCTACAGTGATATCAGAGCCGTGTCTATGCATAGATGGTTGCACGAGTAGAACACAATGGTTTTGTGGGCGTTGATGCTCTTGTTATCTTTAGTTTCAGTACTTTGCATCTTTGTGGCATAGTGGGATGAAGCGGCTCGGACTAACTTTACATGACCGCGTTCATGAGACTTGTTCCTCGTTCGACATGCAACTTGTATTGCATAAGAGGCTTTGTGGGTGTCTGTCTCTCCTACTATAGTGAAGATTCAATTTACTCTTCTATTGACAACATTAGTATCAACGTTGTGGTTCATGTTCGTAGGTAGATTAGATCTCTCTCGAAAACCCTAAACCACGTAAAATATGCAAACCAAATTAGAGATGTCTAACTTGTTTTTGCAGGGTTTGGTGATGTGATATGGCCATAATGTGATGATGAATATGTATGAGATGATCATTATTGTATTGTGGCAACCGGCAGGAGCCTTATGGTTGTCTTTAAATTTCATGTTGAGTAGTATTTCAAAGTAGTTGTAATAGTTGCTACATGGAGGACAATCATGAAGACGATGCCATTGCCCTTGACGCTACACCGACGATGATGGAGATCATGCCCGAAGATGATGGAGATCATGTCCGTGCTTTGGAGATGAAGATCAAAGGCGCAAACACAAAAGGGCCATATCATATCACATATGAACTGCATGTGATGTTAATCCTTTTATGCATCTTATTTTGCTTAGATCACGACGGTAGCATTATAAGATGATCCCTCACTAAAATCTCAAGATAATAAAGTGTTCATCCTTAGTAGCACCGTTGCCAAGACTTGTCGTTTCGAAGCATCTCGTGATGATCGGGTGTGATAGAATCAACAAGTGCATACAACGGGTGCAAGACAGTTTTGCACATGCGGATACTAAGGTGGCCTTGACGAGCCTAGCATGTACAGACATGGTTTCGGAACACGTGATACCGAAAGGTAGAGCATGAATCATATGGTTGATATGATGAACACTTTGAGTGTTCGCCATTGAAATCACACCTTGTCTCGTGATGATCGCACTTAGGTGCGGTGGATTTGGTTCGTGTGATCACTAAGACAATGCGTTTTGAGTGGGAGTTCACCTAGATTTTTAATTATGTTGAATTAAAATTTGAACTCAATTTTTCATAAACTTAGTCTAAACTTTTGCAAATATATGTTGTAGAGATGGCGTCCCCAATCAATTTTAACCAGTTCCTAGAGAAAGAAAAACTTAAGAGCAACGGTAGCAACTTCACCGACTGGTTCTGTCATGTGTGGATCTTCCTCTCTGGCGGAAATCTGCAATATGTGCTTGATGCACCGCTAGGTGACCTCCTGCAAAAACTGAAACCGATGAAGTAAAGGCTGTTTACGCGACTCGGAAAGCTCGGTACTCTCAAGTACATTGTGCCATCCTGTGCAGTCTGGAATCCGATCTTCAAAAACGTTTTGAGCACCACGATCTTCATGAGTTGGTCAATGAGTTGAAAGCTATATTTGAGACTCATGCGGCCGTGGAATGCTATGAAGCATCGAAACACTCCTTCAGCTGTATGATGGAAGAGGGCAGCTCCGTTAGTGAGCACATGCTGGTTATGACCAGGCATGCAAAGAAACTCAGTGACTTGGGAATAGTGATTCCTAACAGACTGGGGATTAATCGTGTCCTTCAATCACTGCCACCAAGTTATAAGAACTTTGTGATGAACTACAATATGCAGAACATGAACAAGGAGTTACCTGAACTCTTTGGCATGCTAAAAGCTGCTGAGATTGAGATCAAGAAAGAGCACCAAGTGTTGATGGTCAACAAGACCACCAGTTTCAAGAAACAGGGCAAGTCTAAGGGAAAATTCAAGAAGGGTGGCAAGAAACTGCCACGCCTCCTATGAAACCTAAGAACGGCCCTAAGCCTGATGCTGAGTGCTATTACTGCAAGGAGAAGGGACACTGGAAGCGTAATTGCTCCAAGTATCTGGCTGATCTAAAGAGCGGCCTTGTCAAGAAGAAGAAAGAAGGTATATCTGATATACATGTTATAGATGTTTATCTCACTGGTTCTTGTTCTAGTACCTGGGTATTTGATACTGGTTCGGTTGCTCATATTTGTAACTCGAAACAGGAACTAAAGAATAAACGAAGACTACTGAAAGATGAAGTGATGATGCGCGTTGGAAACGGATCCAAAGTCGATGTGATCGCTGTCGGCACACTTCCTCTACATCTACCTTCGGGATTAGTTTTAAGCCTAAATAATTGTTATTTTGTACCCGCGTTGAGCATGAACATTATATCTGTATCTTGTTTAATGCAAGACGGTTATTCATTCAAGTCTGAGAATAATGGTTGTTCTATTTTTATGAATAATATCTTTTATGGTCGAGCACCGGAAAAGAATGGCTTATTTCTGTTAGATCTCGATAGTAGTGATACGCATATACATAACATTGATGCTAAGCGAATTAAATTGAATGATAATTCTACTTATATGTGGCACTGTCATCTTGGTCATATTGGAGTGAAACGCATGAAGAAACTCCATACCGATGGATTACTTGAATCACTTGACTTTGAGTCACTTGATAGATGCGAAGCATGTCTAATGGGTAAAATGACTAAGACTCCATTTTCTGGTATGATGGAGCGAGCTACTGACTTATTGGAAATCATACATACCGATGTGTGTGGACCAATGAATGTAGCATCGCGAAGTGGTTATCGTTATGTTCTAAGCTTCACAGATGATCTGAGTAGATATGGGTATATCTATTTCATGAAACATAAATCCGAAACTTTCGAGAAGTTTAAGGAATTCCAAAGTGAAGTAGAAAATCAACGTAACAAGAAGATTAAATTTCTACGATCTGATCGCGGAGGTGAATATCTGAGTTATGAGTTTGGCATGCATTTAAAGAAATGCGGAATACTTTCACAATTGACACCGCCGGGAACACCACAACGAAACGGTGTGTCCGAATGTCGTAATCGAACTCTCTTAGATATGGTTCGTTCTAGATGTCTCTTACTGATTTGCCTTTATCATTTTGGAGTTATGCATTAGAGACAGCCGCATTCACTTTAAATAGAGCACCATTAAAATCCGTAGAAACGACACCGTATGAATTATGGTTTAATAAGAAACCTAAGCTGTCGTTCCTTAAATTTTGGGGTTGCGAAGCCTATGTAAAGAAGTTACAACCGGACAAGCTAGAACCCAAAGCGGAGAAATGCGTCTTCATAGGATACCCTAAGGAAACTATAGGGTACACTTTCTATCACAGATCCGAAGGCAAAATCTTTGTTGCTAAGAACGGAACCTTTCTTGAGAAAGAATTTCTCACTAAAGAAGTGACTGGAAGAAAAGTAGAACTCGATGAGATTGATGAATCTTTACTCGTTGATCAGAGTAGCGCAGTACCGGAAGTTGTACCTGTACCGCCTACACCGGCAACAGAGGAAGCTAATGATAATGATCATGAAACTTCGAACGAGGAAACTACTGAACCTCGCAGATCGACAAGGGAACGTGCCACTCCTGATTGGTATGATCCTTGTCTAAATGTCATGATTGTGGATAACAATGATGAGGACCCTGCGACGTATGAAGAAGCGATGATGAGCCTAGATTCCAACAAATGGCAAGAAGCCATGAAATCCGAAATGGGAGCCATGTATGATAACAAAGTATGGACTTTGGTAGACTTACCTGATAGCCGCAAGGCTGTCGAGAATAAATGGATCTTCAAGAGAAAAACAGATGCTGATGGTAATATTACTGTCTATAAAGCTCGACTTGTCGCAAAGGGTTTCCAACAAATTCAAGGAGTTGACTACGATGAGACTTTCTCACCTGTAGCGAAGCTAAAATCTATGAGGATTTTGTTAGCAATAGCTGCATTTTTCGATTATGAGATTTGGCAGATGGATGTCAAAACGGCGTTCCTTAATGGAGACATTGAGGAAGAGTTGTATATGGTACAACCCAAAAGTTTTCGTCGATCCTAAAAATGCTGACAAAGTATGCAAACTTCAGCGTTCAATCTATGGACTGAAGCAAGCATCAAGAAGTTGGAACCGACGCTTTGATAAGGTGATCAAAACTTCGGGTTTATACAGTGTCATGGAGAGGCCTGTATTTACAAGAAAGTGGGTGGGAGCTCTGTAGCATTCCTGATATTATATGTAGATGACATATTATTGATTGGGAATGATATAGAACTATTAAGCAGTGTAAAAGGTTATTTGAATAATAGTTTTTCAATGAAAGATCTTGGTGAAGCATCGTATATATTAGGCATCAAGATTTATAGAGATAGATCAAGATGCCTAATAGGGCTATCACAGAGTACATACCTGGACAAGATTCTAAAGAAGTTTAGAATGGACGAAAGTAAGAAAGGGTTCTTACCTATGTTACCAGGCAAGGTCATGAGTAAGACTCAAGGACCGGCTACGGTAGAAGAAAGAGAAAGGATGAGTAATATCCCCTATGCCTCGGCAGTAGGATCTACCATGTATGCCATGCTATGTACTAGACCGGATATAGCACATGCTGTTAGTTTGACTAGCAGATATCAAAGTGATCCAGGAATGGAACACTGGACAGCGGTCAAGAATATCCTGAAGTACTTGAAAAGAACTAAGGATATGTTTCTTTGTTATGGAGGTGACCAAGAGCTCGTTGTAAACGGTTATGATACGTCTCCGACGTATCGATAATTTCTTATGTTCCATGCCACATTATTGATGATACCTACATGTTTTATGCATACTTTATGTCGTATTTATGCATTTTCTGGAACTAACCTATTAACAAGATGCCGAAGAGCCAGTTGCTGTTTTCTGCTGTTTTTGGTTTCAGAAATCCTAGTAAGGAAATATTCTCGGAATTGGACGAAGTCAACGCCCAGGGGCCTATTTTCACACGAAGCTTCCAGAAGATCGGAGAGCTAACGAAGTGGGGCCACGAGGTGGCGACACACTAGGCCGGCGCGGCCCAAGCCTTAGCCGCGCCGACCTACTGTGTGGGCCCCTCGTGACGCCCCTTGACCTGCCCTTCCGCCTACAAATAGCCTTCGTCGCGAAACCCCCATTACCGAGAGAGCCACGATACAGAAAACTTTCCAGAGACGCCGCCGCCGCCAATCCCATCTCGGGGGATTCAGGAGATCGCCTCCGGCACCCTGCCGGAGAGGGGATTCATCTCCCGGAGGACTCTACACCGCCATGGTCGCCTCCGGAGTGATGAGTGAGTAGTCTACCCCTGGACTATGGGTCCATAGCAGTAGCTAGATGGTTGTCTTCTCCTCATTATGCTTAATTGTCGGGTCTTGTGAGCTGCCGAACATGATCAAGATCATCTATCTGTAATGCTATATGTTGTGTTTGTTGGGATCTGATGAATAGAGAATACTATGTTATGTTGATTATCAATTTATATCTATGTGTTGTTTATGATCTTGCATGCTCTCCGTTATTAGTAGAGGCTCTGGCCAAGTTTTTGCTAGTAACTCCAAGAGGGAGTATTTATGCTCGATAGTCGGTTCATGTCTCCGTGAATCTGGGGGAGTGAGAGAAACCTCTAAGGTTATGGATGTGCTGTTGCCACTAGGGATAAAACATTGATGCTATGTCCGAGGATGTAGTTATTGATTACATTACGCGCAATACTTAATGCAATTGTCTGTTGTTAGCAACTTAATACTGGAAGGGGTTCGGATGATAACCTTAAGGTGGACTTTTTAGGCATAGATGCATGCTGGATAGCGGTCTATGTACTTTGTCGTAATGCCCAATTAATCCCACTATACTCATCATATCATGTATGTGCATGGTCACGCCCTCTCTATTTGTCAATTGCCCAACTGTAATTTGTTCACCCAACATGCTTATTCTTATGGGAGAGACACCACTAGTGAACTGTTGACCCTGGTCCAATTCTTTACATCTGAAATACAATCTACTGCAATTGTTCTACTGTTCTCTGCAAACAATCATCTTCCACACTATACATCTAATCCTTTGTTACAGCAAGCCGGTGAGATTGACAACCTCACTGTTTCGTTGGGGCAAAGTACTTTGGTTGTGTTGTGCAGGTTCCACGTTGGCGCCGGAATCCCTGGTGTTGCGCCGCACTACATTTCATCGCCATCAACCTTCAACGTGCTTCTTGGCTCCTACTGGTTCGATTAAACCTTGGTTTCTTACTGAGGAAAAACTTGCCGCTGTACGCATCACACCTTCCTCTTGGGGTTCCCAACGGACGCGTGCTGTACGCGTATCAAGCTCTTTTTCTGGCACCGTTGCCGGGGAGATCAAGACACGCTGCAAGGGGAGTCTCCACAACCCAATCTCTTTACTTTGTTTTTGTCTTGCTTTTATTTTATTTACTTTCTTGTTTGCTGCATTATATCAAAATACAAAAAAATTAGTTGCTAGTTTTACTTTATTTACTGTCTTGTTTGCACTCTATAAAAAAACACAAAAAAATTAGTTACTTATATTTGCTTTACTTATTTCAACATGTTTCCTTTTAATTTTACCGTAAAAGACATACCGGTAGGATGTGGGTCTATAATTGGGAGAAATAATATAGAAGAATTTTTCAATCATGTTAGTACCGTTGAAGATTTTGAAGATAGACACTTGGTAGAACTTGCTCCTACTTATGAAATTGCTGCTGCTTCTTTAGTTCGCATGTTGGAAACTAAATTTGTTAATCTCAATCCTATAATCCAACACATGTTTCTTACACTCGGTGATATGGAAGAAGGGGAAAAGAAAGATTTTGTTTTAGAAACCCTTCTTAAAGAATTTGGTGGTGTAGCAAGAGAGGCTAGAAAGGTCTTTATTAAATATAAGATGCTTGGTTCTTATACCAATTTTGTTAGTATCCTTGAAAAGATGGACATGGAGAGAGTAAGGTACACTAATAATATTAATGATGGTGGGGAGATCAAAGCACCAATACCATGTAAGCTCCTAGCGATGTATGAAGCACTAGAAAATAACTATGCTTGGCTTGTTCCTGAAAATTTGTTTGATGAGAGTAGCAAGCCCAAGACTAATGAAAAGGGAGCCGCTGAAACTTATGTATCCAATATACTATGCATGGTTGAGAAAACTCCAAACCCCGCTGAAGATGCATCACCTCTTGATAATACTTGATATACACTTTCTGCGCCTAGCTGAAAGGCGTTAAAGAAAAGCGCTTATGGGAGACAACCCATGTTTTTACTACAGTAATTTTGTTTTATATTTGAGTCTTGGAAGTTGTTTACTACTGTAGCAACCTCTCCTTATCTTAGTTTTGTGTTTTGTTGTGCCAAGTAAAGTCGTTGATAGTAAGGTTCATACTAGATTTGGATTACTGCGCAGAAACAGATTTCTTTGCTGTCACGAATCTGGGCAAAATTCTCTGTAGATAACTCAGAAAATTATGCCAATTTACGTGACTGATCCTCAGATATGTACGCAACTTTAATTTAATTTGAGCATTTTCATTTGAGCAAGTCTGGTGCCTCAATAAAATTCGTCTTTACGAACTGTTCTGTTTTGACAGATTCTGTCTTTTATTTCGCATTGCCTGTTTTGATATGTTCGATGGATATTTCGATTCCATTAACTTTCAGTAGCTTTTTGTAATGTCCAGAAGTGTTAAGAATGATTATGTCACCTCTGAACATGTAAATTTTAATTGTGCACTAACCCTCTAATGAGTTGTTTTGAGTTTGGTGTGGAGGAAGTTTTCAAGGATCAAGAGAGGGAGATGATACAACATGATCAAGGAGAGTGAAAGCTCTAAGCTTGGGGATGCCCCGGTGGTTCACCCCTGCATATTTCAAGAAGACTCAAGTGTCTAAGCTTGGGGATGCCCAAGGCATCCCCTTCTTCATCGACAACATTATCAGGTTCCTCCCCTGAAACTATATTTTTATTCCGTCACATCTTATGCACTTTGCTTGGAGCGTCGGTTTGTTTTTGTTTGAATAAAATGGATCCTAGCATTCTTTGTGTGGGAGAGAGACACGCTCCGCTGTTGCATATGGACAAATATGTCCTTAGGCTTTACTCATAGTATTCATGGCGAAGTTTCTTCTTCGTTAAATTGTTATATGGTTGGAATTGGAAAATGATACATGTAGTAATTGCTAAAATGTCTTGGATAATGTGATACTTGGAAATTGTTGTGCTCATGTTTAAGCTCTTGCATCATATACTTTGCACCCATTAATGAAGAAATACATAGAGCTTGCTAAAATTTGGTTTGCATATTTGGTCTCTCTAAAGTCTAGATAATTTCTAGTATTGAGTTTGAACAACAAGGAAGATGGTGTAGAGTCTTATAATGTTTACAATATGTCTTTTATGTGAGTTTTGCTGCACCGCTTCATCCTTGTGTTTGTTTCAAATAACCTTGCTAGCCTAAACCTTGTATCGAGAGGGAATACTTCTCATGCATCCAAAATCCTTGAGCCAACCACTATGCCATTTGTGTCCACCATACCTACCTACTACATGGTATTTCTCCACCATTCCAAAGTAAATTGCTTGAGTGCTACCTTTAAAATTTCTAATCCTCTACCTTTACAATATATAGCTCATGGGACAAATAGCCTAAAAACTATTGTGGTATTGAATATGTACTTATGCACTTTATCTCTTATTAAGTTGCTTGTTGTGCGATAACCATGTTCCTGGGGACGCCATCAACTACTCTTTGTTGAATATCATGTGAGTTGCTATGCATGTCCGTCTTGTCTAAAGTAAGGGCGATTTACCACTCATTTAATGTTAGAGCATGCATATTGTTAGAGAAGAACATTGGGCCGCTAACTAAAGCCATGAATCATGGTGGAAGTTTCAGTTTTGGACATATATCCTCAATCTCATATGAGAACATTAATTGTTGCTACATGCTTATGCATTAAAGAGGAGTCCATTATCTGTTGTCTATGTTGTCCCGGTATGGATGTCTAAGTTGAGAATAATCAAAAGCGAGAAATCCAATGCGAGCTTTCTCCTTAGACCTTTGTACAGGCGGCATAGAGGTACCCCTTTGTGACACTTGGTTGAAACATGTGCATTGCAATGACAATCCCGGTAATCCAAGCTAATTAGGACAAGGTGCGGGCACTATTAGTATACTATGCATGAGGCTTGCAACTTGTAAGATATAACTTACATAACACATATGCTTTATTACTACCGTTGACATAATTGTTTCTTGTTTTCAAAACCAAAGCTCTAGCACAAATATAGCAATCAATGCTTCCCTCTGCGAAGGGCCATTCTTTTACTTTTATTGTTGAGTCAGTTCACCTATCTCTCTCCACCTCAAGAAGCAAACACTTGTGTGAACTGTGCATTGATTCCTACATACTTGCATATTGCACTTGTTATATTAGTTTACATTGACAATATCCATGAGATATACATGTTATAAGTTGAAAGCAACCGCTGAAACTTCATCTTCCTTTGTGTTGCTTCAATATCTTTACTTTGATTTATTGCTTTATGAGTTAACTCTTATGCAAGATTTATTGATGCTTGTCTTGAAGTACTATTCATGAAAAGTCTTTGCTTTATGATTTAGATGTTTACTCATGTCATTTACATTGTTTTGATCGCTGCATTCATTACATATGCTTACAATAGTATGATCGAGGTTATGATGGCATGTCACTCCAGAAATTATCTTTGTTATCGTTTACCTGCTCGGGACGAGCAGAAACTAAGCTTGGGGATGCTGATACGTCTCCGACGTATCGATAATTTCTTATGTTCCATGCCACATTATTGATGATACCTACATGTTTTATGCATACTTTATGTCATATTTATGCATTTTCTGGAACTAACCTATTAACAAGATGCCGAAGAGCCAGTTGCTGTTTTCTGCTGTTTTTGGTTTCAGAAATCCTAGTAAGGAAATATTCTCGGAATTGGACGAAATCAACGCCCAGGGGCCTATTTTCACACGAAGCTTCCAGAAGACCGGAGAGCTAACGAAGTGGGGCCACGAGGTGGTGACACACTAGGCCGGCGCGGCCCAAGCCTTGGCCGCGCCGACCTACTGTGTGGGCCCCTCGTGACGCCCATTGACCTGCCCTTCCGCCTACAAATAGCCTTCGTCGCGAAACCCCCAGTACCGAGAGCCACGATACGGAAAACCTTCCAGAGACGCCGCCGCCGCCAATCCCATCTCGGGGGATTCAGGAGATCGCCTCCGGCACCCTGCCGGAGAGGGGATTCATCTCCTGGAGGACTCTACACCGCCATGGTCGCCTCCGGAGTGATGAGTGAGTAGTCTACCCCTGGACTATGGGTCCATAGCAGTAGCTAGATGGTTGTCTTCTCCTCATTATGCTTAATTGTCGGGTCTTGTGAGCTGCCGAACATGATCAAGATCATCTATCTGTAATGCTATATGTTGTGTTTGTTGGGATCCGATGAATAGAGAATACTATGTTATGTTGATTATCAATTTATATCTATGTGTTGTTTATGATCTTGCATGCTCTCCGTTATTAGTAGAGGCTCTGGCCAAGTTTTTGCTAGTAACTCCAAGAGGGAGTATTTATGCTCGATAGTGGGTTCATGTCTCCGTGAATCTACGGGAGTGAGAGAAACCTCTAAGGTTATGGATGTGCTGTTGCCACTAGGGATAAAACATTGATGCTATGTCCGAGGATGTAGTTATGTTGATCGCCAAAACCCACCGGCGGGCAGCGGCCTGTCAACACGGTAGAGCCGGGAAGAGCCTAGAGCTGCGGCTGGCTGAGACCCCTCCGAGCGACGGCCCGCAATGCTCTTCTGGTCACACGCGGCGATGCGAAGTGCAAGGGCGTGCCACCTGACCTATACCTGGTCAGGAAGGTGATGGGGATGCCTCGCTTAGTTCCTGCATGGCATACACGTAAACATTAAATCAGAGCCTCGATCGGCTCTCAGGTTATCCTGTGAATCGGCTCAAAGAGCCGATCCACCCATGATCCGTACGGGGTGCACGAATACTTGGTGATCCTGCTTGATCAAGATAAAGCTAATGAGATCTACGACGATTTAGGGTTTTCACCGCATAATCGGATCATCCTACTCCAGGTTGGGCCTCGCGGCCACGCACGGTGCTCGTAAGCCGATCCTAAACAAGGCCACACAACCAACGTGACGTTGATCATCGGAACATCCTGTTTAGGACTTGCGAACGCCACCCTACGTGCCGCTGGATCCTCCCCCCCTTCGTAAGGCCTAACTATTGCAGATATTAAACTAATCCTTGCGGAGCAAGGAGCAATCGTAACGGATCAGATCTACTAGATGATGAACAAGCAGGGTGCCGCCCCCACGCCTGAGATAGGCGTGAGGGCGGCTAGACATGCGAGGGTTGCACTACGTAAGCATGTTTATACGAAGAGCTATGCTAACCCTAACACATCTATGATAACTACGTTGCCCGCCATCAAAGACGCTTCAGTACGGGCAACGCATGAACAACGTGGGGCTTGTGCTGCCTAGATCGCAAGATGCGATCTAGGCAGCATGTCGCTTACCTGATTGAAACCCTCGAGACGAAGGAGTTGGCGATGCGCCGAGATTGGTTTGTTTTGGGGTGAACGTTGTGTTGTTGTTTATTCCATAAACCCTAGATACATATTTATAGTCCGGCGGACTTTCTAATTCGGACGTGCACCTAACCGTGCACGAGTAAAACTCTAACTTTTAATCTAAAGATACGATCCACTAAATTACAGATACAAGGGGCAATTCAGCCCAACTTCGTGTATAAGGCCAATTCTTGTTTTTCCTTCCATGTATATCTTCAAGTCTTTCTCAATCGTGGCCCACCTCTGACTCGGTCAAATTCTGGTGATAACACATGCCCCCCTGGTTTTGGAATTGGTAATTCCAAAATCACTCTGTTTTCCTTCGTCGGGTCATGTCGTGGCAGAACCGTCGCAGTATCCTTCATCATGATGCCCTGCCTCCTCAACTTCTCCGCGTGATTTGGCAGTTTTTTTTTTCTTAGGCACCTCTTCCTCGGAAACTGCTGTGGCATTGAATTTCCACTATATCTCCTTTTATTTAACCGCTACGCACAGTTCTCCTCCGTATCTCCATCGCACTAGCACTCCAAAAGCCCTCCTGCCACCATGTCCTCTTCCTCCTCTGCTCCATCGGGTCCTTCCAGCCAGTCCTCCGCATCCCGTGAGCCGACGCCGGAGTACAATCCGGCAGAGGTCCATGCAGCGAACATCCGCCGCGCCATTGCGGCCGGGGAGGAGCCAGACCACGACTTCTCCATCTGGTCCGAGGACGACCAGTCCTCGACGGACGGGGAGAGCGACCTCCGCTTCCTCGCCGTTGGGGCAACGGAGGAGGAGAGCGACGACGACAGCTTCTCCTGCGACTTCACCTCTTCCGGTGAGGAGGAGGAGCAGGAAGAGGAGGAGGAGGACGACAACGAGAGCTCCTCCGACGAGCCGCCGGCCAAGCGGTTCTGCCCTTGGCCGGGCAATCTTAGCGACTTCGACAGCGACGAGGACGACGCTGACGAAGAGGATGAAGACAACGAGGACCCGGTCGGCGGCCATTGGAGCGACGACGAGCCCGCCGGGAGCAGCGCCGACAGCGGCGGCGACGGCGACGACGAGGGCAGTGATGGCCCGTAGATAGGACTTCTAGAATAGGGCCAGTAGTAGTAGATGGGGCAATGTATCCCCTAGTACTTCCTTTTGAGAGCAATCAGCTCTTTTATGTAAGAAATCTAATCAATGAAGAACTTTCCCCAATTTGATCTTGCCGATTCCCTTTGAGTTTAATTTAGCCGATTCCTCCTTCTACTGACCTTGCCGATTCGTCCCCTTTGCCAATGCGTAATGAGCCGATAGTACCACATCGGTCCTTTGAATTTCACCCTTCCCTTCCTCAACTGATGCAGGATCTTTCAGGAAAGCCTTTGAACTTTCTAACCAAACCCAATAATCCTCTTCAGTACTCATCATCGTGAAGAAGGTTGCAATGAAGGATCAGCCGATAGTATCCCCAATCGGCTCTTTAAAGAGAGCATCCACCAGGCCTGCTGCCCCCCGAGCCTTACTCGAGGCGAGAATGTCAGAGAGAATGCGCCAAAGCCGATCCTTTTTCTTCCTCTGTCAGCCGATAATCTTTCGTCTCAGCTGAACTAGCCCCAAAGATTGGAAATCCTTGACAACGGGGTTCAGGAACCCGGATCGGCTCGAAGTAGCTGAAGAAGTTTCCATTGTTTTACTCACTCGAGGCAACAGAAGGTACTACCGTTGGCCTGGATCTGGTGGAGACTCGATAGACATTGCATAATTTCTACTAAAGTCGATGGTTGCGCATCGGCTGTCTTTCAACTCTAAAGTCGATGCCCTTGCATCGGCTGTAAATTTTTTGTTTTTTTTTTTTGTTTTTTTTACTGGCCGATTTTCTCCTATCAGCCCCCAGTATTCATTGCACACATGTGCCCCTGCATCTGTTCCAGTACTCAGGTGCCCCCCGAGCCGAATCTGTTAAAGAATGGCAGATATCGGCTCTGTAACTCGCACGTCGGCTCCTGATAGGGTCAAAGGTGAACACAAGCAGAACATGTGGTGAGGATAATTTTGGCCGATTGCTGGGATCGGCCTCCATAATGATTGGAGCGCTGACTGAAGGTTCTGTAATGTCCCTTCATAGACCTTTGGGGCCGATCACAAGGATCAGCCTCGCCAAGTTACACGTCGCTTTGCTTCGACTACATGGTCAGGCCGGTGGATAAAACCAGCTTAACCCTTCCCTTTGTCACATCGATGCGTTCGCAGTCGTCTAAGTTGATGCCTGAGAGGGGTTCTTGGCCTGCTGCTTCCCATGCGTTCATGCCAGTCGTTGAAACTTCAACTGAATCATCGGCCTGGACGACTTCTACCTCATCTCCATCCCACTGTATTATGCATTGGTGCATCGTGGAGGGAATACAGCAGTTGGCGTGGATCCAATCTCTTCCCAACAGCACAGCATAACTGCTCGTGCTATCGACAATGAAGAACGTTGTAGGGATAGTTTTCCTTCCTACGGTCAGATCCACGTTCAGAACTCCCTGTGCCTCAGACGCTTGGCCGTTGAAATCGCTCAATGTTACATTGGTCTTGATTAAATCCGAGCTAGAGCGTCCCAGCCGACGTAACATAGAATACGGCATGATGTTAACTGCCGCTCCGGTGTCTACCAGCATCTTGTTCACAGGCCTCCCATCGATATATCCTCGCAAATATAGGGCCTTCAGATGCCTGTAGCTCTTATCTTGTGGCTTCTCAAAGATAACCGGCCGTGGGCCGCAGTCAAGTTGTGCCACGGATGTCTCATCTAACCCTGGAGCACTGAACTACGAAGGGAGGATGAACACCATGTTCGTGCCAGCCGATGTTTCATCATCGGCTCTCCTTTGTTTGGGGCGCCACTCCATTCTCCGTGGACGACCCTCTTCATTCAGGGCTCGCTGAACCTTTGCAGCCAGATCAGGCCTTGCCTTCCTTAGCGTATGCAAGTATAACCTTTCGGCTTCCTCCAGGCCGCGCAACCGCTGAACCCTGCGTTTCTGTGAACGGCTGAGTCCGTCAGGGCACCACCTTGGACGGTGGTACCTGTCTTCTTCTTCTTCTAGTCCCTCGTCTTGAATCCTCAAGATCTGCCCAACGAGGTGACTCAGCGTTTGCTTGGTGGTGGGAGAGGCCCTAAGCGCTCAAACACAGACACGTTGGCTGCCTCCTTCTTCTTCTTGTTGCATTCTGGGCAATTGCCGATTGTGGGCAATCGGCTCATTCCTGAATCCCAGCAGTGTCTGAAGAAAGGGCAATCCCAGTGTCTGGCGTTGTCATCTTGCTCCCTTGGCCTGTCCGCGGCACGGCGCTCGTGCTCCTCCTCATCGCGATCCTGCCGACGATGTCTTCTGGCTTCTCTAGCCAGACGATCTCCTTCATCATCATAGTTGGACCGTCGGCGTTGGTCATACTGACTCACATATTTGTTGAGGAGGTGATCAGAGAGAGGTCGCTGATATCTTATGTTCTTCACTTCTCCCTCTGTGACGTAGCGCTTGCCATCATGATGGAGCCGATCGCGTGGAGCGGCCTCTTCTGTGTCCTTGCTATGAGAGCAGCTGCCCTCATCTCCATCTTTGCCAGAGTGGTTCCCAGGCCCCACCATGTTGATGCTGAACGTGGGACCTGGCTGGCAGCCCTCGGGGTAGATGACTTCTACCATGTTAACGGCGGGGAAGGGCTGGGTGTCTACCTTCATGGCGTATTGGTTGAAAATTAAACGCCCCTTCTCTATCGCCGCTTGGATGTGCTGACGCCACACCCTGTAGTCGTTGGTGGCATGGGAAAGCGAGTTGTGGAATTTGCAGTACGGCTTTCCGTTTAGCTCTTGTGCCGTAGGGAACTTGAGACCTTCAGGAATCGTCAACTGTTTCTCCTTAAGCAGGAGGTCGAAGATTTGTTCAGTCTTGGTCACGTCAAAATCAAATCCCTCGGGCGGCCCTGGTGGCTTTACCCATTTGCGGGATACGGGGTTCCTCCCCGAGTCCACTCAGCCACTGCTATTTCTTGGTCTCCCGCAGGCACTTCACCTTCCTCTGTATCGACCATGACTACTGCATGCTTGAACTTGTCTTGGTACAGGTCTGGGTGGCGCTGTTCATATGCTGATAGTTTCTGAACCATGTGCGCCAGCGAGGGATAATCTGCTTGGGAGGCCATGTCCTTGAGCTGTGTTGCAAGGCCAGCTACTGCCAATTCGACTGCTTCCTTTTCAGTTATACGAACCGAATAACATCGGTTCCTAAGATTCCTGAAGCGCTGGATGTACTCTGTCACCGTTTCTCCGCGCTTCTGACGTAGTTGTGCTAGATCGGCAATGCTAGACTCGGAAGCTTCTGAATGGTATTGCGTATGGAACTGTTCTTCCAATTGCTTCCAAGACTGGATGGAGTTCTTTGGCAAAGAGGTATACCATCCAAAAGCCGATCCTGTGAGGGACTGTGAAAAGAGCCTCACGCGTAGCTGATCCGACACTGAAGCCGGTCCTAGTTGCGCCAAATATCGGCCGATGTGCTCGATGGAGCTGGAGCCATCCGATCCACTGAATTTGGAGAAGTCAGGGAGCCGATATTTAGGTGGCAGCGGGATCATCTCGTACTCGTCGGGGTACGGCTTGGAATAGCCGATTGCCCTCCTTTTCGGCATAATGCCGAACTGGTCTCTCAGTATGGTACTGATCTGATCCACCGTGCTGGCTGCAGGAGATGTATTCTGAAGATTCGCCGGGGTGGCGTACTTAGCCAGCCATGTTTGCTTTTCCAGCTCTGAGCCAACTGCAGGAGCTGGGCTCGGGAGTTTCGTCGGGGTGGCGTACTTAGTTAGCCACGTCTGCTTCTCAAGCTCGTTGCTGACGTCCCTCCCGTTTGCGCCGGAGTCCCTGACGTTGTGGCCTGGTTTGAGAGTGGCCAGTTGCCACAATCTGGCACATACGTGCACGCGTATCCTTGAGGGATCTCCTTGGGCGCCTCAGCCAAGAACTGGTAGTCACTAGGGTCACCACCGAGCTTGTAGACGACGAACGCCGGTGTAGCCGGCACTTCAGCTGGTGCCGCCAACGCATATGGCAGCGGTGGACGGGACTGGAGTGGCAACTCTCCTTGGTGCGTCCCGAGAGCTGGTCCTGACGGCGAGTACTGGTGGCTCATGATCTCCTGGATCACGCGCAGAGCGAGACGCTCCAACACGTTGACCAAGTTTTCAGAGTGGCGGTGTAGCGAGTGAGCCACCAAGTAGTTGATCTCCTGCCGTAGGGCCTTGGTGCGTTCCTCCGACGGGGCAGAGAGATCTATCCCATCGAGTGCACCTTGTGGTGAGAACCCCTTCCATCTGATGCCATGGGTACGGGTTCTCTGAAAAGAGCCGATGAGGTCGGCTTCGAGGGTGGCCTTGATCTCGTCATGTTTCTTCTTGAGCTCAGCAGGCAGCTCCTCGTAGGTGACTGGCGTGCCGTCCGCCGCCATCTCAGATGTAGATGGCGATGTGGTTGATGTAGAAGATGGTCCCACCGGGCGTGCCAGAATGTGTTGATCGCCAAAACCCACCGGCGGGCAGCGGCCTGTCAACACGGTAGAGCCGGGAAGAGCCTAGAGCTGCGGCTGGCTGAGACCCCTCCGAGCGACGGCCCGCAATGCTCTTATGGTCAAACGCGGCGATGCGAAGTGCATGGGCGTGCCACCTGACCTATACCTGGTCAGGAAGGTGATGGGGATGCCTCGCTTAGTTCCTGCATGGCATACACGTAAACATTAAATCAGAGCCTCGATCGGCTCTCAGGTTATCCTGTGAATCGGCTCAAAGAGCCGATCCACCCATGATCCGTACGGGGTGCACGAATACTTGGTGATCCTGCTTGATCAAGATAAAGCTAATGAGATCTACGACGATTTAGGGTTTTCACCGCATAATCGGATCATCCTACTCCAGGTTGGGCCTCGCGGCCACGCACGGTGCTCGTAAGCCGATCCTAAACAAGGCCACACAACCAACGTGACGTTGATCATCGGAACATCCTGTTTAGGACTTGCGAACGCCACCCTACGTGCCGCTGGATCCTCCCCCCCTTCGTAAGGCCTAACTATTGCAGATATTAAACTAATCCTTGCGGAGCAAGGAGCAATCGTAACGGATCAGATCTACTAGATGATGAACAAGCAGGGTGCCGCCCCCACGCCTGAGATAGGCGTGAGGGCGGCTAGACATGCGAGGGTTGCACTACGTAAGCATGTTTATACGAAGAGCTATGCTAACCCTAACACATCTATGATAACTACGTTGCCCGCCATCAAAGACGCTTCAGTACGGGCAACGCATGAACAACGTGGGGCTTGTGCTGCCTAGATCGCAAGATGCGATCTAGGCAGCATGTCGCTTACCTGATTGAAACCCTCGAGACGAAGGAGTTGGCGATGCGCCGAGATTGGTTTGTTTTGGGGTGAACGTTGTGTTGTTGTTTATTCCATAAACCCTAGATACATATTTATAGTCCGGCGGACTTTCTAATTCGGACGTGCACCTAACCGTGCACGAGTAAAACTCTAACTTTTAATCTAAAGATACGATCCACTAAATTACAGATACAAGGGGCAATTCAGCCCAACTTCGTGTATAAGGCCAATTCTTGTTTTTCCTTCCATGTATATCTTCAAGTCTTTCTCAATCGTGGCCCACCTCTGACTCGGTCAAATTCTGGTGATAACAAGTTATTGATTACATTACGCGCAATACTTAATGCAATTGTCTGTTGTTAGCAACTTAATACTGGAAGGGGTTCGGATGATAACCTGAAGGTGGACTTTTTAGGCATAGATGCATGCTGGATAGCGGTCTATGTACTTTGTCGTAATGCCCAATTAAATCTCACTATACTCATCATATCATGTATGTGCATGGTCATGCCCTCTCTATTTGTTAATTGCCCAACTGTAATTTGTTCACCCAACATGCTTATTCTTATGGGAGAGACACCACTAGTGAACTGTGGACCCCGGTCCAATTCTTTACATCTGAAATACAATCTACTGCAATTGTTCTACTGTTCCCTGCAAACAATCATCTTCCACACTATACATCTAATCCTTTGTTACAGCAAGCCGGTGAGATTGACAACCTCACTGTTTCGTTGGGGCAAAGTACTTTGGTTGTGTTGTGCAGGTTCCACGTTGGTGCCGGAATCCCTGGTGTTGCGCCGCATTACATTTCATCGCCATCAACCTTCAACGTGCTTCTTGGCTCCTACTGGTTCAATTAAACCTTGGTTTCTTACTGAGGGAAAACTTGCCGCTGTACGCATCACACCTTCCTCTTGGGGTTCTCAACGGACGCGTGCTGTACGCGTATCAGGTTACACCGATGCAAGTTGGAACACTGATCCTGATGACTCTAAGTCACAGTCTGGGTACGTGTTTATATTGAATGGTGCTGCAGTAAGCTGGGCAAGCTCGAAGCAGTGCACGGTGGCGAAGTCTTCAACAGAATCAGAGTACATAGCAGCTTCAGAGGCTTCATCAGAAGCGGTATGGATGAAAAGGTTCATTGTAGAGCTCGGTGTGGTTCCTAGTGCATTGGACCCATTAATCATCTACTGTGATAACATGGGTGCCATCGCCAATGCACAAGAGCCAAGGTCACACAAGAGGCTGAAGCATATCAAGCTGCGTTACCACTCGATTCGCGAGTACATCGAAGATGGAGAAGTAAAGATTTGCAAAGTACACACTGATCTGAATGTAGCAGATCCGTTGACTAAAGCTCTCCCTAGGGCAAAGCATGACCAACACCAGAATGCCATGGGTGTTAGGTATATTACAATGTAATCTAGATTATTGACTCTAGCGCAAGTGGGAGACTGAAGGAGATATGCCCAAGAGGCAATAATAAAAGTGGTTATTATATATCTTTATGTTTATGATAAATGTTTATATACCATGCTATAATTGTGTTAACCGAAACATTGATACATGTGTGATATGTAAACAACAAAGAGTCCCTAGTATGCCTCTTAACTAGCTTGTTGATTAATAGATGATTAGTTTCATAATCATGAACATTGGATGTTATTAATAACAAGGTTATATCATTGTATGAATGATGTAATGGACACACCCAATTAAGCGTAGCATAAGCTCACGTCATTAAGTTATTTGCTATAAGCTTTCGATACATAGTTACCTAGTCCTTATGACCATGAGATCATATAAATCACTTATACCGGAAAGGTACTTTGATTACATCAAACGCCCCTGCGTAAATGGGTGGTTATAAAGGTGGGATTAAGTATCCAGAAAGTATGAGTTGAGGCATATGGATCAACAGTGGGATTTGTCCATCCCGATGACGGATAGATATACTCTGGGCCCTCTCGGTGGAATGTCGTCTAATGTCTTGCAAGCATATGAATAAGTTCATAAGAGACCACATACCACGGTACGAGTAAAGAGTACTTGTCAGGAGACGAGGTTGAACAAGGTATGAAGTGATACAGATGATCAAACCTCGGACAAGTAAAATATCGCGTGACAAAGGGAATTGGTATCGTATGTGAATGGTTCATTCGATCACCCCCTATACTTGTGGGTCATCAAGACTATTTTCTGGCGCCGTTGCTGGGGAGTGAAGCGCTATTGGTAAGTGGAATTGGTAAGGGAAACTTCTACTATTTGTGCTGATTTTATTTCTGCCTGCTGCCATAATTCATTATGGAGAGATCTCCTTTTGAATGTTTATTTGGAAAATCTACTACTACTGCAAAGGTAGTGGATGAGGCGCCAGGTGAGGAAGAGATACCATACAAAATACATATGAAAATTATTGAACGCGTAGTGAATAACCGTTATACAGGGGATGGAACTGTCCACCCTGGAGATCATTTACTGTTCTTGCATGAATTATGCGGTTTATTCAAGTGTGCAGGTATTGCTATGGATGAAGTGAGGAAGAAACTATTCTCTATATTGGTGTCTGGTAAAGCGGCGCATTGGTATAAATTACTGGATAATGGGGATTCTCTTGAATGGAATGATATTGTGCCCCGGTTTTATTCTAAGTTCTATCCTCCAAGTGAAATTCACAAGGATCAGAACCGCATATATAATTTTTGGCCTCATGATGGAGAGAGTATTGCCCAAGCGTGGGGGATATTGAAGTCTTTAATGCTCAAATGCCCCATTCATGAGCTTCCTGGTAATGTTATTATTGATAATTTCTATGCAAGACTTTCTTTTGAAGACAAGACCTTGCTGGATACTTCTTGTTCCGGATCATTCACGCGTAATAAGGAAGAGTTTAAAAGGGACCTTCTTAATCGGATCCAGGAAAATACTGAAGGATGGGAGAACGACAAAGATAGAGAATCAGGTATAAATTATGATTATAAATGCATTGAAGCTTTTATGGATACTGATAAATTTCGTAATATGAGTGCTACTTATGGTCTTGATTCTCAAGTTGCTGCAAATCTTTATAAAGCTTTTGCCTCTCATTATGAATTGCCTAAGAAGAATTTTGATAAGTATCATGAACCGTATAAAGATAAAATTGATTCATCTATTAATAAATGCGTTGTAGTTGAAACTGTTGATCATGTTATTCCTGAAGCTTATATTGAAAAAACTCCTTTCCCTGCTAAAATGAAGGAGTACTCTATTATAAATAGTGCGGTTCATAAAAGTGAAAAGAAACCTATAGAACCTGAAGAACAAATAAAAGTTGAACCTGCTGTTGCAATAGTTAAAGATCTTGTGACTGAAAATGTGGAGGATGGTCATATTATTTTCTGTGAAGATGCTTCTAATATTGTTTCACATCCTAATAAACCCAAGCAAGCTAGTGTTCCTATGCTATCTGTTAGAATTGGTGATCATTGCTATTATGGTTTATGTGATATTGGTGCAAGTATTAGTGCTATTCCTTATGAGCTTTACACGGAGATTATGCACGAAATTGATTCTTGTGAACTTGAAGATATTGATGTGGTTATTCAACTGGCTAATAGAGAAACTATTTCTCCAATTGGTATTGTTCGAGATGTGGAAGTTCTATGTGGTAAGATTAAATATCCTGCTAACTTTTTGGTACTTGGTTCTGCTGCTAGTGAATATTGTCCTATCATTTTTGGTAGACCTTTTCTAAACACGTGTGGAGCTATTATAGATTGTAAGAAAGAGAAAATTTTGACTAAATTTGCTGGTGAATCTTATGAGTTTAATTTCTCTAAATTTACCAAAACTCCTTATAAAGCTGATTTGCCTAATAATGATTTTAAAATGGAACAGTGTGCATCTATTGTTCTTGTTCCTAATAATCCCTTGCAGCAACATTTGGAGAATAGCGAGAGTGAAGTTTTTAGGAAAGAAAGAGATGAGCTTGATGAAATTTTTCTTCGCCAACCTATTCTTAAGCATGATTTACCGGTGGAAGATCTGGGTACAACACCACCACCAAAGGAAGATCATGTCTTTGATTTAAAACCTTTGCCTGATAATCTTAAATATGCTCATATTGATGATAAGAAAATATATCCTGTTATTATTAGTTCTAAGCTTACAGAGTTTGAAGAAGAAAGGTTATTGGAAATATTGAAGAAACACCGAGGTGCTATTGGCTACACTCTTGATGACTTGAAGGGGATTTCTCCCTCTATTTGCCAACACGCCATTAATATGGAAGATGATGCGAAGCCTGTTGTTGAACCTCAGCGTCGTCTAATTCCTAAGATGAAGGATGTGGTAAGAAATGAGGTATTACGACTTCTTGAAGCTGGTATTATATATCCTATTGCTGATAGTAGATGGGTTAGTCCTGTGCATTGTGTTCCTAAGAAAGGAGGAATGACTGTTGTGCCTAATGATAATGATGAGCTCATACCCCAAAGAGTAGTTGTAGGGTATAGAATGTGTATTGATTATTGTAAAGTTAATAAGGTTACTAAGAAAGATCATTACCCTTTGCTTTTTATTGATCAAATGTTAGAAAGGTTATCTAAAAATACTCATTTTTGTTTTCTTGATGGTTATTCTGGGTTTTCACAAATTGCTGTTAAAACTAAGGATCAAGAGAAAACCACTTTCACTTGTCCGTATGGAACTTATGCTTATAGACGTATGCCTTTTGGTTTATGTAATGCTCCTGCTACTTTTCAAAGATGCATGTCTGCTATTTTTCATGGCTTTTGCGAGAGTATTGTAGAGGTATTCATGGATGATTTTTCTGTCTATGGGAATTCTTTTGATAATTGCTTGCGAAACCTTGATAAAGTTTTGCAGAGATGTGAAGAAACTAACCTTGTTCTTAATTGGGAGAAATGCCACTTTATGGTTAATGAAGGAATTGTATTGGGACATAAAATTTCCGAGAGAGGTATTGAAGTTGATAGAGCTAAAGTTGAAGCAATTGAGAAGATGCCCTATCCTAGGGATGTTAAAGGTATTCGTAGTGTTCTTGGTCATGCTGGGTTTTATAGGAGGTTTATTAAAGATTTCTCCAAGATTTCAAAGCCTCTTACTAATCTTCTTCAAAAAGATGTACCTTTTGTTTTTGATGATGATTGTATGGAAGCTTTTGAAACTCTAAAGAAAGCCTTAACAACTGCTCCTATAGTTGAACCTCCTAATTGGAACTTACCATTTGAAATTATGTGTGATGCTAGTGATTTTGCTGTAGGCGCTGTTCTTGGATAGCGAGTAGATAAAAAATTGAATGTTATTCATTATGCTAGTAAAACTCTTGATGCTGCTCAAAGAAATTATGCTACTACTGAAAAAGAATTGTTAGCTATAGTCTTTGCTTGTGATAAGTTTAGATCCTATATTGTTGATTCAAAAGTTACTATTCATACTGATCATGCTGCAATCAGATACCTTATGCAAAAGAAAGATGCTAAGCCAAGGCTTATTAGATGGGTACTTCTGTTGCAAGAATTTGATTTACATATTGTAGATAGGAAAGGTGCTGATAATCCTGTTGCTGATAATTTGTCTAGATTGGAAAATATTGCTTATGATCCTGTTCCTGTTAATGATAGTTTTCCAAATGAACAATTGGCTGCAATTAAGGTGAGCTCGCGAGACAGTCCTTGGTATGCTGATTATGCTAACTTTATTGTTTCCAAGTACTTGCCTCCAACCTTTTCAGCTCAGCAAAGGAGGAAATTCTTTTATGACTTGAGGCATTATTTTTGGGATGACCCACACTTATATAAAGAAGGAGTGGATGGTATTCTGCGAAGATGTGTTCCCGAATATGAACAACAAGAGATATTGAGTAAATGTCATGGTAGTGCTTATGCAGGACATCACGCCGGAGAAAGAACCGCGCAAAAGGTTCTTCAATCAGGTTTTTATTGGCCGACTCTCTTCAAAGATGCAAGGAAGTTTATTTTATCTTGTGATGAATGCCAAAGGGTTGGTAATATCTCTAGACGCAATGAAATGCCTATGAATTATACTCTTGTTATTGAACCGTTCGATTGTTGGGGTTTTGACTTCATGGGACCTTTTCCCTCTTCAGAAGGTAACACTCTGTTGCGGTCAGAAACCCACCGGCGAGCAGCGACGGGCAACACAGTAGAGCCGGGAGGCTCCCAGGACTGCGGCTGGCCCTGGTCCCTCCGAGCGACGGCCCGCAAAGACTCGGCACGCACGTTCAATGCTGGTGCAAGGGCGTGCCACCTGACCTATACCTGGTCAGGAAGGTGATGGATGTGCCTCGCTTAGTTTCCTGCATGGCATACACGTAAACATTAAATACGAGCCTCGATCGGCTCTCAGGTTGTCCTGTGAATCGGCTCAAAGAGCCGATCCACCCATGATCCGTACGAGGTGTACGAATATATGGTGGTCCTGCTTGATCAGAATAAAGCTAAAACGACCTACTACGATTTAGGGTTTTCACCACATAATCGGAACATCCTACTCGTGATTGAGCCTGGCGGCCACGCACGGCGATCGTAAACCGACCCTAGACAAGGCCTAAAAACCAACACGAGGTTGATCCCCGGAACATCCTGTCTAGGGCTAGCAAACTACACCCTACGCGCCACTGGATCCTTCAACCCGTTTGTAAGGCCTAACTATGCAGATATTAAACTAATCCTTGAAGAACAAGGAGCAATCATAACGGATCGGATCTACTAAATAATGATCAAGCGGGGTGCCGCCCTTACACCTAAGATAGGCGTAAGGGCGGCTAGACGTCTCAGGGTTGCACAACGACAGCATATGATACGATGAACAATGCTAACCCTAACACGTCTGAGATAACTACGTTGCTCGCCATCAAAAAGGCTTCAGTACGAGCAACGCATGAACAACGGATAAACATGTACTGCCTAGATCGCAAGATGCGATCTAGGCAGCATGATGCTTACCCGGAAGAAACCCTCGAGATAAGGGAGTTGGCGATGCGCCTAGATTGGTTTGTGGTGAACGTGATTGTTGTTTATTTCATAAACCCTAGATACATATTTATAGTCCGTAGACTTTCTAACGTGGGAATAATCCCAACCGTGCACGAGCCAAACTCTAACTAACCGACACGTATCCTATCATATTTATAGATACAAGGGCAAACTAGCCCAAACTTCGTGTACAAGGCCGGTTCGCGTATTCTTCCATGTATATTCTTCAAGCCCAATCTTGATCGCGGCCCACCTCTGATCCGGTCAAATTCTGGTGATAACACATGACCCCCTGGTTTTGGAATTGATAATTCCAAAATCACTCTGCTTTTTCTTCGTCGGGTCATGTCGTGGCAGAACCGTCGCAGTATCCTTCATCATGATGCCTTGCCTTCTCAACTTCTCCGCGTGACCTGGCAAATTTTTTCTTTTGTTGGGCACCACTTCCTCGGAAACTGTTGTGGCATTGAATTTCCACTATATCCCCTTTTATTTAACCGCTCCAAACAGTTTGCTTCTTCATCCCCTTCGCATTAGTACTCCAAAAGCCCTCCTGCGCCACCATGTCTTCTTCCTCCTCTGCCTCATTGGGTCTTTCCACCCAATCCTCCTCCTCCCGCGAGCCGACGCCGGAGTGGAACCCGGAGGAGGCCCATGCGGCCAACATCCGCCGCGCCATCGAAGCCGGGGAGGAATCCAGTCACGATTTCTCCGTCTGGTCTGAGGACGACAAGTCCTCGACCGACGGGGAAAGTGACCTCCGCTTCCTCGCCGACGGGGAAACGGAGGAGGAGAGCGATGACGATCGCTTCTCCTGTGATGACTTCACCTCCCCCGAGGAGGAGGAGGAGGAGAAGGAGGAGGAGGAGGACAACACCTCCTCCGACGAACCGCCGGCCAAGCGCTTCTGCCCCTGGCCGGGGAACCTCAGTGACTTTGACAGCGACGACGACGACGCTGACGAGGAGGACGAGGACAACGAGGGCCCGGCCGGCGGCCGCTGCAGCAGCGACGACGAGCCCGCCGGGAGTAGCGCCGACAGCGGTGACGACGGCGACGACGAGGGCAGCGACGGCCCGTAGATAGGACCCTTAGCATAGGATCAGCAGTAGTAGATGGGGCAATGTACCCCCAAGTATTTCCTTTTGAGAGCAATCAACTCTTTATGTAAGAAATCCTATTTATCAACGAAGAATTTCCCCCAGTTTGATTTTGCCGATTTCCTTTAAGCTATTTTAGCCGATTCCCCCTCATACTGACTTTGCCGATTGTTCACTTAGCCAATGCTCAATGAGCCGATAGCAACGCATCGGTTCTTCACAATCTATCCTTCAACTCTTCAACTGCTGACTTTGAGATCTGGTGGATAATGTGGAAGACCCTTGCCTTCAAGAGAGCCCTTAAATTCCTCCACCAGCTCCAGTCATCCTCTTCTGCGCGAACTCCCATTTTTGAAGAAGGTTGCGACGAAGGACCAGCCGATGACATCCCAATCGGCTTCTAAAACAGAGCATCTACCAGGCCAGCTGCCCCCCGAGCCTCAGTCAAGGCGAGAATAGCGGTGAGGATGCACAGATCAGACAAAAGGCTTTGAACTCAGGTAATTCTGAGACAGCCACCATGCCGAGCCAGCCAAACTTGCCCCCATCGATCGCCTCTTCTTCCGTTGAAAGCCGATATTGTAGACGAAACACCAACGGCTTAATGAGCAAAAGGCTGCCTTGCATGCCAAAACTGACGCTTCTGACAGTACTGCTGAACTGGCGTAAAGGGTTGGAAGTCCTCGAAGAGAAAGTTTGGGCACCAAAATCGGCTCATTGCAGCTGAGGAAGCTCTCATTGTTCACTCCCTCAAGGAAGCAGAAGGCCTTGAAGCTGAACTGAAGACCGACTTGGTGAAAATCCGTGTCTTGAACACGCAGCGGGTAGATCCTGTGTAATTGTACTAGAGTCGATGGCTGTGCATCGGCTTTGCTTCTTAGCTCTAAAGTCGATGTCCGTGCATCGGCTGTATACCATGAGAATTTTTTTTTACTGGCCGATTTTTCTATCGGCCCCCAATATTTCACTGCACATGTATCGCACATGTTCATCTGATTAGGTGCCCCCCCCCCCCGAGCCGAATCTGCCAGGTAACTGCGGATATCGGCTCGGCACTGTATTTGAACGTCGGCTCCGGTAGGACCAATGTTGATTTTTTCCAGCTCATCAGCCGACGTAAAACCGCTGCCCATTAGATCGACGTTGAACACAGGCAGAATGTGTGGTGAGGATAATTTTGGCCGATTGCTGGAATCGGCCTCCACGTTGACTGAATCGCTCAATGAAGGTTTTGCAATGCTCCTCCATAGATCTTTGGGGCCGATCCCAAGGATCGGCCTCGCCACGTTTGTCCATAGGTTTGTTCTTGCTATACGGTCAGGCCGGTGGATAAGACCAGCCTAACCCCGTCCTTCATCACGTCGATGCGCTCGCAATCGTCCAAATTGATGCCTGAGAGTGGCTCTTGGCCTGTTGTCTCCCAAGCGTTCATGCCAGCCGTTGAAATCTCGGCTGAGTCATCTGCATGGACAACCTCTACTTCATCTCCATCCCACTGTATTACGAATTGGTGCATCGTGGATGGAATGCAACAGTTGGCGTGGATCCAATCTCTTCCTAGCAGGACAGCATAGGTGCTCTTGCTATCGACAATAAAGAACGTCGTAGGGATGGTTTTCCTTCCTACGGTCAGATCCACGTTCAGAACACCTTGTGTGTCAGACGCTTGGCCGTTGAAATCGCTCAATGTCACGTTGGTTTTGATCAGATCCGAGCTAGAGCGTCCCAACCGACGTAGCATGGAGTATGGCATAATGTTGACTGCCGCTCCGGTGTCCACCAGCATCTTGTTGACAGGCTGCCCATCGATATAACCTCGCAAGTACAGGGCGTTCAGATGTCTGTAGCTTCTTTCTCGTGGCTTCTCAAAGATAACTGGCCGTGGGCCGTAGTCAAGTTGTGCCACAGGTGCTTCGTCTAATCCTGGAGCACTAAACTCCGTCGGAAGGATGAACACCATGTTTGTGCCAGCCGATGTTTCATCATCGGCTTTCTTTTGTCTGGGGCGCCACTCTTTCCTTTGTGGCCGACCTTCTTCGTCCAGGGTTCGCTGAATTTTAGCGGCCAGATCAGGCTGCGCCTTCCTCAACGTGTGCAGGTATAACCTTTCGGCTTCCTCCAAACCACGTAGTCGCTGAACCCTACGCTTTTGGGAACGGCTGAGTCCATCAGGGCACCACCTTGGCAGGTGGTACTTATCTTCTTCTTCTTCATCGTCTTCCAATTCCTCGAGATCTTCCACCCGAGAGGACTCAGCGTGCTTGTTCCGAGGCGGGAGAGGCCCTAGACGTTTGAACATGGACACGTTAGCTGCATCCTTCCTCTTCTGTCTACATTCTGGGCAGTTGCCGATTGTAGGCAATCAGCTCATTCCTGAATCCCAGCAGTGTCTGAAGAAGGGACAGTCCCAGTGCCTATCCTCGTCATCTTGCTCTCTTGACTTTTCCTTGGCATGGCACTCATATCTCTCCTCGTCGCGATCATGCCGACGATGTCTCCTGGAGTCCCCAGCCAGACGATCTCTTTCACCATCGTCGTTGGGTCGTCGGCGTTGGTCATATTGACTCACATACTTGTTGAGGAGGTGATCAGAGAGAGGTCGCTGATATCTCACATTCCTCACTTCTCCCTCTGTGATGTAGCGCTTGCCATCGTGACGGAGCCGATCACGTGAAACGGCTTCCTCTGTGTCCTTGCTACGAGAGCAGCTGCCCTCGTCTCCGTCCTTACTAGAGTGGTGTCCAGGTCCTACCATGTTGATATTGAACGAGAATCCTGGCTGGCACCCTCCAGGGTAAGTGCACTCCACCATGTTAACGGCGGGGAAAGGGTGTGTGTCGACTTTCATGGCGTACTGGCTAAAAATTAGACGCCCTTGTTCTATCGCCATTTGGACTTGCTGCCGCCACACCCTGTAGTCGTTGGTGGCATGGGTGAACGTGTTATGCCACTTGCAGTATGGCTTTCCATTCAGCTCCTGCGCCGTGGGGATCTTGTGGCCTTCGGGTACCTTTAGCTGCTTCTCCTTAAGTAAGAGGTCGAAAATCTGCTCAGCTTTGGTAACGTCGAAGTCAAACCCTCTGGGAGGATCTTGTGGCTTAACCCACTTGCAGGACACGGGGCTTGCCCCCCGAGTCCATTCAGCCACTGCTACCTCTTAATCTCCCGCAGAGCCTTCGTCTTCATCTGCCTCAACCAGGACCACCGCACGCTTGAATTTATCCTGGTATACATCTGGGTGGCGCTGTTCATATACTGACAGCTTCTGCACCATGTGCGCCAGTGAAGGGTAGTCTGCTTGGGAGGCCACGTCCTTGATCGGTGATGCGAGACCCACCACCGCCAACTCGACTGCTTCTTTTTCAGTCACACGAGCCGAATAGCATCGGTTCCTAACGGTCCTGAAGCGCTGGACGTATTCTGACACTGTTTCTCCACGCTTCTGTCGTACTTGTGCTAAATCGGCAATGCCAGCCTCGGAAGCCTCTGAGTGATACTGCATGTGGAACTGCTCTTCCAACTGCTTCCACGTCCGGATTGAGTCTGGTGGCAGCGATGTGTACCGCCCGAAAGCCGATCCTGTGAGGGACTGTGCGAAGAACCTCACACGCAGCTCATCTGATGCTGAGATCGTGCCCAGCTGTGCCAAATATCAGCTCACATGCTCGATGGAGCTGGAACCATCTGATCCATTAAACTTGGAGAAATCAGGGAGCCGATATTTGGGTGGTAGCGGGATCAACTCGTACTCGTTGGGGTATGGCTTGGAATAGCCGATTGTCCTCCTTTTCGGCACCATGCCGAACTGGTCTCTCAGGATGGTACTGATCTTATCCGCGGTGCTGGCTGCAGGAGTCGAACTCTGAAGATTCGCCGGAGTGGCATACTTAGCCAGCCATGCTTGCTTTTCCAGTTCTGAGCCAACTGCAGGAGCTGAGCTCTGGAGGTTTGTCGGAGTGGCATACTTAGCTAGCCACGTCTGCTTCTCAAGATCTGTTCCCGAAGTTCCTCCTGTTGTTCCAGAAGTCCCTGCTGTTGCAGTCTGGTTTGTGAGTACCCAGTTACTGCAGTCTGGCATGTATGTGCACGTGTATCCGTGAGGGATCTCCTTGGGCGCCTCATGCAAGAACTGGTAATCACTAGGGTCACCACCGATCTTGTAGACGACGTATGCCGGTGAATTCGGCACTTCTGGTGCTGCCAACGCGAATGGTAACGGCGGACGGGACTGGAGTGGCATCTCTCCTTGGTAAGTCCCGAGAGCTGGTCCTGACGGAGAGTATTGATGCCTCATGATTTCCTGGATCACCCGAAGAGCGACACGCTCCAAAGTGTTCACCAGGCTCTCAGAATGGCGGTGTAGCGAATGAGCTACCATGAAGTTAATCTCCTGACGCAGGGACCTGGTGCGTTCTTCTGACGGGGCGGACAGGTCCACTCCATCGAGCGCGCCTTCAGGTGAGAACCCTTTCCACCTGATGCCATGTGAGCGGGTTCTGTGAAAAGAGCCGATGAGGTCGGCTTCGAGGATTGCTTTGACCTCGTCATACCTCTTCTTGAGCTCCTCGGTCAGATCCTCGTACGTGACTGGAGTGCCTTCCGCCATCTCAGATGTAGATGGCGATGCGGTTGATGTCGCAGATGGTCCCACCGGGCGTGCCAGAATGTGTTGCGGTCAGAAACCCACCGGCGAGCAGCGACGGGCAACACAGTAGAGCCGGGAGGCTCCCAGGACTGCGGCTGGCCCTGGTCCCTCCGAGCGACGGCCCGCAAAGACTCGGCACGCACGTCTGATGCTGGTGCAAGGGCGTGCCACCTGACCTATACCTGGTCAGGAAGGTGATGGATGTGCCTCGCTTAGTTTCCTGCATGGCATACACGTAAACATTAAATACGAGCCTCGATCGGCTCTCAGGTTGTCCTGTGAATCGGCTCAAAGAGCCGATCCACCCATGATCCGTACGAGGTGTACGAATATATGGTGGTCCTGCTTGATCAGAATAAAGCTAAAACGACCTACTACGATTTAGGGTTTTCACCACATAATCGGAACATCCTACTCGTGATTGAGCCTGGCGGCCACGCACGACGATCGTAAACCGACCCTAGACAAGGCCTAAAAACCAACACGAGGTTGATCCCCGGAACATCCTGTCTAGGGCTAGCAAACTACACCCTACGCGCCACTGGATCCTTCAACCCGTTTGTAAGGCCTAACTATGCAGATATTAAACTAATCCTTGAAGAACAAGGAGCAATCATAACGGATCAGATCTACTAAATAATGATCAAGCGGGGTGCCGCCCTTACACCTAAGATAGGCGTAAGGGCGGCTAGACGTCTCAGGGTTGCACAACGACAGCATATGATACGATGAACAATGCTAACCCTAACACGTGTGAGATAACTATGTTGCTCGCCATCAAAAAGGCTTCAGTACGAGCAACGCATGAACAGCGGATAAAAGTGTACTGCCTAGATCGCAAGATGCGATCTAGGCAGCATGATGCTTACCCGGAAGAAACCCTCGAGACAAGGGAGTTGGCGATGCGCCTAGATTGGTTTGTGGTGAACGTGATTGTTGTTTATTTCATAAACCCTAGATACATATTTATAGTCCGTAGACTTTCTAACGTGGGAATAATCCCAACCGTGCACGAGCCAAACTCTAACTAACCGACACGTATCCTATCATATTACAGATACAAGGGCAAACTAGCCCAAACTTCGTGTACGAGGCTGGTTCGCGTATTCTTCCATGTATATTCTTCAAGCCCAATCTTGATCGTGGCCCACCTCTGATCCGGTCAAATTCTGGTGATAACACACTCATATACTTGTTGCTGTGGATTATGTTACTAAATGGGTGGAAGCCATACCTACAAAAAGTGCTGATGGTGAGACCTCTTTAAGAATGCTTTTAGATATTATTTTTCCTAGATTTGGAGTTCCTAGATATATTATGACTGATGGAGGTTCTCATTTTATTCATGGTGGTTTTAGAAAAACTTGCTAAATATGGTATTAATCATAGAATTGCTTCCGCTTATCATCCTCAAACTAGTGGGCAAGTAGAATTATCAAATAGAGAGATTAAATCTATCTTGGAAAAGACAGTTAACAAAACTAGAAAGAATTGGGCTAGTAAATTGAAGGATGCACTATGGGCTTATAGAACTGCTTATAAAAATCCCATGGGAATGTCACCTTATAAAATGGTTTATGGAAAAGCTTGTCATTTACCTTTAGAACTAGAGCACAAAGCTTATTGGGCTGTTAGAGAATTAAATAAAGATCCTAAACTTGCCGGTAATAAGAGGTTGTTGCAATTGAGTTCTCTAGATGAATGGAGAAGTGAAGCTTATGAAAATGCTAAACTCTTTAAAGATAAAGTTAAAAAATGGCATGATAGAAGGATTATTAAAAGAGAATTTAATATTGGGGATAAAGTCCTATTGTATCGGTCTCGTCTCAGGTTCTTTGCAGGGAAATTACTCTCGAAATGGGAAGGACCATATGTTGTTGAGGAGGTGTATCGTTCAGGAGCAATTAAAATTAGCTCTCTCCAAGGCAATGCCACACAAGTGGTGAATGGACAAAGACTCAAGCATTATATCTCAGGTGATTCTTATAATGTTGATGTTGATATTATTCGAGTGGAAACACCGGAGGCTTTCATCAAAGGACAAATTGACAGTCCGCCAGAACTCGACTTTGAATAGGTAACAGTACTGGTAATAAAAAGTTCGCAATTTACTTTCCGAACAATATTTTTGCTGTTTTTGGAAAATATGAAAAATTACGAGATCGAAACGGAGTGGAGAAGACGCACGAGGGCGTGCCCCCATAGGCCGGCGCGGCCTGGCCTTGGCCCGCGCCGCCCTATGAGCTGGCCGCCTCGTCTCTCCTTTCCGACTCCGGTTCGACCTGGTACTTTCCTTTTGTCGTGATTTTTTTTGCTATATAATCCCTCGGACCCCTGGAGGTCCGTATATCGTTTTCTCGACGTGTTTTGTTTCGAGCTGTTTCTGCCAGGATTTGCTTTGGATCTAGAGCCATCATGTCTTCATCGGAAACTCCGAAGGACAGCTCCTGCAAGGATGTTGACAACTTGTACATGGAGGAGCTGAGGATGCACCCCAAGGAGTTGCTGCTCGTTGAGGGAGAACGACAGATCAAGGATATTCAGGGTCCTAAAGGAGAAGGAAGCTTGGAAGACAGGATGGAGAAGCTAGAACAAGAGGTCTTCAAATACAAGAAGATGGCTGAGCGTGAGGTGGATATCTTCCACAAGATTGTGTCTGAACTCATTGCTGAACACGAGAAGGAAACTGCAAAGCTATGGGGCGACATCCTCTCACTTCACGACACCACCAACAAACTCCAAGCACAACTCTATGACATTCAGAATCAGAACTGTGAGTATGAAAACAGGTTTAAATACATAAGCCATGCTGCTAGTTTCAGGATTCCCGAGACCAAGATGTCGTTTGTTGATGGGGAGCCTCTTCCTTGGAAGTTTGATGACGGGAGTTCATCACCACCATCGCCGAAGGAGTAAAACATCATCGGTATTGGCATCCCCTTGGTTTGTTCCAAGCTTGGGGGAGTGCCGCGGTATCACATCATCACTACCTTTTACTTTTTACTATCAAGTAGTGTTATATCACGAGTAGGGAAGTTATCATATAAGATGGGTTGCAGTTTGGAAGTATCTCTCCTTTAGTTGGTTATCTATGTATCCCTTGGTGTGAGTTATCGTTATGGAATATTAATGAGAAGTCTGTTCATTTATGTATTGCACATCTTACTTTAGTTTGCAATCTCTATTATATGATTTACCTTGTTGTTAGTATGGTATCACTTTGGGAGCATTAAATGAATCTATTTGGTTTTGGCAAACTTAGCATTGGTCAATAGCGACAACACTTTGAGGTTTAAGTAGAAAAGAGAAATACATGTAGTTGTTTCATTGTCTTTCTTTCTTGTTAGCTCATAGCTTATTATTCTGAAGTTAAAATTGTTTGTGCTTACAAGGAAGATGCATGATTGTTTCTATCACATGTATATTTGTTTGTTTCCTTCAACTCTTATGCTTGCTAATTAACCTTGCTAGCCAAAGACCTGTACTGAGAGGGAATACTTCTCGTGCATCCAAAACCTGAACCCAAACCTATGCCATTTGTGTCCACCATATCTACCTACTACATGGTATTTTCTGCCATTCCAAGTAAATACTTCGTGTGCTACCTTTAAATAATTCAAAATTTACTATCTCTTATTTGTGTCAATGTTTTATAGCTCATGAGGAAGTATGTGGTGTTTTATCTTTCAATCTTGTTGGGCAACTTTCACCAATGGACTAGTGGCTTTATCCGCTTATCCAATAATTTTGCAAAAAGAGCTGGCAATGGGATTCCCAGTCCCAAATTAACTAAACTCAATAGACACTCCTCCATGGTATGTGATTGATGGACGGCACCCGAAGGATTCGGTTAGCCATGGCTTGTGTAAACAAAGGTTGGGGGGAGTGTCATCATAATAAAACTAAAATAAAAAGGCACTCCTTCATGGTATGAGATTGTTGGCAGGCACCCGAGGATTCGGTTAGCCATGGTTTGTGAAAGAAAGGTTGGAAGGAGTGCCACACAAAATAAAAATAAGATGGGAGCCGCTCTTTGAAGGTTTGTCTGGCAAGGGGGTTAGAGTACCCGCTACCAGTCGTTGACAACAACAAGCACCTCTCAAAATATTACTTTTATTCTCTTTATATGATTTCAAAACTGAAAAAGCTCTAGCACATGATTTATCCCTGCTTCCCTCTGCGAAGGACCTATCTTTTACTTTATGTTGAGTCAGTAAACCTATTTCCCACCATCTCAAGCAAGCATTTGAGTAGTTGTGATCAAACCATTATATTGTGATTTGTTTCATCATGTCTTTTACTTTTCCTTGTTTAGTACAAGTTTTATCTGAATGACTATAGCTTTGCAAGTTATCAATGATCATGAGGAGACTATTATGATTGAGTATGCAAGTTGTGCCATATAAACTTTAACATGAGAGCGCTGCTCAATAGATAAATATAACCTGTTAATTGTTCTCTGACCAAGAACGAAGTTTGCCATCACCAACTATGATTTCTTATGCACCTTTATTTGTGATTACCTTATACTTGTTTCAAGTTGAGTTATATGAGGAAGTTGTTTACTAGAATATCTTGTGTGAATGAATATGATGCTTCTTGTCCGTCTTTTATTTATCGACTCTTCACTCCATAAACATGTGGTCCTGTTTACTGAGTTCAGTTTCGCTTGGGGACAAGCGAGGTCTAAGCTTGTGGGGAGTTGATACGTCCAATTTGCATCACTATTTTATATCATAATTTGCTGTTATTCATTAATATATTTCATGTTTGGACATAATACTTATGTTATTTCATCTATTTTGCATGTTTCATGATTATTGGAGGATTGAGCACCGGAGCCAGGATTCTGCTGGAAAAAGCACTGTCAGAATGCAATATTTCGGAAGATCAACAGTTGAAGGAAATTATACCAAAAATCCTATTTTTCCAGATGACGAAGGAAGCCAGAAGGGGGAGCTGAGGGGACCCGAGGTGGGCCCACCCCATAGGCCGGCGCGGCCCAGGGCCTGGTCGCGCCGCCCTGTGAGGAGGGGGGCCCACAGCCCCTCTCGCCTCCTTTTCTTCGCGAACTCCTTCGTCCCGAAGACCTAAGCCACAGAGGGTACCTCGCGAAGAGTTACAGCCGCCTCTGCGGGGCGGAGAACACCAGAGAGAAAAGAGCTCTCCGGCGGCTGAAATCCGCCGGGGAAATTCCCTCCCGGAGGGGGAAATCGACGCCATCGTCACCGTCATCGAGCTGGACATCATCTCCATCACCATCATCATCATCTCCATCATCATCACCGCCGTCTCCACCGCTGCACATCGTCACCGCCGTAGCAATTTGGGTTTGATCTTGATTGTTTGATAGGGGAAACTCTCCCGGTATTGATTTCTACTTGTTATTGATGCTATTGAGTGAAACCGTTGAACCAAGGTTTATGTTCAGATTGTTATTCATCATCATATCACTTCTGATCATGTTCCATATGATGTCTCGTGAGTAGTTCGTTTAGTTCTTGAGGACATGGGTGAAGTCTAAATGTTAGTAGTGAAGTATGGTTGAGTAATATTCAATGTTATGATATTAAGTTGTGGTGTTATTCTTCTAGTGGTGTCGTGTGAACGTCGACTACACGACACTTCACCTTTATGGGCCTAGGGAATGCATCTTGTACTCGTTTGCCAATTGCGGGGTTGCCGGAGTGACAGAAACCTAAACCCCCGTTGGTATATCGATGTAGGAGGGATAGCAGGATCTCAGAGTTTAAGGCTGTGGTTAGATTTATCTTAATTACTTTCTTGTAGTTGCGGATGCTTGCAAGGGGTATAATCACAAGTATGTATTAGTCCTAGGAAGGGCGGTACATTAGCATAGGTTCACCCACACAACACTTATCAAAACAATGAAGATTAATTAGCCGTATGTAGCGAAAGCACTAGACTAAAATCCCGTGTGTCCTCGAGAACGTTTGGTCATTATAAGTAAACAACCCGGCTTGTCCTTTGTGCTAAAAAGGATTGGGCCACTCGCTGCAATTGTTACTCTCGCACTTTATTTACTCGTACTTTATTCATCTGTTACATCAAAACCCCCTGAATACTTGTCTGTGAGCATTTACAGTGAATCCTTCATCGAAACTGCTTGTCAACACCTTCTGCTCCTCGTTGGGATCGACATTCTTACTTATCGAAGATACTACGATATACCCCCTATACTTGTGGGTCATCACCCTGCTGCTCGTTCGTGACATAGGCATCCACGGTCGCCGCTAGCGCCACCTCCTCCCACGCCTCGTACTCTACGAGCTGCGGGTCCGCCTCCCTGACTTCTACGGACGCCTCTAGCGCCGCATCATCCCACGAATCGAACATTGTGCTATTTTTCTAGGATTTTTGCACCAATGAGGCGGGGGAGGAGGGATAATATAGACCGTCGACGACGCGCGAAATTGATGGGATTCGTAGCATAGAAAACAAAAAAATTCCTACCGCGAGAACGCAATCCAAGCCAAGATGCAATCTAGAAGATGGGAGCAACGAGGGGATGAACGAGACTAACCCTTGAAGATTTCCAAAGCCTACAAGAGGAGGCTAGCTAGAAATCATCCCGAGAACTAGAAAATGTGCGCTATAGCCCATGAAATGGCCAGAAAACATGAAAAACATGAGTTTATGTGACGCCTCTCAAACCATGTATCGGTATGTACGGTAGCTGAAAATCATCCTAGGAGCTAGAAAATGTACGCGATAGCCCATCAAATTGGTAGAAAACAAGAAAACTTTGAGCTATAGCCCACGGAAATGGAGTTATTAAACATGAAATACGCTAGTTTTTGCGACGCCTCTCAAACCATGTATCGGTCATTAATGTAGCTAAAGCTCATCCCGGAAACCGAAAAATGTGCGTTATAGCCAATGAAATAGCTAAAAAACACTTGAAAACTTTGAGCTATAGCCCATTGAAATGGAGGCAACAAACATGAAATACCCGAGTTTTTGCGGCGCCTCTCAAACCAGGTATCGGTGGTTATGGTAACTAAAAATCTTCCTAGGAGGTGGAAAATCAGCGCTATAGCCCATGAAATGGGTAGAAAACATGAAAACTATGAGTTATAGCCCACGGAAATGGAGGTAGCAAACATGAAATACCCAAGTTTTTGCGGCGCCTCTCAAACCATGTATCGGTGGTTATGTTAGCTGAAAACATCCTAAGAGCTAAAAAAATACGCGCTATAGCCCTTGGAATGGGTAGAAAACATGAAAATTATGAGTGTTTTATAGAACACGGAAATGGAGGCAGCAAACATGAAATACACGATTTTTGCGGCGCCTCTCAAACCATGTATCGATGGTTACGGTAGCTAGAAATCATCCCGAGAACTAGAAAATGTGCGCTATAGCCCATGAAATGGCCAGAAAACATGAAAAATGTGAGCTATAGCCCAAGGAAATGGAAGAAGAAAACATGAAAAACACGAGTTTTGGAGATGCCTCTCAAACCATGTATCGGTGGTTAATGTAGCTGGAAATCATCCCGGGAACCAGAAAATGTGCGCTATTGCCCATGATATGGGCAGAAAACAAGAAAACTGTGAGCGATAGCCCATGGAAATGGAGGCAGAAAACATAAAAAAGACGAGTTTTTGCGACGCTTATCAAACCAAGTATCGATGGTCACGATAGCTAGAAAATCATCCAGGGAACCAGAAAATATGCGCTATGGCCCATGAAATGGGCAGAAAACATGAAAACTGTGAGGAAAAGGAGGCACAAAACATGAAAAACACGAGTTTATGCGACGCCTATCAAACCATGTATTGTTCATAACTGTACCTGGAAATCATCCCGGGGACCGCAAAATGGCCGAAAAACATGAAAACTACGAGCTATAGCCCAAGGAAATGGAGGGTGAAAACATGAAAAACACGAGTTTTTGTGACGCCTCTCAAACCATGTATCGGTATGTACGGCAGCTGAAAATTCTCCTGGAGCTAGAAAATGTGTGCTATAGCCCAAGAAATGGGAAAAACTGTGAGCTATAGCCCACGGAAATGGAGGCTGAAAACATGAAAAACACGAGTTTTGCGACGCGTCTAAACCCATGTATCGGTCATTACGGTAGCTGGAAATCATCTCGGGAACCGGAAAATGTGCGCTATAGCCCATGAAATGGGCAGAAAACATGAAAAATGTGACCTACAGAACATGGAAATGGAGGCAGAAAACATAAAAATACGATTTTTTGCGACGCCTCTTAAACCATGTATCAATGATTACGATAGGTGGAAATCATCCCGAAAACCGGAAAATATGCGCTATAGCCCATGAAATGGCCAAAATCATGAAAAATGTGCGCTATAGCCCATGGCAATGGAGGCTGAAAACATGAAAAACACAAGTTTTTGTGACGCCTATCAAACCAAGTATCGATGGTTACGATAGCTGGAAAATCATCAAGGGATACAGAAAATGTGTGCTATGGCCCATGAAATGGGTAGAAAACATGAAAATTGTGAGCTATAGCCCACGAAAATGGAGGCAGCAAACATGAAATACGTGAGTTTTTGCGACGCCTCTCAAACCATGTAACGGTGGTTAATGTAGAAGGAAATCGTCCCGGAAACCGGAAAATGTGCGCTATAACTCATGAAATGGCAAAAAACATGAAAAATGTGAGCTATAGCCCAAGGAAATGGAGGCACAAAACATGAAAACCGCGAGTTTTTGCGACGCCTCTCAAACCATCTATCGGTCGTAAAGTTACTTGGAAATCATCCCGGGAACCGGAAAATGTGCTCTATAGCCAATGAAATGGCCAAAAACATGAAAACTTTGAGCTATAACCCAAGGAAATGGAGGCTGAAAACATTAAAAACACGAGTTTTTGCGACGGCTCTCAAACCATGTATCGGTATGTACGGCAGCTAAAAATCATCCGAGGAGCTGGAAAATGTGCGCGATAGCCCAAGAAATTGGTAGAAAAAATGAAAATTGTGAGCTATAGCACACGGAAATGGAGGCATTAAACATGAAATACGCTAGTTTTTGCGACGCCTCTCAAACCATGTATCGGTGGTAAATGTAGCTGGAAATCGTCCCGGAAACCAGAAAATGTAGGCTATAGCCCATGAAATTGCTAAAAAAGTTGAAAACTGTGAGCTATAGCTCATGGAAATGGAGGCAGCAAACATTAAATACCCAAGTTTTTGTGGCGCCTCTCAAATCATGTATCGGTGGTTACGATAGCTGAAAACGTCGTAAGAACTGAAAAATGTGCGCTATAGCCCTTGAAATGGGTAGAAAACATGAAAATTATGAGTTATAGAACACGGAAATGGAGGCAGCAAACATGAAATACACGAGTTTTTGCGGCGCCTCTCAAACCATGTATCGATGGTTAAGGTAGCTAGAAATCAACCCGAGAACCAGAAAATGTGCGCTATAGCCCATGAAATGGCCAGAAAACATGAAAAATGTCAGCTATAGCCCAAGGAAATGGGAGAAGAAAACATAAAAAAACACGAGTTTTTGTGATGCCTCTCAAACCATGTATCGGTGGTTAATGTAGCTGGAAATCATCCCGGGAACCAGAAAATGTGCGCTATAGCCCATGAAATGGGCAGAAAACAAGAAAACTATGAGCGATAGCCCATGGAAATGGAGGCAGAAAACATAAAAGACACGAGTTTTTGCGACGCCTATCAAACCAAGTATCGATGGTCATGATAGCTAGAAAATCATCCAGGGAACCAGAAAATATGCGCTATGGCCCATGAAATGGGCAAAAAACATGAAAATTGTGATGAAATGGAGGCACGAAACATGAAAACCACGAGTTTATGCGACGCCTCTCATACCATGTATTGGTCATAACTGTACCTGGAAGTCATCCCGGGGACCGCAAGATGGCCAAAAAACATGAAAACTACGAGCTATAGCCCAAGGAAATGGAGGCTGAAAACATCAAAAAACACGAGTTTTTGCGACGCCTCTCAAACCATGTATCGGTATGTAAGGTAGCTGAAAATCATCCTGGAGCTAGAAAATGTGTGCTATTGCCCAAGAAATGGGCAAAAACATGAAAACTACGAGCTATAGCCCAAGGAAATGGAGGCTGAAAACATGAAAAACACGAGTTTTCGTGACGCCTCTCAAACCATGTATCGGTATGTACGGCAGCTGAAAATTGTCCTGGAGCTGGAAAATGTGTGCTATAGCCCAAGAAATGGGAAAAACATGAAAACTGTGAGCTATAGCCCACGGAAATGGAGGCTGAAAACATGAAAAACACGAGTTTTGGGACGCGTCCAAACCCATGTATCGGTCATTACGGTAGCTGGAAATCATCTCGGGAACCGGAACATGTGCGCTATAGCCCATGAAATGGGCAGAAAACATGAAAAATGTGACCTATAGACCATGGAAATGGAGGCAGAAAACATAAAAATATGACTTTTTGCGACGCCTCTTAAACCATGTATCGATGATTTCGATAGCTGGAAATCATCCCGAAAACCGGAAAATATGCGCTATAGCTCATGAAATGGCCAAATAACATGAAAATGTGCGATATAGCCCATGGAAATGGAGGCTAAAAACATGAAAAAGACAAGTTTTTGCGACGCCTATCAAACCAAGTATCGATGGTTACGATAGCTGGAAAATCATCAAGGGAAACAGAAAATGTGCGCTATGGCCCATGAAATGGGTAGAAAACATGAAAATTGTGAGCTATAGCCCACGAAAATGGAGGCAGCAAACATGAAATACGCGAGTTTTTGCGACGCTTCTCAAACCATGTAACGGTGGTTAATGTAGCTGGAAATCGTCCTGGAAACCGGAAAATGTGCGCTATAACTCATGAAATTGCAAAAAAAACATGAAAATTGTGATCTATAGCCCATGGAAATGGAGGCAGAAAATGGGAAAAACACGAGTTTTTGCTACGCCTATCAAACCAAGTATCGATGGTTACGTTAGCTGGAAATCATCTAGGGAACCAAAAAATGTGCGCTATGGCCCATGACATGGGCAGAAAACATGAAAATGTGAGCTATAGCCCAAGGAAATGGAGGCATAAAACATGAAAACCGTGAGTTTTTGTGATGCCTCTCAAACCATCTATCGGTCGTAAAGTTACCTAGAAATCATCCCAGGAACCGGAAAATGTGCTCTATAGCCCATGAAATGGCCAAAAACATGAAAACTTTGAGCTATAGCCCAAGGAAATGGAGGCTGAAAACATTAAAAACACGAGTTTTTGTGACGCTTCACAAACCATGTATCGGTATGTACGGTAGCTAAAAATCGTCCTAGGAGCTGGAAAATGTGCGTGATAGCCCATGAAATGGGTAGAAAAAATTAAAACTGTGAGCTATAGCACATGGAAATAGAGGCATTAAACATGAAATACGCTAGTTTTTGCGACGCCTCTAAAACCATATATCGGTGGTTAATGTAGCTGGAAATCGTCTCGGAAACCGGAAAATGTGCACTATAGCCCATGAAATAGCTAAAAAAACATGAAAACTGTGAGCTATAGCTCATGGAAATGGAGGCAGCAAACATTAAATACCCAAGTTTTTGCGGCGCCTCTCAAACCATGTATGATGTATCGGTGGTTACGTTAGCTGAAAACGTCCTAAGAGCTGGAAAAGTGCGCTATAGCCCTTGAAATGGGTAGAAAACATGAAAATTATGATTATAGAACACGGAAATGGAGGCAGCAAACATGAAATACACGAGTTTTTGTGGCGCCTCTCAAACCATATATCTATGATTACGGTAGCTAGAAATCATCCTGAGAACCAGAAATTGTGCGCTATCGCCCATGAAATGGCCAGAAAACATGAAAAATGTGAGCTATAGCCCAAGGAAATGGAAGAAGAAAACATGAAAAACACAAGTTTATGCGACACCTCTCAAACCATGTATTGGTCATAACTGTACCTGGAAATCATCCCGAGGACCGCAAAATGGCTAAAAAACAAGAAAACTACGAGCTATAGCCCAAGGAAATGGAGGCTGAATACATGAAAAACACGAGTTTTTGCGACGCCTCTCAAACAATGTATCGGTATGTACGGCAGCTGAAAATTGTCCTGGAGCTAGAAAATGTGTGCTATAGCCCAAGAAATGGGAAAAACATGAAAACTGTGAGCTATAGCCCACGGAAATGGAGGCCGAAAACATGAAAAACACGAGTTTTGCGACGCGTCTAAACCCATGTATCGGTCATTACGGTAGCTGGAAATCATCTCGGGAACCGGAAAATGAGCGCCATAGCCCATGAAATGGGCAGAAAACATGAAAAATGTGACCTATAGAACATGGAAATGGAGGCAGAAAAAATTAAAAATATGACTTTTTGCGACGCCTCTTAAGCCATGTATCGATGATTACGATAGCTGGAAATCATCCCGAAAATCGGAAAATATGCGCTATAGCTCATGAAATGGCCAAAAAACATGAAAATGTGCGCTATAGCCCATGGAAATGGAGGCTGCAAACATGAAAAAGACAAGTTTTTGCGACACCTATCAAACCAAGTATCGATGGTTACGATAGCTGGAAAATCATCAAGGGAAACAAAAAATGTGTGCTATGGCCCATGAAATGGGTAGAAAACATGAAAATTGTGAGCTATAGCCCACAAAAATGGAGGCAGCAAACATGAAATACGCGAGTTTTTGCGACGCTTCTCAAACCATGTAACGGTGGTTAATGTAGCTGGAAATCACCCCGGAAACCGGAAAATGTGCGCTATAACTCATGAAATTGCAAAAAAACATGAAAATTGTGAGCTATAGCCCATGGAAATGGAGGCAGAAAATGGGAAAAACACGAGTTTTTGCTACGCCTATCAAACCAAGTATCGATGGTTACGTTAGCTGGAAATCATCCAGGGAACCAAAAAATGTGCTCTATGGCCCATGACATGGGCAGAAAACATGAAAAATGTGAGCTATAGCCCAAGGAAATGGAGGCACAAAACATGAAAACCGCGAGTTTTTGTGATGCCTCTCAAACCATCTATCGGTCGTAAAGTTACCTAGAAATCATCTCGGGAACCGGAAAATGTGCTCTATAGCCCATGAAGTGGCCAAAAACATGAAAACTTTGAGCTATAGCCCAAGGAAATGGAGGCTGAAAACATTAAAAACACGAGTTTTTGCGACGCCTCACAAACCATGTATCGGTATGTACGGTAGCTAAAAATCGTCCTAGGAGCTGGAAAATCTGCGTGATAGCCCATGAAATGGGTAGAAAAAACGAAAACTGTGAGCTATAGCATTTGGAAATAGAGGCATTAAACATGAAATACGCTAGTTTTTGCGACGCCTCTGAAACCATATATCGGTGGTTAATGTAGCTGGAAATCGTCCCGGAAACCGGAAAATGTGCACTATAGCCCATGAAATAGCTAAAAAAACATGAAAACTATGAGCATAGCTCATGGAAATGGAGGCAGCAAACATTAAATACCCAAGTTTTTGCGGCACCTCTCAAACCATGTATCGGTGGTTACGTTAGCTGAAAACGTCCTAAGAGCTGGAAAAGTGCGCTATAGCCCTTGAAATGGGTAGAAAACATGAAAATTATGAGTTATAGAACACGGAAATGGAGGCAGCAAACATGAAATACACGAGTTTTTGTGGCGCCCCTCAAACCATATATCTATGATTACGGTAGCTAGAAATCATCCTGAGAACCAGAAATTATGCGCTATCGCCCATGAAATGGCCAGAAAACATGAAAAATGTGAGCTATAGCCCAAGGAAATGGAAGTAGAAAACATAAAAAACACGAGTTTTGCGACGCGTCCAAACCCATGTATCGGTCATTACGGTACCTGGAAATCATCCCGAGGACCGCAAAATGGCTAAAAAACAAGAAATCTACGAGCTATAGCCCAAGGAAATGGAGGCTGAATACATGAAAAACACGAGTTTTTGCGACGCCTCTCAAACCATGTATCGGTATGTACGGCAGCTGAAAATCGTCCTGGAGCTAGAAAACGTGTGCTATAGCCCAAGAAATGGGCAAAAACATGAAAACGGTGAGCTATAGCCCACGGAAATGGAAGCTGAAAACATGAAAAACACGAGTTTTGCGACGCGTGTAAACCCATGTATAGGTCATTGCGGTAGCTGGAAATCGTCTCGGGAACCGGAAAATGTGCGCTATAGCCCATGAAATGCGCAGAAAACATGAATCGGTGGTTAATGTAGCTGGAAATCATCCCGGAAACTGTAAAATGTTCGTTATAGCCCATGAAATAGCTAAAAAACACATGAAAACTGTGAGCTATAGCCCATGGAAATGGAGGCAGCAAACATGAAATACCCGAGTTTTTGTGGCGCCTCTCAAACCAGGTATCGGTGGTTACGGTCACGGAAAATCTTCCTAGGAGGTGGAAAATCTGCGATATAGCCCATGAAATGGGTAGAAAACATGAAAACTATGAGATATAGCCCACGGAAATGGAGGCAGCAAACATGAAATACACGACTATTTGCGACACCTCTCAAACCATGTATCAGTATGTACGGTAGCTGAAAATCGTCCTAGGAGCTGGAGAATGTACGCAATAGCCCATGAAATGGGTAGAAAACATGAAAATTGTGAGCTATAACCCACAAAAATGGAGGCAGCAAACATGAAATACGCGAGTTTTTGCGTCGCCTCTCAAACCATGTAAGGGTGGTTAATGTAGCTGGAAATCGTCCCGGAAACCGGAAAATGTGCGCTATAACTCATGAAATGGCAAAAAAACATGAAAATTATGAGCTATAGCCCATGGAAATGGAGGCAGAAAATGGGGAAAACACGAGTTTTTGCTACGCCTATCAAACCAAGTATCGATGGTTACGTTAGCTGGAAATCATCCAGGGAACCAAAAAATGTGCGCTATGGCCCATGACATGGGACAAAAACATGAAAAATGTGAGCTATAGCCCAAGGAAACGGAGGCATAAAACATGAAAACCGCGAGTTTTTGCGATGCCTCTCAAACCATCGTAGTAAAGTTAACTGGAAATCAGCCCGTGAACCGGAAAATGTGCTCTATAGCCCATGAAATGGCAAAAAACATGAAAACTTTGAGCTATAGCCCAAGGAAATGGAGGCTGAAAACATTAAAAACATGAGTTTTGCAACGCCTCTCAAACCATGTATCGGTATGTACGGTAGCTAAAAATCATCCTAGGAGCTGGAAAATGTGCGCGATAGCCCATGAAATGGGTAGAAAAAATGAAAATTAAGAGCTATAGCACACGGAAATGGAGGCATTAAACATGAAATACGCTAGTTTTTGCGACGCCTCTCAAACCATATATCGGTGGTTAATGTAGCTGGAAATCGTCCTGGAAACCGGAAAATGTGCGCTATAGCCCATGAAATAGCTAAAAAACATGAAAACTGTGAGATATAGCTCATGGAAATGGAGACAACAAACATTAAATACCCAAGTTTTTGCGGCGCCTCTCAAACCATGTATCGGTGGTTATGTTAGCTGAAAACATCCTAAGAGCTAAAAAAATATGCGCTATAGCCCTTGAAATGGGTAGAAAACATGAAAATTATGAGTGTTTTATAGAACACGGAAATGGAGGCAGCAAACATGAAATACACGATTTTTGCGGTGCCTCTCAAACCATGTATCGATAATTACGGTAGCTAGAAATCATCACGAGAAATAGAAAACATGAAAAACACGAGTTTATGTGACGCCTCTCAAACCATGTATCGGTATGTACGGTAGCTGAAAATCATCCTAGGAGCTAGAAAATGTGCGCGATAGCCCATCAAATTGGTAGAAAACTTGAAAACTTTGAGCTATAGCCCACGGAAATGAAGTTATTAAACATAAAATGCGCTAGTTTTTGCGACGCCTCTCAAACCATGTATCGGTCATTAATGTAGCTAAAGCTCATCCCGGAAACCGGAAAATGTGCGTTATAGCCAATGAAATAGCTAAAAAACACGTGAAAACTTTGAGCTATAGCCCATTGAAATGGAGGCAACAAACATGAAATACCCGAGTTTTTGCGGCGCCTCTCAAACCAGGTATCGGTGGTTATGGTAACTAAAAATCTTCCTAGGAGGTGGAAAATCAGATCTATAGCCCATGAAATGGGTAGAAAACATGAAAACTATGAGTTATAGCCCACGGAAATGGAGGTAGCAAACATGAAATACCCAAGTTTTTGCGGCGCCTCTCAAACCATGTATCGGTGGTTATGTTAGCTGAAAACATCCTAAGAGCTAAAAAAATATGCGCTATAGCCCTTGGAATGGGTAGAAAACATGAAAATTATGAGTATTTTATAGAACACGGAAATGGTGGCAGCAAACATGAAATACACGATTTTTGCGGCGCCTCTCAAACCATGTATCGATGGTTACGGTAGCTAGAAATCATCCCGAGAACTAGAAAATGTGCGCTATAGCCCATGAAATGGCCAGAAAACATGAAAAATGTGAGCTATAGCCCAAGGAAATGGAAGAAGAAAACATGAAAAACACGAGTTTTGGAGATGCCTCTCAAACCATGTATCGGTGGTTAATGTAGCTGGAAATCATCCCGGGAACCAGAAAATGTGCGCTATAGCCCATGAAATGGGCAGAAAACAAGAAAACTGTGAGCGATAGCCCATGGAAATGGAGGCAGAAAACATAAAAAAGACGAGTTTTTGCGACGCTTATCAAACCAAGTATCGATGGTCACGATAGCTAGAAAATCATCCAGGGAACCAGAAAATATGCGCTATGGCCCATGAAATGGGCAGAAAACATGAAAACTGTGAGGAAAAGGAGGCACAAAACATGAAAAACACGAGTTTATGCGACGCCTATCAAACCATGTATTGTTCATAACTGTACCTGGAAATCATCCCGGGGACTGCAAAATGGCCGAAAAACATGAAAACTACGAGCTATAGCCCAAGGAAATGGAGGGTGAAAACATGAAAAACACGAGTTTTTGTGACGCCTCTCAAACCATGTATCGGTATGTACTGAAGGAGATATGCCCAAGACGCAATAATAAAAGTTGTTATTATATATCTTTATGTTTATGATAAATGTTTATATACCATGCTATAATTGTATTAACCGAAACATTGATACATGTGTGATATGTAAACAACAAAGAGTCCCTAGTATGCCTCTTAACTAGCTTGTTGATTAATAGATGATTAGTTTCATAATCATGAACATTGGATGTTATTAATAACAAGGTTATATCATTGTATGAATGATGTAATGGACACACCCAATTAAGCGTAGCATAAGATCACGTCATTAAGTTATTTGCTATAAGCTTTCGATACATAGTTACCTAGTCCTTATGACCATGAGATCATATAAATCACTTATACCGGAAAGGTACTTTGATTACATCAAACGCCACTGCGTAAATGGGTGGTTATAAAGGTGGGATTAAGTATCCGGAAAGTATGAGTTGAGGCATATGGATCAACAGTGGGATTTTTCCATCCCGATGACGGATAGATATACTCTAGGCCCTCTCGGTGGAATGTCGTCTAATGTCTTGCAAGCATATGAATTAGTTCATAAGAGACCACATACCACGGTATGAGTAAAGAGTACTTGTCAGGAGACGAGGTTGAACAAGGTATGAAGTGATACAGATGATCAAACCTCGGACAAGTAAAATATCGCGTGACAAAGGGAATTGGTATCGTATGTGAATGGTTCATTCGATCACTAAAGTCATCGTTGAATATGTGGGAGCCATTATGGATCTCTAGATCCCACTATTGGTTATTGGTCGGAGTGAGTACTCAACCATGTCCGCATAGTTCGCGAACCGTAGGGTGACACACTTAAAGTTGGATGTTGAAATAGTAGAACTTGAATATGGAATGGAGTTCGAATATTTGTTCGGAGTCCCAGATGAGATCGCGGACATCACGAGGAGTCCCGGAATGGTCCGGAGAATAAGATTCATATATATGAAGTCATTTTATAAGATTTAAAATGATCCGGAAGGTTCTAGAAGGTTCTAGAAAAGTCCGGAAGAAACCACTAAGGAAGGCGGAGTCCGGAGGGACTCCACCTCCCATGTCCGGCCAACCCTAAGGGGGAGGAGTCCCAAGTGGACTCCCCTAAGGGGGCCGGCCACCCCCTCCCAAGGAAGGGTGGGAATCCCACCTCTAGTGGGAGTCCTAGCTTGGGTAGGTTTCATGTGATATGGAAGGTTTTGGTTTGGGGTGTTATTCGAAGACTTGTAGACCAACTCTTGGGTGTTCCACCTATATAATGAGGGCCAAGGGGAGGGGGCCGGCCACCCTAAGACCACAAGGTGGCCGCACCCCTTAGTGGCCGGCGCCCTCCTCTCCCAAACCCTAGCGGCCCTCTCTCCTCCACCACATCCCGCATGCTTAGCGAAGCTCCGCCGGATTTCTCCACCACCACCGACACCACGCCGTCGTGCTGCCGGATTCAAGAGGAGCTACTACTTCCGCTGCCCGCTGGAACGGGGAGGTGGACATCGTCTTCATCAACAACCGAACGTGTGACCGAGTACGGAGGTGCTGCCCATTCGTGGCGCCGTGATCAAGATCTTCTACGCGCTTTTGCAAGCGGCAAGTGAACGTCTACCGTAGCAACAAGAGCCTCATCTTGTAGGCTTTGGAATCTTTTCAAGGGTGAGTCTCGATAATCCCCTCGTTGCTACCGTCTTCTAGATTGCATCTTGGCTTGGATTGCGTGTTCGCGGTAGGAAATTTTTTGTTTTCTATGCAACGAATCCCTACAGTGATATCAGAGCCATGTCTATGCATAGATGGTTGCACGAGTAGAACACAATGGTTTTGTGGGCGTTGATGCTCTTGTTATCTTTAGTTTGAGTACTTTGCATCTTTGTGGCATAGTGGGATGAAGCGGCTCGGACTAACTTTACATGACCGCGTTCATGAGACTTGTTCCTCGTTCGACATGCAACTTGTATTGCATAAGAGGCTTTGCGGGTGTCTGTCTCTCCTACTATAGTGAAGATTCAATTTACTCTTCTATTGACAACATTAGTATCAACGTTGTGGTTCATGTTCGTAGGTAGATTAGATCTCTCTCGAAAACCCTAAACCACGTAAAATATGCAAACCAAATTAGAGACGTCTAACTTGTTTTTGCAGGGTTTGGTGATGTGATATGACCATAATGTGATGATGAATATGTATGAGATGATCATTATTGTATTGTGGCAACCGGCAGGAGCCTTATGGTTGTCTTTAAATTTCATGTTGAGTAGTATTTCAAAGTAGTTGTAATAGTTGCTACATGGAGGACAATCATGAAGACGGCGCCATTGACCTTGACGCTACACCGACGATGATGGAGATCATGCCCGAAGATGATGGAGATCATGTCCATGCTTTGGAGATGAAGATCAAAGGCGCAAAGACAAAAGGGCCATATCATATCACATATGAACTGCATGTGATGTTAATCCTTTTATGCATCTTATTTTGCTTAGATCGCGATGGTAGCATTATAAGATGATCCCTCACTAAAATCTCAAGATAATAAAGTGTTCATCCTTAGTAGCACCGTTGCCAAGACTTGTCGTTTCGAAGCATCTCGTGATGATCGGGTGTGATAGAATCAACAAGTGCATACAACGGGTGCAAGACAGTTTTGCACATGCGGATACTAAGGTGGCCTTGACGAGCCTAGCATGTACAGACATGGTTTCGGAACACGTGATACCGAAAGGTAGAGCATGAATCATATGGTTGATATGATGAACACTTTGAGTGTTCGCCATTGAAATCACACCTTGTCTCGTGATGATCGCACTTAGGTGCGGTGGATTTGGTTCGTGTGATCACTAAGACAATGCGAGGGATATTGTTTTGAGTGGGAGTTCACCTAGATTTTTAATTATGTTGAATTAAAATTTGAACTCAATTTTTCATAAACTTAGTCTAAACTTTTGCAAATATATGTTGTAGAGATGGCGTCCCCAATCAATTTTAACCAGTTCCTAGAGAAAGAAAAACTTAAGAGCAACGGTAGCAACTTCACCGACTGGTTCCGTCATGTGAGGATCTTCCTCTCTGGCGGAAATCTGCAATATGTGCTTGATGCACCGCTAGGTGACCCTCCTGCAGAAACTGAAACCGATGAAGTAAAGGCTGTTTACGCGACTCGAAAAGCTCGGTACTCTCAAGTACATTGTGCCATCCTGTGCAGTCTGGAATCCGATCTTCAAAAACGTTTTGAGCACCACGATCCTCATGAGTTGGTCAATGAGATGAAAGCTATATTTGAGACTCATGCGGCTGTGGAATGCTATGAAGCATCGAAACACTTCTTCAGCTGTATGATGGAAGAGGGCAGCTCCGTTAGTGAGCACATGCTGGTTATGACCAGGCATGCGAAGAAACTCAGTGACTTGGGAATAGTGATTCCTAACAGACTGGGGATTAATCGTGTCCTTCAATCACTGCCACCAAGTTATAAGAACTTTGTGATGAACTACAATATGCAGAACATGAACAAGGAATTACCTGAACTCTTTGGCATGCTAAAAGCTGCTGAGATTGAGATCAAGAAAGAGCACCAAGTGTTGATGGTCAACAAGACCACCAGTTTCAAGAAACAGGGCAAGTCTAAGGGAAAATTCAAGAAGGGTGGCAAGAAACTGCCACGCCTCCTATGAAACCTAAGAACGGCCCTAAGCACGATCTTGAGTGCTATTCTTTGCAAGGAGAAGGGACACTGGAAGCGTAATTGCTCCAAGTATCTGGCTGATCTGAAGAGCGGCCTTGTCAAGAAGAAGAAAGAAGGTATATCTGATATACATGTTATAGATGTTTATCTCACTGGTTCTCGTTCTAGTACCTGGGTATTTGATACTGGTTCGGTTGCTCATATTTGTAACTCGAAACAGGAACTAAAGAATAAACAAAGACTACTGAAAGATGAAGTGACGATGCGCGTTGGAAACGGATCCAAAGTCGATGTGATCGCTGTCGGCACACTTCCTCTACATCTACCTTCGGGATTAGTTTTAAGCCTAAATAATTGTTATTTTGTACCCGCGTTGAGCATGAACATTATATCTGTATCTTGTTTAATGCAAGACGGTTATTCATTCAAGTCTGAGAATAATGGTTGTTCTATTTTTATGAATAATATCTTTTATGGTCGAGCACCGGAAAAGAATGGCTTATTTCTGTTAGATCTCGATAGTAGTGATACGCATATACATAACATTGATGCTAAGCGAATTAAATTGAATGATAATTCTACTTATATGTGGCACTGTCGTCTTGGTCATATTGGAGTGAAACGCATGAAGAAACTCCATACTGATGGATTACTTGAATCACTTGACTTTGAGTCACTTGATAGATGCGAAGCATGTCTAATGGGTAAAATGACTAAGACTCCATTTTCTGGTATGATGGAGCGAGCTACTGACTTATTGGAAATCATACATACCGATGTGTGTGGACCAATGAATGTAGCATCGCACAGTGGTTATCGTTATGTTCTAACCTTCACAGATGATCTGAGTAGATATGGGTATATCTATTTCATGAAACATAAATCCGAAACTTTCGAGAAGTTTAAGGAATTCCAAAGTGAAGTAGAAAATCAACGTAACAAGAAGATTAAATTTCTACGATCTGATCGCGGAGGTGAATATCTGAGTTATGAGTTTGGCATGCATTTAAAGAAATGCGGAATACTTTCACAATTGACACCGCCGGGAACACCACAACGAAACGGTGTGTCCGAACGTCGTAATCGAACTCTCTTAGATATGGTTCGTTCTAGATGTCTCTTACTGATTTGCCTTTATCATTTTGGAGTTATGCATTAGAGACAGCCGCATTCACTTTAAATAGAGCACCATCAAAATCCGTAGAAACGACACCGTATGAATTATGGTTTAATAAGAAACCTAAGCTGTCGTTCCTTAAAGTTTGGGGTTGCGAAGCCTATGTAAAGAAGTTACAACCGGACAAGCTAGAACCCAAAGCGGAGAAATGCGTCTTCATAGGATACCCTAAGGAAACTATAGGGTACACTTTCTATCACAGATCCGAAGGCAAAATCTTTGTTGCTAAGAACGAAACCTTTCTTGAGAAAGAATTTCTCACTAAAGAAGTGACTGGAAGAAAAGTAGAACTCGATGAGATTGATGAATCTTTACTCGTTGATCAGAGTAGCGCAGTACCGGAAGTTGTACCTGTACCGCCTACACCGGCAACAGAGGAAGCTAATGATAATGATCATGAAACTTCGAACGAGGAAACTATTGAACCTCGCAGATCGACAAGGGAACGTGCCACTCCTGATTGGTATGATCCTTGTCTAAATGTCATGATTGTGGATAACAATGATGAGGACCCTGCGACATATGAAGAAGCGATGATGAGCCCAGATTCCAACAAATGGCAAGAAGCCATGAAATCCGAAATGGGATCCATGTATGATAACAAAGTATGGACTTTGGTAGACTTACCTGATAGCCGCAAGGCTGTCGAGAATAAATGGATCTTCAAGAGAAAAACATATGCTGATGGTAATATTACTGTCTATAAAGCTCGACTTGTCGCAAAGGGTTTCCGACAAATTCAAGGAGTTGACTACGATGAGACTTTCTCACCTGTAGCGAAGCTAAAATCTGTGAGGATTTTGTTAGCAATAGCTGCATTTTTCGATTATGAGATTTGGCAGATGGATGTCAAAACGGCGTTCCTTAATGGAGACATTGAGGAAGAGTTGTATATGGTACAACCCAAAAGTTTTTGTCGATCCTAAAAATGCTGACAAAGTATGCAAACTTCAGCGTTCAATCTATGGACTGAAGCAAGCATCAAGAAGTTGGAACCGACGCTTTGATAAGGTGATCAAAGACTTCGGGTTTATACAGTGTCATGGAGAGGCCTGTATTTACAAGAAAGTGAGTGGGAGCTCTGTAGCATTCCTGATATTATATGTAGATGACATATTATTGATTGGGAATGATATAGAACTATTAAGCAGTGTAAAAGGTTATTTGAATAATAGTTTTTCAATGAAAGACCTTGGTGAAGCATCGTATATATTAGGCATCAAGATTTATAGAGATAGATCAAGACGCCTAATAGGGCTATCACAGAGTACATACCTGGACAAGATTCTAAAGAAGTTTAGAATGGACGAAAGTAAGAAAGGGTTCTTACCTATGTTACCAGGCAAGGTCTTGAGTAAGACTCAAGGACCGGCTACGGCAGAAGAAAGAGAAAGGATGAGTAATATCCCCTATGCCTCGGCAGTAGGATCTACCATGTATGCCATGCTATGTACTAGACCGGATATAGCACATGCTGTTAGTTTGACTAGCAGATATCAAAGTGATCCAGGAATGGAACACTGGACAGCGGTCAAGAATATCCTGAAGTACTTGAAAAGAACTAAGGATATGTTTCTTTGTTATGGAGGTGACCAAGAGCTCATTGTAAACGGTTATGATACGTCTCCGACGTATCGATAATTTCTTATGTTCCATGCCACATTATTGATGATACCTACATGTTTTATGCATACTTTATGTCGTATTTATGCATTTTCTGGAACTAATCTATTAACAAGATGCCGAAGAGCCGATTCTTTGTTTTCTGCTGTTTTTGGTTTCAGAAATCCTAGTAAGGAAATATTCTCGGAATTGGACGAAGTCAACGCCCAGGGGCCTATTTTCACACGAAGCTTCCAGAAGACCGGAGAGCTAACGAAGTGGGGCCACGAGGTGGCGACACACTAGGCCGGCGCGGCCCAAGCCTTGGCCGCGCCGACCTACTGTGTGGGCCCCTCGTGACGCCCCTTGACCTGCCCTTCCGCCTACAAATAGCATTCGTCGCGAAACCCCCAGTACCGAGAGCCACGATACAGAAAACCTTTCAGAGATGCCGCCGCCGCCAATCCCATCTCGCGGGATTCAGGAGATCGCCTCCGGCACCCTGCCGGAGAGGGGATTCATCTCCCGGAGGACTCTACACCGCCATGGTTGCCTCCGGAGTGATGAGTGAGTAGTCTACCCCTGGACTATGGGTCCATAGCAGTAGCTAGATGGTTGTCTTCTCCTCATTATGCTTAATTGTCGGGTCTTGTGAGCTGCCGAACATGATCAAGATCATCTATCTGTAATGCTATATGTTGTGTTTGTTGGGATCCGATGAATAGAGAATACTATGTTATGTTGATTATCAATTTATATCTATGTGTTGTTTATGATCTTGCATGCTCTCCGTTATTAGTAGAGGCTCTGACCAAGTTTTTGCTAGTAACTCCAAGAGGGAGTATTTATGCTCGATAGTGGGTTCATGTCTCCGTGAATCTGGGGGAGTGAGAGAAACCTCTAAGGTTATGGATGATAACCTGAAGGTGCACTTTTTAGGCATAGATGCATGCTGGATAGCGGTCTATGTACTTTGTCGTAATGCCCAATTAAATCTCACTATACTCATCATATCATGTATGTGCATGGTCATGCCCTCTCTATTTGTCAATTGCCCAACTGTAATTTGTTCACCCAACATGCTTATTCTTATGGGAGAGACACCACTAGTGAACTGTGGACCCCGGTCCAATTCTTTACATCTGAAATACAATCTACTGCAATTGTTCTACTGTTCTCTGCAAACAATCATCTTCCACACTATACATCTAATCCTTTGTTACAGCAAGCCGGTGAGATTGACAACCTCACTGTTTCGTTGGGGCAAAGTACTTTGGTTGTGTTGTGCAGGTTCCACGTTGGCGCCGGAATCCCTGGTGTTGCGCCGCACTACATTTCATCGCCATCAACCTTCAACGTGCTTCTTGGCTCCTACTGGTTCGATTAAACCTTGGTTTCTTACTAAGGGAAAACTTGCCGCTGTACGCATCACACCTTCCTCTTGGGGTTCCCAACGGACGCGTGCTGTACGCGTATCAAGCTCTTTTTCTGGCACCGTTGCCGGGGAGATCAAGACACGCTGCAAGGGGAGTCTCCACAACCCAATCTCTTTACTTTGTTTTTGTCTTGCTTTTATTTTATTTACTTTCTTGTTTGCTGCATTATATCAAAATACAAAAAAATTAGTTGCTAGTTTTACTTTACTTACTGTCTTGTTTGCACTCTATAAAAAAACACAAAACAATTAGTTACTTATATTTGCTTTACTTATTTCAACATGTTTCCTTTTAATTTTACCGTAAAAGACATACCGGTAGGACGTGGGTCTATAATTGGGAGAAATAATATAGAAGAATTTTTCAATCATGTTAGTACCGTTGAAGATTTTGAAGATAGACACTTGGTAGAACTTGCTCCTACTTACGAAATTGGTGCTGCTTCTTTAGTTCGCATGTTGGAAACTAAATTTGTTAATCTCAATCCTATAATCCAACACATGTTTCTTACACTCGGTGATATGGAAGAAGGGGAAAAGAAAGATTTTGTTTTAGAAACCCTTCTTAAAGAATTTGGTGGTGTAGCAAGAGAGGCTAGAAAGGTCTTTATTAAATATAAGATGCTTGGTTCTTATACCAATTTTGTTAGTATCCTTGAAAAGATGGACATGGAGAGAGTAAGGTACACTAATAATATTAATGATGGTGGGGAGATCAAAGCACCAATACCATGTAAGCTCCTAGCGATGTATGAAGCACTAGAAAATAACTATGCTTGGCTTGTTCCTGAAAATTTGTTTGATGAGAGTAGCAAGCCCAAGACTAATGAAAAGGGAGCCGCTGAAACTTATGTATCCAATATACTATGCATGGTTGAGAAAACTCCAAACCCCGCTGAAGATGCATCACCTCTTGATAATACTTGATATACACTTTCTGCGCCTAGCTGAAAGGCGTTAAAGAAAAGCGCTTATGGGAGACAACCCATGTTTTTACTACAGTAATTTTGTTTTATATTTGAGGCTTGGAAGTTGTTTACTACTGTAGCAACCTCTCCTTATCTTAGTTTTGTGTTTTGTTGTGCCAAGTAAAGTCGTTGATAGTAAGGTTCATACTAGATTTGGATTACTGCGTAGAAACAGATTTCTTTGCTATCACGAATCTGGGCAAAATTCTCTGTAGGTAACTCAGAAAATTATGCCAATTTACGTGAGTGATCCTCAGATATGTACGCAACTTTCATTCAATTTGAGAATTTTCATTTGAGCAAGTATGGTGCCTCAATAAAATTCGTCTTTACGAACTGTTCTGTTTTGACAGATTCTGTCTTTTATTTCGCATTGCCTGTTTTGATATGTTCGATGGATATTTCGATTCCATTAACTTTCAGTAGCTTTTTGCAATGTCCAGAAGTGTTAAGAATGATTATGTCACCTCTTAACATGTAAATTTTAATTGTGCACTAACCCTCTAATGAGTTGTTTTGAGTTTGGTGTGGAGGAAGTTTTCAAGGATCAAGAGAGGGAGATGATACAACATGATCAAGGAGAGTGAAAGCTCTAAGCTTGGGGATGCCCCGGTGGTTCACCCCTGCATATTTCAAGAAGACTCAAGTGTCTAAGCTTGGGGATGCCCAAGGCATCCCCTTCTTCATCGACAACATTATCAGGTTCCTCCCCTGAAACTATATTTTTATTCCGTCACATCTTATGCACTTTGCTTGGAGCGTCGGTTTGTTTTTGTTTTTTTGTTTTTGTTTGAATAAAATGGATCCTAGCATTCTTTGTGTGGGAGAGAGACACGCTCCGCTGTTGCATATGGACAAATATGTCCTTAGGCTTTACTCATAGTATTCATGGCGAAGTTTCTTCTTCGTTAAATTGTTATATGGTTGGAATTGGAAAATGATACATGTAGTAATTGCTAAAATGTCTTGGATAATGTGATACTTGGCAATTGTTGTGCTCATGTTTAAGCTCTTGCGTCATATACTTTGCACCCATTAATGAAGAAATACATAGAGCTTGCTAAAATTTGGTTTGCATATTTGGTCTCTCTAAAGTCTAGATAATTTCTAGTATTGAGTTTGAACAACAAGGAAGACGGTGTAGAGTCTTATAATGTTTACAATATGTCTTTTATGTGAGTTTTGCTGCACCGCTTCATCCTTGTGTTTGTTTCAAATAACCTTGCTAGCCTAAACCTTGTATCGAGAGGGAATACTTCTCATGCATCCAAAATCCTTGAGCCAACCACTATGCCATTTGTGTCCACCATACCTACCTACTACATGGTATTTCTCCGCCATTCCAAAGTAAATTGCTTGAGTGCTACCTTTAAAATTTCTAATCCTCTACCTTTACAATATATAGCTCATGGGACAAATAGCCTAAAAACTATTGTGGTATTGAATATGTACTTATGCACTTTATCTCTTATTAAGTTGCTTGTTGTGCGATAACCATGTTCCTGGGGACGCCATCAACTACTCTTTGTTGAATATCATGTGAGTTGCTATGCATGTCCGTCTTGTCTGAAGTAAGGGCGATTTACCACTCATTTAATGTTAGAGCATGCATATTGTTAGAGAAGAACATTGGGCCGCTAACTAAAGCCATGAATCATGGTGGAAGTTTCAGTTTTGGACATATATCCTCAATCTCATATGAGAACATTAATTGTTGCTACATGCTTATGCATTAAAGAGGAGTCCATTATCTGTTGTCTATGTTGTCCCGGTATGGATGTCTAAGTTGAGAATAATCAAAAGCGAGAAATCCAATGCGAGCTTTCTCCTTAGACCTTTGTACAGGTGGCATAGAGGTACCCCTTTGTGACACTTGGTTGAAACATGTGCATTGCAATGACAATCCCGGTAATCCAAGCTAATTAGGACAAGATGCGGGCACTATTAGTATACTATGCATGAGGCTTGCAACTTGTAAGATATAACTTACACAACACATATGCTTTATTACTACCGTTGACAAAATTGTTTCTTGTTTTCAAAACCAAAGCTCTAGCACAAATATAGCAATCAATGCTTCCCTCTGCGAAGGGCCATTCTTTTACTTTTATTGTTGAGTCAGTTCACCTATCTCTCTCCACCTCAAGAAGCAAACACTTGTGTGAACTGTGCATTGATTCCTACATACTTGCATATTGCACTTGTTATATTACTTTACATTGACAATATCCATGAGATATACATGTTATAAGTTGAAAGCAACCGCTGAAACTTCATCTTCCTTTGTGTTGCTTAAATATCTTTACTTTGATTTATTGCTTTATGAGTTAACTCTTATGCAAGATTTATTGATGCTTGTCTTGAAGTACTATTCATGAAAAGTCTTTGCTTTATGATTTAGATGTTTACTCATGTCATTTACATTGTTTTGATCGCTGCATTCATTACATATGCTTACAATAGTATGATCGAGGTTATGATGGCATGTCACTCCAGAAATTATCTTTGTTATCGTTTACCTGCTCGGGACGAGCAGAAACTAAGCTTGGGGATGCTGATACGTCTCCGACGTATCGATAATTTCTTATGTTCCATGCCACATTATTGATGATACCTACATGTTTTATGCATACTTTATGTCATATTTATGCATTTTTTGGAACTAACCTATTAACAAGATGCCGAAGAGCCAGTTGCTGTTTTCTGCTGTTTTAGGTTTCAGAAATCCTAGTAAGGAAATATTCTCGGAATTGGACAAAATCAACGCCCAGGGGCCTATTTTCACACGAAGCTTCCAGAAGACCGGAGAGCTAACGAAGTGGGGCCACGAGGTGGTGACACACTAGGCCGGCGCGGCCCAAGCCTTGGCCGCGCCGACCTACTGTGTGGGTCCCTCGTGATGCCCCTTGACCCGCCCTTCCGCCTACAAATAGCCTTCGTCGCGAAACCCCCAGTACCGAGAGCCACGATACGGAAAACCTTCCAGAGACGCCGCCGCCGCCAATCCCATCTCGCGGGATTCAGGAGATCGCCTCCGGCACCCTGCCGGAGAGGGGATTCATCTCCCGGAGGACTCTACACCGCCATGGTCGCCTCCGGAGTGATGAGTGAGTAGTCTACCCCTGGACTATGGGTCCATAGCAGTAGCTAGATGGTTGTCTTCTCCTCATTATGCTTAATTGTCGGGTATTGTGAGCTGCCGAACATGATCAAGATCATCTATCTGTAATGCTATATGTTGTGTTTGTTGGGATCCGATGAATAGAGAATACTATGTTATGTTGATTATCAATTTATATCTATGTGTTGTTTATGATCTTGCATGCTCTCCGTTATTAGTAGAGGCTCTGACCAAGTTTTTGCTAGTAACTCCAAGAGGGAGTATTTATGCTCGATAGTGGGTCCATGTCTCCGTGAATCTGGGGGAGTGAGAGAAACCTCTAAGGTTATGGATGTGCTGTTGCCACTAGGGATAAAACATTGATGCTATGTCCGAGGATGTAGTTATTGATTACATTACGCGCAATACTTAATGCAACTGTCTGTTGTTAGCAACTTAATACTGGAAGGGGTTCGGATGATAACCTGAAGGTGGACTTTTTAGGCATAGATGCATGCTGGATAGCGGTCTATGTACTTTGTCGTAATGCCCAATTAAATCTCACTATACTCATCATATCATGTATGTGCATGGTCATGCCCTCTCTATTTGTCAATTGCCCAACTGTAATTTGTTCACCCAACATGCTTATTCTTATGGGAGAGACACCACTAGTTAACTGTGGACCCCGGTCCAATTCTTTACATCTGAAATACAATCTACTGCAATTGTTCTACTGTTCCCTGCAAACAATCATCTTCCACACTATACATCTAATCCTTTGTTACAGCAAGCCGGTGAGATTGACAACCTCACTGTTTCGTTGGGGCAAAGTACTTTGGTTGTGTTGTGCAGGTTCCATGTTGGCGCCGGAATCCCTGGTGTTGCGCCGCACTACATTTCATCGCCATCAACCTTCAACGTGCTTCTTGGCTCCTACTGGTTCGATTAAACCTTGGTTTCTTACTGAGGGAAAACTTGCCGCTGTACGCATCACACCTTCCTCTTGGGGTTCTCAACGGACGCGTGCTGTACGCGTATCAGGTTACACCGATGCAAGTTGGAACACTGATCCTGATGACTCTATGTCACAGTCTGGGTACGTGTTTATATTGAATGGTGCTGCAGTAAGCTGGGCAAGCTCGAAGCAGTGCACTGTGGCGAAGTCTTCAATAGAATCAGAGTACATAGCAGCTTTAGAGGCTTTATCAGAAGCGGTATGGATGAAGAGGTTCATTGTAGAGCTCGGTGTGGTTCCTAGTGCATTGGACCCATTAATCATCTATTGTGATAACATGGGTGCCATCGCCAATGCACAAGAGCCAAGGTCACACAAGAGGCTGAAGCATATCAAGCTGTGTTACCACTCGATTCGCGAGTACATCGAAGATGGAGAAGTAGAGATTTGCAAAGTACACACTGATCTGAATGTAGCAGATCCGTTGACTAAAGCTCTCCCTAGGGCAAAGCATGACCAACACCAGAATGCCATGGGTGTTAGGTATATTACAATGTAATCTAGATTATTGACTCTAGTGCAAGTGGGAGACTGAAGGAGATATGCCCAAGAGGCAATAATAAAAGTGGTTATTATATATCTTTATGTTTATGATAAATGTTTATATACCATGCTATAATTGTATTAACCGAAACATTGATACATGTGTGATATGTAAACAACAAAGAGTCCCTAGTATGCCTCTTAACTAGCTTGTTGATTAATAGATGATTAGTTTCATAATCATGAACATTGGATGTTATTAATAACAAGGTTATATCATTGTATGAATGATGTAATGGACACACCCAATTAAGCGTAGCATAAGATCACGTCATTAAGTTATTTGCTATAAGCTTTCGATACATAGTTACCTAGTCCTTATGACCATGAGATCATATAAATCACTTATACCGGAAAGGTACTTTGATTACATCAAACGCCACTGCGTAAATGGGTGGTTATAAAGGTGGGATTAAGTATCCAGAAAGTATGAGTTGAGGCATATGGATCAACAGTGGGATTTGTCCATCCCGATGACGGATAGATATACTCTGGGCCCTCTCGGTGGAATGTCGTCTAATGTCTTGCAAGCATATGAATAAGTTCATAAGAGACCACATACCACGGTACGAGTAAAGAGTACTTGTCAGGAGACGAGGTTGAACAAGGTATGAAGTGATACAGATGATCAAACCTCGGACAAGTAAAATATCGCGTGACAAAGGGAATTGGTATCGTATGTGAATGGTTCATTCGATCACTAAAGTCATCGTTGAATATGTGGGAGCCATTATGGATCTCCAGATCCCGCTATTGGTTATTGGTCGGAGTGAGTACTCAACCATGTCCGCATAGTTCGCGAACCGTAGGGTGACACACTTAAAGTTGGATGTTGAAATAGTAGAACTTGAATATGGAATGGAGTTCGAATATTTGTTCGGAGTCCCGGATGAGATCGCGGACATCACGAGGAGTCCCGGAATGGTCCGGAGAATAAGATTCATATATATGAAGTCATTTTATAAGATTTAAAATGATCCGGAAGGTTCTATGGAAGGTTCTAGAAGGTTCTAGAAAAGTCCGGAAGAAACCACTAAGGAAGGCGGAGTCCCGGAGGGACTCCACCTCCCATGGCCGGCCAACCCTAAGGGGGAGGAGTCCCAAGTGGACTCCCCTAAGGGGGCCGGCCACCCCCTCCCAAGGAAGCAGGGTGGGAATCCCACCTCTAGTGGGAGTCCTAGCTTGGGTAGGTTTCATGTGATATGGAAGGTTTTGGTTTGGGGTCTTATTCGAAGACTTGTAGACCAACTCTTGGGTGTTCCACCTATATAATGAGGGCCAAGGGGAGGGGGCCGGCCACCCTAAGACCACAAGGTGGCCGCACCCCTTAGTGGCCGGCGCCCCCCTCTCCCAAACCCTAGCGGCCCTCTCTCCACCACATCCCGCACGCTTAGCGAAGCTCCGCTGGATTTCTCCACCACCACCGACACCACGCCGTCGTGCTGCCGGATTCAAGAGGAGCTACTACTTCCGCTGCCCGCTGGAACGGGGAGGTGGACGTCGTCTTCATAAACAACCGAACGTGTGACCGAGTACGGAGGTGCTGCCCGTTCGTGGCGCCGTGATCAAGATCTTCTACGCGCTTTTGCAAGCGGCAAGTGAATGTCTACCGCAGCAACAAGAGCCTCATCTTGTACACTACTAGGAAAAGGCCTACCGCCGGCGAACCTAAAAGGCCCATTGCCGGCGCACCACGAGCCCGCCGGTGCGAACGCGCCGGTGATAAATGGCCACTGCCGGCGCACCAGGCAGTGCGCCGGCGATAGATGAATACTGCCGGCGCGCCATAGAAGCTTCACCGGCAAAGGACAAGTTTCACCGGCGCACCATCAGCTGCGCCGGCAGTAGTGCTTCCAGCACTGGCGCATGCCACGTGCGCCGGCAGTAGGTCATTTAGGTGCGCCGGCAATAAATTCGAAAATTCTTTTTTCAGTTTTTTCCAGCATATTACAATACATATTTGACAGCAGTATATATTTACAACGCAGTTCATATTTATACAGCATTACATGCAATATGAGAAGCACATAGAGAGCCAAGTTTCATTTCGGTATCAATACACAAATACGCAAGTCTTGTTTCGGAATGTTGATTCATACAACACATGTGCATATGCAACACTGAACGACGAAGTTTCACAAAGTTAGAAGTCTTGGTACATAGTCGTCACAAGTATCGTCATACACCTCACAATGTAGGTCCTAACCTAAACTACAATCACATAGAACATGACAAACATGGTCATGATGACCATCATCACGAAGGCCATGGTCTTCATCCGGTTCCTCCTCATGTCCCTCATCTCTCCCGCTAGATAACGGGCGTATCTTCCTTCCGCCTCCACCCTAGTGGGGTATCCCTTGTAGCTGTTGCCGCTGAAACGGTGCACCTGTCTCCGACAGTCCTCCCAGTCGTCGTAGACTCCAGGAACCCTCCCCTTGTACACGACATATGTCGTCGGCATCTCCATTCACAAGACAAGTAAAACGTTAGTACCAATGCAATGAACAAGTGCCAACTCAAATAAGAGACAAGTAGTATGAACTAAATAGCATGTGCCTCATACTTTGTTGGTCGAAATAAATAATAACATACAGGGATGGGGTCAGTGAGGCTAGGTAGGATGCACAATAGATTGATATTTGTGGCCATCACACCAAGCCTCACTGGCCCCACCCCGGAGTGTACAAGTGACCGAACATTTTAATCATCGGCCAATGCAATTAAGAAGTGCGAACTCAAATAGAAGACAAGTAGTACGAATTAAATAGCGTGCCTCATACTTTGTCGGTCGAAACAAATATTAACATCCATGGATGGAGTCAGTGAGGCTAGGTAGGATGCACAATAGATTGATACTTGTGGCCGTCGCACCAAGGCTCACTGGCTCTACGCCCGAGTGTACGAGTGACCGAACATTCTAATCATCGGCGAACTCCAAATACGAGGCAAGTAGTGGTCGAGTAAATGCAAATAATTATTAAGCTATGTACGCCATAATCTTGAAATATATAGCAAAGTAAATGAAACTATAGACACATGTTCACATGCACATTCATACAACTAAATAAAAGCAACTAGTCGATTCTATGGGAATATATAGAAATTATTACAGTACGGAAGTTCAAGGACATATCGTTCAAGCTTTAGCAAGTGTTCCCGTCGTAGGATCAGGTTGTACGCCTAGGGGGGAATGGACGGCAGCCCTCAAGCGAGTTGAACGGCCTCTCATCACGCGACATCTCCAAGCGGAGTTCTATCTCGTCATTAGGTGGTAGACCGTAGCCGTAGAAGAACTCGCCAGACCTATTGTTGACATCTGCGGGATTATCGTGCAAATGAAGCTGCCGGATGCGACCCCAGTTCTTTCTAATCTCTCTATCAGGGACATCCGCCATGTTTGCAAACCTGTTTCTGAGATTCTCTGGCAGCAACATGTCATCTACGTACTTTATGTACTCCTGCATCTGAAGGATGGCGTACCACGCGTCCATCCCATTGTCGGGCGTCGACTGCCTAAGGCAGGGGAAGTTGATTCTGTGGGTTAAGACCAAGCCTCCTCGGGATTTCCTCTCTACTTTGAGGGGGCCTGCCTTGTTGGCGAAGCCGGTGAGAGCATCATTGAGAAGGGCCTTGATGTGGGTGTAGTCTTTCTTGTGGTCCCTACCCGAGTCGAGATAGACTGCATGCGAGTGTTGCGGGTGCACGACGATGAGGGTGCAGAACTTGTCTCTGCGGAAAACACACGGATTAACCTTTGGAAATGCAAATGGAGATATAGGATAGAATGGTAATGGGGGACTAGCGAGTGATTACTTACTCGGGGAAGTAAGGGATGAGAATGGCGCCCTTTTTAATGTTCGCCAGCATGAAATCCTCGACCTGCTGGGTTGCAATCGCCCGATCCCCAGCGTTGCAGATGATGCTCTCCCGCATATAGAAGGGGTCCATTATCGCGATGGTCGGCGTCTCCTCCTTAACAATCTGGGCAGACAAGCTAAGAGCAACTAGGCGAACCACACTAAAGTGGAGCGCTTGCATGCGATAGATGCTGAAGATGTCGTTGAACCGGATGAAGCACAAGTCCGCGGGGTACTTCTCGACGAAGTTCATGCCAGTTGGCACCTTCGCCACCAAGAGAGGGTAACCAGGATCTTTTGATTTGAGAAGAAGGTTCTCCACATGCAAGACAGTCTCATGCAAGCTCCTCATATCCGGGGTGAGTTTCTTCACGACATGCTCTGGCAGCATCGGTTGACCCAAGTGATGCAGAGGTCGCCAATTGTTTGGCAACTTGTCAAGGAGTGGGACCTTATCCTTGGATTTGGCCGCCGCCGCCTTGTCTTGGGCGTCCTTCTTATTTTGCCTCTTCCTCTTCTTGGGTTGTACTGATGGACCCTCCATCGCCGTAGTGGCCGTAGCACGGAGTGTGTTTGGGCTCAACATATTTTTGACGGCGGCGGTGGCGACCTCCTCAGGATTTTCCTCCTCAGCCGTTTCTTGAGAATCGAACAGCTTCTTGGAGCACACATATTTCAAGGCCGGCGCATCCTCATGGACAACTTGTGAAGACGTAGGAATATCCCATTGGAAGTTGTCACGTTCGTATTCCTCGGCCTCTGGCGCAGCTGGCTGTTGTGGTGGGGCGCTGACCTCTGGCGCAGCTGGCCGTTCTGGTGGGGCGATGACCACGGGCGCCGCTGGCTGTCGTGGAGGGACGCTGACATGTGGCGCCGCAAGGTGCTTGTCTTTGCTTGCCGTCGACCCCGAGTAGGTGTTGATCCGAATTAGGGTCTTCGGCCATAGCAGTACCCAACCCTTCAGTGAGGCCAGATTCAACGGGCTATCGTCATCGGCACCATGCGGTTGATTAGGAGGAAACAAATCCTCATAGCCCGGTAATGCCCGATCCACTTCAACCCGGTAAACGTCATCCGCCATATCTCGTGTGTGCCACTTCTTATCCAGGGGCCGAAGGATGGACCCCCTCGCGACGTCTTTGAGTTCGTCGTTTAATCTCATCAGGAAGGTGCATGGCGTTGAGAGCGCCTGCGAGAACATGTGTATGGCGTTAGAGAGAGGGCAAGGATGACGAAACTAATATATTAACTTGATGTACACATTAGTTAATTACCGTGAGGGCATTGAGCTCGGCTAATGTTGACGGGCCAGCACATGCGGCGGCGGGCGTGCAAGTGACGGAGGGGCTGCTACCCGGCATGGACGGTGAATCCCTAGCACCAGCGACATTGCCGGCGGCCGGAGGAGTCTCCATTATAACATTGTCATTGCCGGCGGCCGGAGGAGTCTCCATTATAACATTGTCATTGCCGGCGGACGGCGGCGCCATCGAGTTGCTGCCGTCGAAGCTAACCACTTGCATTTCCGGGGGGGGGGGGTGGCCTTGTTTGCCACCCTCATACCACACGCGTAGAGTGTTGAAATCTGCTTGGACTGAAGCGGCGACTTCAGCTTTGACTTCAGGTACGAGTGTAGCTTTGAGTTGCGGTACCAGTTGCGGTACCAAACCAGCTTGGACTTGGGCTAGGATTGAATCCCTCATTTCCTCCGCCTCCCGCTGCTTCCTCTCATTGCGCGCATTTTTATCGGCCGCAGACGACAAGCCGTAGTGATCATGCTTGTGGCCTGTACCGGCACCAGCCACACGGCCTCTATGCGGCCTTCTCGTAGGTGAATGCTCATTGACGATGTTTAGCGCCCGCACGAGAGGCTTGTCCCATGCTACCCTGCCCGTCAACGCCTGGGACGAGGAGCCTTCGTCACCTTGTTGAGAAAGTCTTTGTCTTTCTTCTTCCTGCGGAAGAAACGTGAACCATTTAGAAATGTTGCTACTATTATATGAACGATACTTGATCTAATAAAACCGGTAAATTGCTTACTAGTTTTTTCTCCAACGAGAGGACCTTCTGGTCGTTCGTGAACCAAATTATGTCGTTTACGACCTTGGGGTCCAAGTTCCCCGGTTAGTTTCTTCTTATGGTACCGCGACCTGATGAATCTTCTTTCAAGCGGGTCCTTGTACTTGAGCCAGGGGTTCTCAATGCCGGCATTTACATACGCCTCGTCCTCCTTCGCCCAATAGGGCTCCTTTCCCTCGTACCCACGGCTCCCAAGGTTGTGGTTGCCGATGTTAAGCTCCCGCATTTCCTTCCCCCACAACTTGCGATTCTTCGTCTCTTGTAGCTCTTCATTGGCCACAAAAGCATCAAAGTCTGCCTGGGAGACATGCGGAAAGGCAGAGTGGACCTCTTCGAAACCTTTGCCGTCAGCAATCATCTTCCGCACCATGTACTTATAGCTGCTGAGGTGTTTGGTGAACTTCAAAAGGACTTGTGAGTTCACAATGTTCTTGGATTCATCAGTGGAGGCGCAGTCGCCTAGGAACTTGTATCGTGAGTGCAACCTCGCAATGAGCTGGGCTCGCAAATGCGCTTTGCTCTCAGCTCGGAGATCCGTCTCGTTGAGATTGATGACCTCTCGGAGGATACATGCCAGTTGGTTGCCGTACCCCTTGGCAACATCCTTAGGCTCCACCGGCAAACCACTGGCGGGGTCCACCTCTTTGACTGTGTCTCTGCCGGTGCCGACCGTGTTTTGGCGCCTTGCCTTCCGCGGCCTCTTGGCTCCACTTGTCCCGGTGGCAGTACTCCCGGCGGCGCCGCTAGGATCGTCGCCGCTTGTCTCGCCGCCACCCCCGGCGGCGCCGGTTGCCTCATCGCCGCTAGGCTCGTAGGTACTACCCCCGGCGGCGCCGCTTGCCTCGTTGCCGCTCGGCTCGTCGGCACTACCCCCGGCGGCATCCTCCATCTCATGGTCCTCGTTGCCGCCAACACCAGCGGCCTCGGCATCCTCCTCCGTCCTAAAGAAGTGCCTATTGTAGTGCTCCTCTAACTCTTCTTGAGACGACATGGTGGCTTGCACTAATAGAAGATGAAAAAGAGTTAGAATTCACGAAAAAATTCGGCATGACCTTTGCTAAAAATTGGTCATGCCGAGTGCTAGAATTGCCGGAACGGAAATGAATCGACATTCCGGCACTCAATAGCAACTCAATCCCTGCAAACATATATATACAATTCAACCATATATAGCATTTCCAACATCACATCTACATCCACTTGTCCTGATGCTTACACCATAACCATCAAGATCTCAACCATCACCATATATATAACAACTTCATTTCACCGGTATCATTTTACAAATATAACCAGAGAACTCCACCTAATGAACTAAATACCAGCAGTAGCATTTTACAAATATAACCAGAGACAAGAACTTTTCATTTTCATTTGCAACAACTAGCATTTTGATTTAGCATTTTGAACCAGTAGCAATTTATGGCAAGCATGAGCATGAGCAAGCATTTTTTGCATTTTATTATTGTTATGAGCATTAGCATGCCCACAGCAGGACCAATAAGCAGTAGATGTTTTATCTCATTGCTTAAACCAACCATGAATTAAAATAGCACAAAGGCCCACATGAGCTTCTTACTAAAGAAAAATGTGAAATTAAAATAGCACTTCTGTTTGATTGAATGCCATAGCTCCTCCATAATCATGGACTTGATAATTGAAAGAATGCCAGAGCTCCTCCATAATCAATAGATGCACTGGTTTAATTACTGTAACACACTAAATATGTGTGGATGAATAAAATCATCCAAATAGGGGCACCACAATCATATACCCCCAATAGAGAAACCAAATACATTATATATACATAAGCTTCAGGGAATTACTTTGGGTCCAGAAAACTAATCCATGATATGAATGCTATGAGAAATACAAATGAATGAAAAAGGTGTACAAGTAAGTGGAATTAAAGTGACATTCCTTCACCTTGTACATGCACTGGCCAATTAACTAAACAAAATCAATTTTAAACGGATAAATTACTTGGGGCCCAGTAGCATTCTTTCTTTTTTGATCCATTGATCTAGAGAATAAACCAGAGAACACTTGTTCTTTTTATGAACCAGAGAATTGCTAACATCATTTCATCATTCATTTTAAACCAGAGAATTGCCAATCTTTTCAAACCAGAGAACCAATTGGTTTAGGGTTGAACAAATTCAAACCAGAGAACCATGTACATCATTTTCATTTTGTTTTAAATGAAACAGAGAATGAATTAAACACTAAAGTGCTCATTTCATCATTTTTGAAATGAACCAGAGAATGAAACCTACACTAAACCAGTAGCTACAACATTTTTTTTTAAATTGCATTAGGTACATGCCCCATTTGCAAGCATCTAAGCATCAAATTCAATAGAAAAACCAATTTAGCAGTAGGTAAATGCCCCATTTTATTTTCATAATGCAAGCATTGGCAAGCATCTGAGCATCATTTCATTTGATTTTCATTTTAATTTTTCTTACTGCAAGCAATTCAATGTACAAATTTTCAGTGAGCTACTGCAAGAACTAATGCAAGAAGGGAGCTACTTGAAGAACTAGAATTAGGGCAGAGAGAGGGAAGGAAGAGGGGGATGGAGAGGGGAAGGAAGAGGCCGGGGAAGGGAGAGGGGTTCTTACAAACGGTGATGGTGGCGACGCCCTGCTGCTCCTCTCTGTGGCGTGGGACGACGGCGAAGGGGCGCGGATCGATGGCGGCTCCTCTCCTCCTTGCGCGGCGGCTCCTCTCCTCCTCCTTGCGCGGTGGCTCCTCTCCTCCTTGCGCGGCGGCTCCTCTCCGTGGCGTGGGACGACGGCGCAGGGGCGGATCGATGGTGGCGGAGCAGAGATCGACGATGGCGTGGTAGGGTTCGTCTCGATTGGGAATTGGGGAGGGAGAGAAGGGTCGTGTGGTGCGGTTAAGTCCCAGGTATAGCCGGATCGACCTTATTGCCGGCGCACCAGCTGTTTGGTTCGCTGGGGACAATCATACCCCCGGCGAACCAAACAGGTGGTGCGCCGGCAATAAGATCGATCCGGCTATACCTGGGACTTGTCCCCCAGCCCCTGGATGGCCATTTACTTTTCTATTTTTATTTTCTTTTTCTTCATTTCTTTATTTGTTTTCACTTTCTTTTATGTTTCTTTTCTTTTCCCCCAAATCCTATACAAAAATGAGTTATGCATTACAAAAATATGAGTTATGCATTGCAAAAAATATGAGTTATACACGTTGACAAACACAACATTAACACAACATTAATATTAGTTATATATCGGCCATGACCATATGAGTAGTTATGAATTACACAAAATATGAGTTATAGATTGCAAATAAAGTTTTACATCATCGATTGAGAAGAGTGTTTCGCTTTCTTCTTGCTTTTCTTGCTCGTCGTTGAATAATTTAGCCCCGTCTCGTGACTTCTTCTTTTGAAGGGTCGACCTGACCTCGGTAGCGTGGTCCTGCTTCTTCTTGTGGTGTATGTTGTGTCTTCGTCCTCGGATTCTTCCATCATTGGGTCTCCGACTTGTCCTTCGAAGTCTTCCTCGTTGGCGACTCCATCCATTCCGACGATGGTCCTCTTGCCTCTCCTCACGATAACACGGCTAGGCCTGGATGGGTCAGTTGTGAAGAAGCATTGGTGCACGTGTTCTGCCAGTACCCATGGCTCATTCTGCGCGGTGGCGTTCGTGGACTTTGATTTGTTGGCTTCGGGTAGAAACATGGTGGTGAAATACCGGTCTTGTTTTGTGACGCTCTTAGCCCATCTGATACAGAACATCGGCACTTTCTCCCCAGCGTAGCTAAGCTCCCAGATTTCCTCGATTCTTCCGTAGTATCTAGTCTTTACGTCACCCGTCCAAGAATCCATCGTTACCCCTGAGTTCTGGTAAACACTGTTCTTGTCTTTTTCTTCCGTGTAGAATGTGTACCCATTGATATCGTACGCTTGGTAAGTCATGATGTTGGGCGCGGGGCCATGTGACAAGGCCAATACTAGTTTATCCTTGTCAGAATCCATTGGTGGGGGATTAGCATCAATGTGGTCTTTGAACCAGCGCGCGAAAGAGGAGTTGTGCTCTCTGTATATTTACCTTCCGTCATCATCGGCTTGCCACTGTTCTCTATCATGGTTTTGTGCTCTTTCAACCAAGGATCGATCAAGTCAATGTGTTGTAGCGCTACTAAGTTGGCCCTGTCAAAGTCGGAAGTCCGACTAGACATGTGCATGTGCAGTTCCTTCCTACCATTTTTGTGGCCTACTCCCTCGAACCTGCGGAGGTGCTTGTTTTGAGGCAAACCAACAGGGTCCTCGATGTCTAGATAATTCGTGCAGAAAGAGATGCACTCTTCGGTGAGCCAGCCCTGGACGATGCTTCCATCCGGATGTGACCTGTTACGAACGTATCCTTTAATGACCCCATTCATTCTTTCAAACGGCATCATGTTGTGTAAGAATTCCGGGCCCTAGACTGACGATATCATCCATGATATGGATCAACAGATGGACCATCATGTCAAAGAATGCAGGCGGGAAGTACATCTCCATCTCACATAGGATCACCACGATCTCTTCCTGGAGCCTTGCGAGTTTCTTCACGCTTATCGACTTCCGAGTTATGACGTCGAAGAAGTTACAGAGCCCAGTCAGCGTTGCACGGACATGGTCATCCATTATACCTCGGATTGCAACCGGAAGAATCTGCGTCATCATCACGTGACAGTCATGAGACTTCATGCCGCTGAAGTTTCGTTTCTTGGGGTCCATGTATCTGCTTATTAGCCCGGAGTAACCGAAGGGCACTCTGACTCCTAGAAGGCAATTGAAAAATTGATCGACCTCGGCCGAACTAAAAGTGAAGCAGGAGGGGGGACAGTAATAGTCTGGCTGCTTAATCCTTTTGCGCTTCTGACCGCCGTCCGCCTCCTCCTCCGACTGTCCCTCTTGGGCCGGCGGGATCTGAAGCTCTTCCCTGATGCCCAAAACTTTCAGGTCGTGTCTTGCTTTCGGCCCATCTTTGGTCCGGTCCGGCATGTTGAGAAGAGTGCCAAGCAAGCTCTCGCACACGTTCTTTGTAATATGCATGACATCAAGGCAGTGAGGTGTATCGAGAATTTTCCAGTACGGCAAGTCCCAAAACACGGACCTCCTTTTCCATACACCAATGAGCGGCGTCGTTTCCTTTTTCTTCTTCTTCTCTCCAGGCTTTTGACGCATCTTTCCCGGCGCAGGGCACTCCTTCCAACCTTTCAGTAATGTATCGATCTCTTCGCCGCTCTTCTTACGTGGAGGTCCTCGGGGTTCATTTGTACCATCTAACAGATCTCCACGCTTTCTCCACGGGTCAGTCTTCTGTAGCCACCTTCGATGCCCCATGTAAACTGTTTTCGAAGAGCCGGGATCCTTACCAAGCTGCAAAAACATCGTCTCTTCCATGCACCTGACACATGCCTTGTGTCCATGGCACACCTGGCACGAAATGTAACCGTATCCGAGGTAGTCCTGCACCGTCGTGATCAGCGCGGCTCTCAAAGGGAAATATTCTTCCGCGACGGCGTCCCATGTATCTACCCCTTCCTCCGCCCACAACGTTTCAAGCTCCTCCTTTAATAGTTCGAGATACATGTTGATATCGTTTCCTGGCTGTGTCGGCCCTTGAATTAGCATACTCATCTGTATGTACTTCCTCTTCATGCACAGCCAGGGCGGGAGGTTGTAGATCCATACAAACACGGGCCATGTGCTATGTGTGCTGCTCTGGTTTCCGAACGGATTGAATCCGTCCGTGCTCGCACCCAACCTGATGTTTCTGGGATCTGCCCCAAAACTTCCGAATTCATTGTCTAATGCTTTCCACTGGCTTGCATCCGAAGGGTGCGTCAGCACTGGGTGCTCAATCCGCTCTTCGTCATTCAACACTGCCTCCTTTCTTTCTGCGTGTCAGCGCATGAGCTTTGCTTCCTTGCGGTCCGCGTAGAACCGTTGAAGCCGGGGGGCGAGCGGGAAGTACCACGCAACTTTCCGAGGAGCTTTCTTCTTCCCTTTCTTGTACCGTTCAGCTTCACACACAGGACATTTGGTCTTGTCCATGTGCTCATTGCGATACATGATACAGTCGTTGATGCAGGCGTGATACTTTTCGTGGGGTAAGTCGAGAGGGCACATGATTCTCTTGGCCTCGGCTAGACTACCAGGACATGTGTTCCCGGCAGGAAGGAGATCTTTCATGTATTCCAGGATGTCGTCGACGCTTGTGTCCGTCCATCCGTGTTTCGCCTTCATCTGCAGCACATCGAGAGCTACTCTCAAGCGAGACTCCCCCAACCCGCGACCTGAGTCGTACAATGGAGTATTCGAGTCTATCTCGAGTTGCTCAAGCTTTGATTTCCGCTTGGCGCCTTTCGTCTTTTCGAGAAGCAGATCTTGAAGATGAGGGTCCCACACGACTGAAGCTAGCGGCACCTCTTCGTCGTCGTCAAGGTTATTGTCGTCGTCAAGGTTATTGTCCTGTGCGACAAGCTCTTCATCATCATCAATATCATGATGCCCTCCTTCTTGCCGGCCATTATTACCACCTGCTGCCGTCGCCCGATTGACCTCCGCGCCATCATCACTCATCCATTGAGTGTGTCCATGCATGAAACCATTAGTGAGCAGGTGCCCCTGCAATTTGCCTGAATACGGGTCAAACCATTTCCCTCGTTTGCATCTCCGGCACGGACACAATACCTCCGTGCGGTTATTTTCATACATGTCGATGATCGCGTGTTTCAGATATCTCATCACGATGCTTTCACTCATCTCGATAACCATTATCGCCTGCATGGTAAGATTACATAATTGATTAGAACCATGCATCCGTCGATAGTTTTCACGGAAAATTTCGGCATGACCTTCCTACACGGTAGGACATAGGAGCGCCAGAAATGTGCCGAAACGGAAACTAAAAGAATCAACATTTCGGCGCAACGTTGGCAACTCATTTTCAACGCCAACACACACAAGCACAAGCACAACATATATATATGCCACACACGAGAGCTTTGCTTCAAATGTCCAACATACGTCGATTTCATTCCTCAATTTGTTCATTAATCACCTATTTGTTTGATATATTCGTCAACGAGATCGAGACGTCGCGCCGCTACCACGGCGTATGGAAGCTGACTTTCTAGATCTAGATCTAGATTGAGCGGTCAATGCGGGATAGTAGATCTACATCTACATAGGGGGATGTGGGAGATGCATGTAGGAAGGGAAGATTTGCTCAAAAAATATGATTTTGTTTGGTGAAATTGGTGAAATTGGGGATAGAAATGGGCAAAAATGAGCTGGGTTGGGAGAAGGCTCGGGTTTGTGTGGAGGATTGGAGTGGTAGTAGTGGGGGAGTGGTTGTTGAGCAGAAATAACTGCCCAGGTTACTGCCGGCGCACCAGGGCATGGGTGCGCCGGCAGAACATAGCCCTTTCGGCTATATCACCCCCGGGCCAGGCCCAAGAATCATTGCCGGCGCACCAGCCCAGGGGTGCACCGGCAATAGCGCTTTTTCCGCCGGCGCATCCCTGGGCTGGTGCGCCGGCAATGATTCTTGGGCCTGGCCCGAATCAGCCGCGACCATGCTAGGATTTATCCCCGGCGCATCTTTTCAGGTGCTGCGCCGGCAGTAGTGCTGCATCGCCGGCGCGGTTGCAAAGTGGTGCGCCGGCAACTATTTCCACCGGCGCACGTCCTAGCTGGTGCGCCGGCACCACTTGCCTCCACCTATAGGCTTTTTCCTAGTAGTGGTAGGCTTTGGAATCTCTTCAAGGGTGAGTCTCGATAATCCCCTCGTTGCTACCGTCTTCTAGATTGCATCTTGGCTTGGATTGCGTGTTCGCGGTAGGAAAATTTTTGTATTCTATGCAACGAATCCCTACATGTACGGCAGCTGAAAATTCTCCTGGAGCTAGAAAATGTGTGCTATAGCCCAAGAAATGGGAAAAACATGAAAACTGTGAGCTATAGCCCACGGAAATGGAGGCTGAAAACATGAAAAACACGAGTTTTGCGACGCGTCTAAACCCATGTATCGGTCATTACGTTAGCTAGAAATCATCTCGGGAACCGGAAAATGTGCGCTATAGCCCATGAAATGGGCAGAAAACAAGAAAAATGTGACCTATAGAACATGGAAATGGAGGCAGAAAACATAAAAATACGACTTTTTGCAACGCCTCTTAAACCATATATCGATGATTACGATAGGTGGAAATCATCCCGAAAACCGGAAAATATGCGCTATAGCCCATGAAATGGCCAAAATCATGAAAAATGTGCGCTATAGCCCATGGAAATGGAGGCTGAAAACATGAAAAACACAAGTTTTTGTGATGCCTATCAAACCAAGTATCGATGGTTACGATAGCTGGAAAATCATCAAGGGATACAGAAAATGTGTGATATGGCCCATGAAATGGGTAGAAAATATGAAAATTGTGAGCTATAGCCCACGAAAATGGAGGCAGCAAACATGAAATACGCGAGTTTTTGCGACGCCTCTCAAACCATGTAACGGTGGTTAATGTAGAAGGAAATCGTCCCGGAAACCGGAAAATGTGCGCTATAACTCATGAAATGGCAAAAAACATGAAAAATGTGAGCTATAGCCCAAGGAAATGGAGGCACAAAACATGAAAACCGCGAGTTTTTGTGACGCCTCTCAAACCATCTATCGGTCGTAAAGTTACTTGGAAATCATCCCGGGAACCAGAAAATGTGCTCTATAGCCCATGAAATGGCCAAAAACATGAAAACTTTGAGCTATAACCCAAGGAAATGGAGGCTGAAAACATTAAAAACACGAGTTTTTGCGACGCCTCTCAAACCATGTATCGGTATGTACGGTAGCTAAAAATCATCCTAGGAGCTGGAAAATGTGCGTGATAGCCCAAGAAATTGGTAGAAAAAATGAAAACTATGAGCTATAGCACACGGAAATGGAGGCATTAAACATGAAATACGCTAGTTTTTGCGACGCCTCTCAAGCCATGTATCGGTGGTTAATGTAGCTGCAAATCGTCCTGGAAACCGGAAAATGTAGGCTATAGCCCATGAAATAGCTAAAAAACATGAAAACTGTGAGCTATAGCTAATGGAAATGGAGGCAGCAAACATTAAATACCCAAGTTTTTGCGGCGCCTCTCAAACATGTATCGGTGGTTACGATAGATGAAAACGTCGTAAGAACTGAAAAATGTGCGCTATAGCCCTTGAAATGGGTAGAAAACATGAAAATTATGAGTTATAGAACACATAAATGGAGGCAGCAAACATGAAATACACGAGTTTTTGCGGCGCCTCTCAAACCATGTATCGATGGTTAAGGTAGCTAGAAATCAACCCGAGAACCAGAAAATGTGCGCTATAGCCCATGAAATGGCCAGAAAACATGAAAAATGTCAGCTATAGCCCAAGGAAATGGGAGAAGAAAACATGAAAAACACGAGTTTTTGAGATGCCTCTCAAACCATGTATCGGTGGTTAATGTCGCTGGAAATCATCTTGGGAACCAGAAAATGTGCGCTATAGCCCATGAAATGGGCAGAAAACAAGAAAACTGTGTGCGATAGCCCATGGAAATGGAGGCAGAAAACATAAAAGACACGAGTTTTTGCGACGCCTATCAAACCAAGTATCGATGGTCATGATAGCTAGAAAATCATCCAGGGAACCAGAAAATATGCGCTATGGCCCATGAAATGGGCAAAAAACATGAAAATTGTGAGGAAATGGAGGCACGAAACATGAAAAACACGAGTTTATGCGACGCCTCTCATACCATGTATTGGTCATAACTGTACCTGGAAGTCATCCCGGGGACCGCAAGATGGCCAAAAAACATGAAAACTACGAGCTATAGCCCAAGGAAATGGAGGGTGAAAACATCAAAAAACACGAGTTTTTGCGACGCCTCTCAAACCATGTATCGGTATGTGTGCTATAGCCCAAGAAATGGGCAAACACATGAAAACTACGAGCTATAGCCCAAGGAAATGGAGGCTGAAAACATGAAAAACACGAGTTTTCGTGACGCCTCTCAAACCATGTATCGGTCATTACGGTAGCTGGAAATCATCTCGGGAACCGGAAATGAGCGCTATAGCCCATGAAATGGGCAGAAAACATGAAAAATGTGACCTATAGAACATGGAAATGGAGGCAGAAAACATAAAAATATGACTTTTTGCGACGCCTCTTAAGCCATGTATCGATGATTACGATAGCTGAAAATCATCCCAAAAACCGGAAAATATGCGCTATAGCTCATGAAATGGCCAAAAAACATGAAAATGTGCGCTATAGCCCATGGAAATGGAGGCTGAAAACATGAAAAAGACAAGTTTTTGCGACGCCTATCAAACCAAGTATCGATGGTTACGATAGCTGGAAAATCATCAAGGGAAACAGAAAATGTGTGCTATGGCCCATGAAATGGGTAGAAAACATGAAAATTGTGAGCTATAGCCCACGAAAATGGAGGCAGCAAACATGAAATACGCAAGTTTTTGCGACGCTTCTCAAACCATGTAACGGTGGTTAATGTAGCTGGAAATCGTCCCGGAAACCGGAAAATGTGCGCTATAACTCATGAAATTGCAAAAAAACATGAAAATTGTGAGCTATAGCCCATGGAAATGGAGGCATAAAATGGGAAAAACACGAGTTTTTGCTACGCCTATAAAACCAAGTATCGATGGTTACGTTAGCTGGAAATCATCTAGGGAACCAAAAAATCTGCTCTATGGCCCATGACATGGGCAGAAAACATGAAAAATGTGAGCTATAGCCCAAGGAAATGGAGGCACAAAACATGAAAACCGCGAGTTTTTGTGATGCCTCTCAAACCATCTATCGGTCGTAAAGTTACCTAGAAATCATCTCGGGAACCGGAAAAATGTGCACTATAGCCCATGAAATGGCCAAAAACATGAAAACTTTGAGCTATAGCCCAAGGAAATGGAGGCTGAAAACATTAAAAACACGAGTTTTTGCGACGCCTCACAAACCATGTATCGGTATGTACGGTAGCTAAAAATCGTCCTAGGAGCTGGAAAATGTGCGTGATAGCCCATGAAACGGGTAGAAAAAATGAAAACTGTGAGCTATAGCACATGGAAATAGAGGCATTAAACATGAAATACGCTAGTTTTTGCGACGCCTCTGAAACCATATATCGGTGGTTAATGTAGCTGGAAATCGTCCCGGAAACCGGAAAATGTGCACTATAGCCCATGAAATAGCTAAAAAAACAAGAAAACTGTGAGCTATAGCTCATGGAAATGGAGGCAGCAAACATTAAATACCCAAGTTTTTGCGGCACCTCTCAACCCATGTATCGGTGGTTACGATAGCTGAAAACGTCCTAAGAGCTGGAAAAGTGCGCTATAGCCCTTGAAATGGGTAGAAATCATGAAAATTATGAGTTATAGAACACGGAAATGGAGGCAGCATACATGAAATACACGAGTTTTTGTGGCGCCTCTCAAACCATATATCTATGATTACGGTAGCTAGAAATCATCCCGAGAACCAGAAATTGTGCGCTATCGCCCATGAAATGGCCAGAAAACATGAAAAATGTGAGCTATAGCCCAAGGAAATGGAAGAAGAAAACATGAAAAACACGAGTTTATGCGACACCTCTCAAACCATGTATTGGTCATAACTGTACCTGGAAATCATCCCGAGGACCGCAAAATGGCTAAAAAACAAGAAAACTACGAGCTATAGCCCAAGGAAATGGAGGCTGAATACATGAAAAACATGAGTTTTTGCGACGCCTCTCAAACCATGTATCGGTATGTACGGCAGCTGAAAATTGTCCTGGAGCTAGAAAATGTGTGCTATAGCCCAAGAAATGGGAAAAACATGAAAACTGTGAGCTATAGCCCACAGAAATGGAGGCTGAAAACATGAAAAACACGAGTTTTGCGACGCGTCTAAACCCATGTATCGGTCATTACGGTAGCTGGAAATCATCTCGTGAACCGGAAAATGAGCGCTATAGCCCATGAAATGGGAAGAAAACATGAACAATGTGACCTATAGAACATGGAAATGGAGGCAGAAAACATAAAAATATGACTTTTTGTGACGCCTCTTAAGCCATGTATCAATGATTACGATAGCTGGAAATCATCCCGAAAACCAGAAAATATGTGCTATAGCTCATGAAATGGCCAAAAAACATGAAAATGTGCGCTATAGCCCATGGAAATGGAGGCTGAAAACATGAAAAAGACAAGTTTTTGCGACGCCTATCAAACCAAGTATCGATGGTTACGATAGCTGGAAAATCATCAAGGGAAACAGAAAATGTGTGCTATGGCCCATGAAATGGGTAGAAAACATGAAAATTGTGAGCTATAGCCCACGAAAATGGAGGCAGCAAACATGAAATACGCGAGTTTTTGCGACGCTTCTCAAACCATGTAACGGTGGTTAATGTAGCTGGAAATCATCCCGGAAACCGGAAAATGTGCGCTATAACTCATGAAATTGCAAAAAAACATGAAAATTGTGAGCTATAGCCCATGGAAATGGAGGCAGAAAATGGGAAAAACACGAGTTTTTGCTACGCCTATCAAACCAAGTATCGATGGTTACGTTAGCTGGAAATCATCCAGGGAACCAAAAAATGTGCTCTATGGCCCATGACATGGGCAGAAAACATTAAAAATGTGAGCTATAGCCCAAGGAAATGGAGGCACAAAACATGAAAACCGCGAGTTTTTGTGATGCCTCTCAAACCATCTATTGGTCGTAAAGTTACCTAGAAATCATCCCGGGAACCGGAAAATGTGCTCTATAGCCCATGAAATGGGCAAAAACATGAAAACTTTGAGCTATAGCCCAAGGAAATGGAGGCTGAATACATGAAAAACACGAGTTTTTGCGACGCCTCTCAAACCATGTATCGGTATGTACGGCAGCTGAAAATTGTACTGGAGCTAGAAAATGTGTGCTATAGCCCAAGAAATGGGAAAAACATGAAAACTCTGAGCTATAGCCCACGGAAATGGAGGCTGAAAACATGAAAAACACGAGTTTTGCGACGCGTCTAAACCCATGTATCGGTCATTACGGTAGCTGGAAATCATCTCGGGAACCGGAAATGAGCGCTATAGCCCATGAAATGGGCAGAAAACATGAAAAATGTGACCTATAGAACATGGAAATGGAGGCAGAAAACATAAAAATATGACTTTTTGCGACGCCTCTTAAGCCATGTATCGATGATTACGATAGCTGAAAATCATCCCAAAAATCGGAAAATATGCGCTATAGCTCATGAAATGGCCAAAAAACATGAAAATGTGCGCTATAGCCCATGGAAATGGAGGCTGAAAACATGAAAAAGACAAGTTTTTGCGACGCCTATCAAACCAAGTATCGATGGTTACGATAGCTGGAAAATCATCAAGGGAAACAAAAAATGTGTGCTATGGCCCATGAAATGGGTAGAAAACATGAAAATTGTGAGCTATAGCCCACGAAAATGGAGGCAGCAAACATGAAATATGCGAGTTTTTGCGACGCTTCTCAAACCATGTAACGGTGGTTAATGTAGCTGGAAATCGTCCCGGAAACCGGAAAATGTGCGCTATAACTCATGAAATTGCAAAAAAACATGAAAATTGTGAGCTATAGCCCATGGAAATGGAGGCAGAAAATGGGAAAAACACGAGTTTTTGCTACGCCTATAAAACCAAGTATCGATGGTTACGTTAGCTGGAAATCATCCAGGGAACCAAAAAATGTGCTCTATGGCCCATGACATGGGCAGAAAACATGAAAAATGTGAGCTATAGCCCAAGGAAATGGAGGCACAAAACATGAAAACCGCGAGTTTTTGCGACGCCTCTCAAACCATCTATCGGTCGTAAAGTTACTTGGAAATCATCCCGGGAACCGGAAAATGTGCTCTATAGCCCATGAAATGGCCAAAAACATGAAAACTTTGAGCTATAACCCAAGGAAATGGAGGCTGAAAACATTAAAAACACGAGTTTTTGCGACGCCTCACAAACCATGTATCGGTATGTACGGTAGCTAAAAATCGTCCTAGGAGCTGGAAAATGTGCGTGATAGCCCATGAAACGGGTAGAAAAAATGAAAACTGTGAGCTATAGCACATGGAAATAGAGGCATTAAACATGAAATACGCTAGTTCTTGCGACGCCTCTGAAACCATATATCGGTGGTTAATGTAGCTGGAAATCGTCCCGGAAACCGGAAAATGTGCACTATAGCCCATGAAATAGCTAAAAAAACAAGAAAACTGTGAGCTATTGCTCATGGAAATGGAGGCAGCAAACATTAAATACCCAAGTTTTTGCGGCACCTCTCAAACCATGTATCGGTGGTTACGATAGCTGAAAACGTCCTAAGAGCTGGAAAAGTGCGCTATAGCCCTTGAAATGGGTAGAAATCATGAAAATTATGAGTTATAGAACACGGAAATGGAGGCAGCATACATGAAATACATGAGTTTTTGTGGCGCCTCTCAAACCATATATCTATGATTACGGTAGCTAGAAATCATCCCGAGAACCAGAAATTGTGCGCTATCGCCCATGAAATGGCCAGAAAACATGAAAAATGTGAGCTATAGCCCAAGGAAATGGAAGAAGAAAACATGAAAAACACGAGTTTATGCGACACCTCTCAAACCATGTATTGGTCATAACTGTACCTGGAAATCATCCCGAGGACCGCAAAATGGCTAAAAAACAAGAAAACTACGAGCTATAGCCCAAGGAAATGGAGGCTGAATACATGAAAAACACGAGTTTTTGCGACGCCTCTCAAACCATGTATCGGTATGTACGGCAGCTGAAAATTGTCCTGGAGCTAGAAAATGTGTGCTATAGCCCAAGAAATGGGAAAAACATGAAAACTGTGAGCTATAGCCCACAGAAATGGAGGCTGAAAACATGAAAAACACGAGTTTTGCGACGCGTCTAAACCCATGTATCGGTCATTACGGTAGCTGGAAATCATCTCGTGAACCGGAAAATGAGCGCTATAGCCCATGAAATGGGAAGAAAACATGAACAATGTGACCTATAGAACATGGAAATGGAGGCAGAAAACATAAAAATATGACTTTTTGTGACGCCTCTTAAGCCATGTATCAATGATTACGATAGCTGGAAATCATCCCGAAAACCAGAAAATATGTGCTATAGCTCATGAAATGGCCAAAAAACATGAAAATGTGCGCTATAGCCCATGGAAATGGAGGCTGAAAACATGAAAAAGACAAGTTTTTGCGACGCCTATCAAACCAAGTATCGATGGTTACGATAGCTGGAAAATCATCAAGGGAAACAGAAAATGTGTGCTATGGCCCATGAAATGGGTAGAAAACATGAAAATTGTGAGCTATAGCCCACGAAAATGGAGGCAGCAAACATGAAATACGCGAGTTTTTGCGACGCTTCTCAAACCATGTAACGGTGGTTAATGTAGCTGGAAATCATCCCGGAAACCGGAAAATGTGCGCTATAACTCATGAAATTGCAAAAAAACATGAAAATTGTGAGCTATAGCCCATGGAAATGGAGGCAGAAAATGGGAAAAACACGAGTTTTTGCTACGCCTATCAAACCAAGTATCGATGGTTACGTTAGCTGGAAATCATCCAGGGAACCAAAAAATGTGCTCTATGGCCCATGACATGGGCAGAAAACATTAAAAATGTGAGCTATAGCCCAAGGAAATGGAGGCACAAAACATGAAAACCGCGAGTTTTTGTGATGCCTCTCAAACCATCTATTGGTCGTAAAGTTACCTAGAAATCATCCCGGGAACCGGAAAATGTGCTCTATAGCCCATGAAATGGGCAAAAACATGAAAACTTTGAGCTATAGCCCAAGGAAATGGAGGCTGAATACATGAAAAACACGAGTTTTTGCGACGCCTCTCAAACCATGTATCGGTATGTACGGCAGCTGAAAATTGTACTGGAGCTAGAAAATGTGTGCTATAGCCCAAGAAATGGGAAAAACATGAAAACTCTGAGCTATAGCCCACGGAAATGGAGGCTGAAAACATGAAAAACACGAGTTTTGCGACGCGTCTAAACCCATGTATCGGTCATTACGGTAGCTGGAAATCATCTCGGGAACCGGAAATGAGCGCTATAGCCCATGAAATGGGCAGAAAACATGAAAAATGTGACCTATAGAACATGGAAATGGAGGCAGAAAACATAAAAATATGACTTTTTGCGACGCCTCTTAAGCCATGTATCGATGATTACGATAGCTGAAAATCATCCCAAAAACCGGAAAATATGCGCTATAGCTCATGAAATGGCCAAAAAACATGAAAATGTGCGCTATAGCCCATGGAAATGGAGGCTGAAAACATGAAAAAGACAAGTTTTTG